>NW_028324148.1:14761730-15075384 GCF_054372755.1 Phalangium opilio
TTGAATTATCCGTTTCCCATACAACACACTTTGAATTATCCGTTTCCCATACAACACACTTTGAACTACACGTCTCCGATACAACACACTTTGAACCATACGTTTCCAATACAACACATTTTGAACCATACGTTTCCAATACAACACACTTTGAACCATACGTTTCCAATACAACACACTTTGAACCATACGTTTCCAATACAACACACTTTGAACTATACTTTTGCCATATAACACACTTTGAACTATAAGTCTCCCATATTACGCACTTTGAACTATAAGTCTCCCATATTACGCACTTTGAACTATAAGTCTCCCATATTACGCACTTTGAACTATAAGTCTCCCATATTACGCACTTTGAACTCCGCGTCTCCCACACAACAAACTTTGAACTCAGCATCTCCCATACAACAAACTTTGAACTCCGCGTCTCCCATACTAAAACGGTTGGCTTAATTTACAAAGGAGTCAAATAAGAGCGTCACCTACCTTGGCTTGAGTAACTGAGCTAACGGGAGCCCTGGTATCGCAAGTTTCGTCCAAATTATACGATTTGAGTCTCTGTAGAGTTTCGGCCAAGTTTGTCTCCAATTTCTCTTCCCTGAGTTTGGTCTTGCTCAATTCGTATTCCAAATCTTCGATCCGATTTTTAAGCTCGGCATTGGCGGTCTCCGTTGACGATACTTTGTCCTGAAGCTCCGAGAATTTCAAACTAATGGAGTGATTCTTTTCGTGGAGAGACGTAACGATCGCGTGAAGATTGCGGTTCTCAGTTTGAAGCTCCGTGTTCGATTGACGAACGGTTTCTTCCAAATTCGGAGGCTCTTCGTCAGTTTCTACATTCACAGTTTGAAGAAATTCGAGAAAAATGGAGATGTTTTAAAAGAAATTCATGAGTTAAGAGACACTTGAAAGGAAACTGATGAAAACATAGACATTTGACAGGGAATTGATGAAAACAGAGACATTTGACAGGGAATTGATGAAAACAGAGACATTTGACAGGGAATTGATGAAAACATAGACATTTGAAAGTGAACTGATGAAAACAAAGACATATGAAAGAGAACTGGTGAAAACGAAGACATTTGAAAGAGAACTGATGAAAACAAAGACATTTGAAAGCAAACTGATGAAATTCAAGATAATCAAGAGACATTTTGAAGTAAATTGATGGAACTGAAGGCAAAGAGACAAAGCGAATTGATGAAATTGAAGACAAAGGAAATTGATGATATTGAAGACAAAGCAAATTGGGGAAATTGAAGA
Organism: Phalangium opilio; assembly: GCF_054372755.1. Lineage (NCBI taxonomy): Eukaryota > Metazoa > Arthropoda > Arachnida > Opiliones > Phalangiidae > Phalangium > Phalangium opilio. The sequence goes on from NW_028324148.1 coordinate 14,763,003, forward strand.
CAAAGAGACAAAGCAAATTGATGAAGTTGAAGACAACAGAGACAAAGCGAATTGATGAGATTAAAGTCAACGCAAATTAATGAAGTTGAAGACAGAGGGACAAAGCGAATTGAAGACAACAGGGACAAAGCGAATTGATGAGATTAAAGTCAATGCAAATTGATGAAGTTGAAGACAAAGGGACAAAGCGAATTGAAGACAAAGAGACAAAGCGAATTGATGAAATTGAAGACAAAGGAAATTGATGATATTGAAGGCAAAGCAAATTGGGCAAATTGAAGACAAAGCAAATTGGGCAAATTGAAGACAAAGCAAATTGGGCAAATTGAAGACAAAGCAAATTGGGCAAATTGAAGACAAAGCAAATTGGGGAAATTGAAGACAAAGCAAATTGATGAAATTGAAGACAAAGAGACAGCAAATTGGGGAAATTGAAGACAAAGCAAATTGATGAAATTGAAGACAAAGAGACAAAGCGAATTGAAGACAAAGAGACAAAGCAAATTGAAGGCAAAGGGACAAAGAAAATTTATGAACTTGAAGACAATCAAAAGACATTTTACAGCAAATTGATGACAGAGATATAAAGCAAATTGATGACAGAGATATAAAGCAAATTGATGACAGAGATATAAAGCAAATTGATGACAGAGATATAAAGCAAATTGATGACAGAGATATAAAGCAAATTGATGACAGAGATATAAAGCAAATTGATGAAACTGAAGACAGAGACAAAGCAAAATTGATGAGATTCAAGACAAAGAGACAAAGCAAGTTGATGGAATTGAAGACAACAGAGAGACAAAGCAGATTGATGAAATTGAAGACAACAGAGAGACAAAGCAGATTGATGAAATTGAAGACAACAGAGAGACAAAGCCAATAGATGATACTGAAGACATGGAGACAAAGCCAATTGATGAAATTGAAGATAATGAAGAGGCATTTAAAGCAAATTGATGAAAAGAGACACAAAGCAAATTGATGACAGAGAGACATGAAGCAAATTGATGACAGAAATACATAGAGCAAATTGATAAAACTGAAGACAGTAGAGAGACACTTGAAAATGACTGACCTCCTCCGTCACTATGCTCTCCTTTCAAGGCCAACATTATTTTATGGTTTCTTTGAACAACTCTATCAAAAGCTTGTAAAACTTTGGCAACAGCTCTTGTTGAGACCTGGACACGTTGGGCCAACTTTTCCTCCAGTTCTTCACGATCCCAGTGACTCAACTGAGCCAAAAAAGAAGTGGTGGCTTCATTTTGGTCTAAAATTACACGCAAGACAATTAAAAACCACATAGACATAAATTTTAACATTAATTACTTCTATTTTCTGATTCATCTGAGGTTTCCGCGTCAAATCTTTGAAGTAAGATTCTCAAATCTTCATTCAGTTGATTCCAGTACCGATTAACTACGCATAACACGGCTTCGTCACTTGTTTGACGTTTTTCTAATTGATCAATACGTTGACGCAATTCGCTCTCGTGTCTTTGTCTTTGCTCCAAACGCTCCGACAGTTTCTTGTTCTGGAATTTTAGGACCTGCATGTCCATTTCCTCCTGCAAATAAAAGCGTCTAATTGTTCAAAACCTTTGTGGAATAGACGTAAAATGATAAAATGTTTTTCAAAGGACTGTACCAGAGTTGAAACTGTTCCCAAGCGACATGGTTCAAATTGAACCTTCTTGGTCGGTGGTTGACCCGATGTCAGGTCTTGAGGCGGTCTTTTAGAAGCCATAGTACTTATTTAGCAGTAAACAACTGTAAGATTAAACAATGTATTTAAAATAACGCGAATAATTAATATATCAAAATAGCCAAGGCTTAGCTGTGCAATTATAAATTCCACAATCACTCCTAGTTTAATATTTACTCTCTTAACTTTAATTATGTCTTGATGATTTTTTAAAAAACTATTATTTCGATCAAAAATTACCTAATTTGTATAATTATTAAATTATTTACCTTTAAAAAACGGAAAATTGTCTTAGACATAAATGAAAATCAAGTGACATTCCATGAAGACGCCATTTTGTCGGCTTCTAGTTATGTTCAGGGCTGGAAATAAGAATTTACTCAATTTTCCAAAAGAAAATAATATCTTAAGCCTAATATTAATTTTCTCGAATACGTTATTCATTTTATAATCTATTATTTTAAAAACTTTTCTTAAAATTAATATATATTTTTAAATCACCCAATATAAAACTAATTATCAAATTTTAAAATAGGTGTCCAATTTTTCTAGTGGTTATTTTCAGTTCTGATAAAGAGATGGTTTCTCCCTAACCAATCACTGGCTATGAAGATTTTAGGCGGGAAATTCGAAAACGTAAATACTGTAGTTCTATGAAAACGTGCACATTTTCGATTAAATTTGAAAAATTAGCAAATTTGAATGGAATTCAAAGAAAATAGAACACATTTTATTTACATAAAATACAGTACAATAACATTTTTTCACGCTGACATATTAGTCAGTGCAGAACATACCAGTAAAAGTTTACGAATATTATCAACGCAAATTTGATCTTCACCACCCATGAACTCAATAGGATCTTGACTATTTAAAATTGCGTATTTCTTTTTAATAGCCCCTATGGATTTCCGTAAATGAATCTTAGTATCAAGCAAATTTTCGTTTAACTCCAAATTCTTCCGGGAAAGTTTCTTAGCACCCTCGGAGTCATTTACGACTTCAGCGCAAAACAAACTATCACTGTCAATCAAATCAAAACCTGTATTTGATAAAATCACATCCCCAGGTTGAAGTTTATTCAAAACTCCGCAACTTTCTGTTAATTCTAAATCCGTAATTGCTGTTGCTCTTTCCATTTCACATGAAACGTGAAATATTTTTCCGTTGCAATTAGAGGCGACTACAACTTTTACGCAACTTTTCCGCGTATCATTTATTTTACAAAAAAATAGTTCGAAACATTCTACAAAAATGACACCGACATTATTTTCAACAAATTCCTTAAAAATGTCTGGAGATTTTTGATTTTCTAGTAGAATTTTTCTATCGTAAACAATTTTATCGTTAAACGTCTTATGCAACGCAAGAATACCAGCGTTAAATATTTTCATGACACTTTCGCACGGTACATCAAACCTATAAGCCAAATCCATATACGACGAACCAAGTCTTAACTTCATTAATGTTAAAACAATTTGTTGAAACTCCGTTAAACCTAATTTAACTATTCCGGAAGGCCAATTAAGTTTCGTGTCTTCGTGAATAAGACATAATTGATGTAAGGTGTCTAATCCGGTAAAGAAACGAACTTTGTTATTGTCTTTATTGAAAGACGTTACGCTGAATGGCTCAACCTTAACGATGGGTTGCGAATAGGTTATTTTTAGAACTTCGTTTTGAAGTTTGGCGCATTTCTCTTTACTCTCTCTTAATTGTTCTTGTAATTCCTTTAATTCTAATTCTTTTATTTCTAAATCGTGCATGTATGTTACGCGGAATATCGTTTGCGTGCCAGAATCTTTCAGATTGAACGAAGACGAATTTGTTTGTGTTGATATTTCCTCCATCATTTTAACACATGGTTGTTCAAAAGTAACATCCATATCGACTTCATCTGGAATTTCTTCCTTGATAACGACATTATTGTACGATATGTCATCGTCACCTGTCGCCGGAAGAATCATTTCTTCTCCGTTAACTTCGTTCGAAGCTGCGGTAATGGTTTCGGTTGACGGTTTGATCTCCAAACAAGTTTCATTATTAGAATTTATTACAGAATCGTTCGTTTTAAAATTAGGGTTCCTTTTCGATCCTTTACGTTTTTTATCAGTGTTTTCAATTATTTGCCCATCCCAAATTTTAATACTTGGAACCCAATCCTCTGTATTTTGGTCATATAATTTTGATGGTCTCCCTAAATTAATTTGCATACATTTAATTATTAATTTCGTAATTAATCAGCGCCACCTGGTTTTTTCTAATCCAGGTGGCGCTGATTAACCACCATTATAGAGTGGAACTGAAACGGGTGGAACTACGGGGACGTGACGTCAATATAGAGCTATTTCAGTGGGGGTCCGGGGAAAAATTTCGTCTGCTACGAAAATTGGGCCTGTCTTTGAGTGTAGGGCGGCCATTTTATGAGGGTTTTCTCTATGGGCAAATAGCATTGGTGACGTAGCCATTACCCCCTCTGAAATAGCTCTATTGGTAGCCTGTTCCAATATGGACGCCAAAAACAGAGGTAGGGATAGGAGGGAGTGACGTCACTAGAAAGTTCGTAGTAGCAGACTACCTCGGGCAATACACAATTTCACCAAGCATTTAAATAAAAATTACCGCGCATTTATTAATAAAAATAACTATTTACCATGTGGAAAATGCAGAGAACAGACTCGCAGGTTTTCTAGATGCGAGTGTGATAACGATGGAGTTAAAACAACATTATTCCCGGGCCTTGGTCCGATGCATTGAAGCCAAAGTCGTTGCCTTTCAGTAGATAAAACAGTGGTTTGCGTACCTTGGTACGTTATTATCCGAGGAATTCTATAAAACTTAATGTGTTTGTTGGTTTTTATCGCCCGGCTCTTACAACCTCTGACACAACACTGAGACACCATTTTCGTTCTGTGCCCCCACGGCCGTACAACCGCTGCCCTACAATATGGCCGCTGAAACTTTATTTGATCATAGCCCACTCGATCACGCGTGGGATATGATTTGACTAAACTAGAATACGAATCCGAAAGTGAAAATGTTGTATACTAGTTTAGCCGGTTGAATCGTTCAACCGTTTCCTCTGTTTTGCAATCGCGTGGCTGGTTATTATTCATAGAATTATATCATTATCAATTTTATTGTAGTGAAAATTAAAGTTTCATTAAAAGTCTTTACAATTGAGCAAGGTCTCCTCAAATAATACTCCATAATAAAAGATTGCTGCTAAATCTTCTGCTCTTGTAATGAGATTTCTGCTTGGTTTTCTGCTCCTGCAATCAGATTTCTGCTTGGCTTTCTGCTCTTGCAATTAGATTTCTCCTTAGTTTTCTCAGGGATAAGGGAGTCAGATGGATTGGAAATGATGATGGGCGACCTGCGGCACCATATCTCTCCCAGTGTACCTCGCGCACGCCCCTACCTTTCCGTAGGCGATTGCTAAGTGCTGCCGCGTAGCGCCATTTTATTTGAATGAGAACTAGCTTCTATTTTTGAGATAGAGGGAGCGTCCTTTACAATTTCGTCCGGCACGACCCTACCTAACCGCTGGGGATGATGGGAGGACTATGGTGCCGTAGGTGGGGGTACAAAGGCAACGCTTAAGGTATGGGGGTTTCCACTCCATTATTCTCTCCTTCAAGGTTTTCTGCTCTTGCAATGAGATTTGTGCTTGGTGGTCTGAACTCTGCTGCAGACTTGTAAATAGTGATAATTTCATCGGGAGCCCTGCGGGCTCCCGACCCCTCCAAACCAGAACTTTCTTGGGTACCCGGGGCTCCCTAGTGGACGAAGGTAAATAAACAAAATGAGAGGGAGGGAAGGATGCATACCGGCCACAGTTTTGAGGGGAAATATTCGTCATTTAATTTTTTCCCCTTTTTTGAGAGGTGCTTTGAGTTGTCGTTATGGGTGAGAGTTCTCATCTTCTCATAACCCCGAATTTTTCAGGGTACCCGGGTGGTACCCGACCCCCCCCCCTAAAAATATTTTTTCAGGGTGTCCTGTGAATTTTCTTGGGTGTCACAGGCTCCCTGGTACCCCCTATTTACAAGTCTGCTCTGCTGTGTTATAAATCACTTATTTTCATGGCTTCATCATAAATATTTTTTATTGGAAACCAAGTGAAAATGCAAATGGTACAATTTTTAACATTATCATTCATACGCATTTTCCTACGTGCACACCTTGCGCAGAACTATAGACTTTCGAGGATGTAGGTACGAAAATACTAAGTGCAAAAGGCATGATGGCCTTTTGCGACGTATCAAGTGCTTAAGCTTATAGAAACACACACATCTACATAATAATTAAGATCAAATGAAGAAATAATAAATATGGTGGCAATATTAGTTTCCCTTTTTAGGAATTTTTCTGCGGGATTTTAATAGCAACCTGAAAAGAAACACTTGTATTTAATTATAATTAACATAATAAAAATAAGTATGACACTACCCATTCCCAGGTCGTAATGCTAAATTTCTTAAGAATGCTGTGTTCTGGGAACAATTACACGAAACTCGTGTTTTCATAGAGTCATTGAGTGTCGTGTTTATTGTTGTAAAGGTCCTTGTGTTTTAAAGCAAAGCGCGGGTCCAGTGGATCCCCTACAAGGTGACCTTCCTTACGAACTCCAGTTTTGGCTTGGTGAAGACACGAGGCAATTGTGGCGGGATTTATAAGTGTTCAATTATAAAACCCGCCAACTAGCCTTCGCCAAGCTAAACCCTGAGTTCAGGAGGAAAGTCACCTTGTAGGGGATCCACTGGACCCGCGCTTTGCTATAACCAAAGTTGTTATTAAAATTGCAATTTTACCGTTTTCATGTCAAGGTAAGGTAGTACTCCATCTGGTCCGCTGAAATACGAAAATTATAATTTTATATAGTTCCGATTTTTCTGGTGACCTTTAAAGCAAAGCTCGGTTCCAGTGGGTCCCCTACAAGGTGACTTTCCTCCTGAACTCTGGAAGGCTGGTGCTTTTTGCGGCGCCTTCGCCAAGCCAAAACGGAAGTTCGTAAGGAATGTCAACTTATAGGGTATCCACTAGACCCGCGCTTCGCTCTAAGCAAACTTGTCTTACAGTTCTCGTCCGAAACCGGACATTTTGAATCCACCAAATGGTGTTTGGGGGGACATCGCAAAATAGCAATTTACCCTAGAAATAAAAGGTTTCTTCCATGGTTAAAAAATACGTACATACTTTGACGTTCACGCGTTTTCAATTACCAAACGGAACCAGCCCTGACTGCTTGACTAAACATCAAAGCTGTCTTGATGTTATCGGTGAAAACCCCGGCTGCTAATCCGTACATGCTGTCATTGGCTCTTTCAACTACTTCTTCCAGCGTCTTAAACTTCAATATTTGTTGAACAGGGCCGAATATCTCTTCTTTAGCTATTCTCATATGGTCCTCCACATTCGAAAAGACAGTTGGCTGGATGTAATAGCCTTCCTCTCCGTGACGTTCTCCGCCACATTCTAACTTAGCACCCTCCTCAATTCCAACTTGAATCATCTCCAATATTTTCTCCATTTGAATGTCATCAATCTTGCAATATCGAGAAAGATTTACACTAATTTCCACTTAACTCTCTCTGTCAAAGACAAACTTACCTGAGGTCCTTGAACAGTCGCGTCATCAAATGGGTTACCAACAGTCCGCGCGAGGGCCAATTGTTGACTTTTCTCTACAAATTCATCGTAGATTTCTTCCTGGACATAAGTACGCGTTCCGGCGCAACATATCTGTCCTTGGTTATAGAAACAGGCCAAATGTGAGAAGAACACGGCGTAATCAACTGTAATCAACAAGGGTAATTAGTACCCTGATTGTTTTACGTCTAATTCAAACTTACTATCACAGTCGGCGAATACGACCACGGGACTCTTACCACCGGTTTCCAAAGTTACGCGTTTGGAATTGGAGTTACCAGCCGCTGCTTGGATTATTTGTCCAACCTAAATATTGGTTCAAAATATCTTATCTCACTTATACTGTCGACAAAGACAAATGGAAATAAAAGAAAGTGGTCTAGTCATTGGGGAGGTTAATGAAACCCTAGAAGCAGTGTAGTGCCCAGTAAAATTATGTTTACGACGTTCCCAAAATGATCTACTTAAGTACGGTGAACTACTTAAAACACACCTCAGTTGATCCAGTAAAAGAGACTTTATCAATTTCCATATGTTCGGAGATCGCAGCACCAGCGTCTCCGTACCCTGGGACCACATTAACAACACCCGGGGGGAAGCCAGCTTCCAGCGCCATTGATGCCAAATAGAGCGTCGTCAATGGCGTCTGTTCCGCCGGCTTAATAATCAAACAACAACCTGCTGCCAATGCAGGAGCCACTTTATGAGACGTCAAAACCATTGGAAAGTTCCACTGAAAACACAGATAAACAGCTTTTGACCCATGAAACTTTGAACTACGCCATATACGTTCTAATAAGAACATCGCTAACTTAAAACTAAGTAATCATTCTAACCGGTAAGACAAGACCACAGATTCCAACTGGTTCCGGTCGGGTGTATGTAAAGTAAGAACCATCAGCCGGTAAGGTTTTACCATGAATCTTGTCAGCCAAACCGGCAAAATAGCGATAAATGTTGATGGCTGCGTGAATGTCCATTAAGGCATCCTTGTACGGTTTCCCACTGTCCAACGACTCCAAACTCTGAAGTTTCACGTGTATTTTAATTACTTTGTAAAATACCAATGTCATATCATTCTTTTGTGATAGAAAGGTAATTTTACCGCAACATATTCAATGTCGCGTTCCAAAAGATTGGCCATTTTGTGAATCAAAAGACCCCGTGCCGATGCGTCCATTGTTCGCCATCTTGAACCGATTTTGAAAGCTTCTTTGGCAGCTTCCACGGCCAAGTCAATATCTTCCTATTCGGTATAAAGGAAAATACTTACTGTTATTATGTGAATAGTTTTGACAAATTACAATTTCAGAACCATGCATTTTAATCTTTTGTGAATATTTTTAAATATGGCTTCAGAAAGCCCATGAAAGACGCAACATACTAACCTTACATCCTTGTTGAACATCGCAAATTTTCTCTCCATTTGCCGGATTAACTGTCGGAAATTCTTTGCCACTTTGCGAATCAAGCCATTCGTTATTAATAAACAACTAAATAAATAAATAAAAATAACCCAATTATTTTTTAGAACTTTAAAAAATTTTCTAAGTCCTACTTGTGTGTATTTTATTTCGGGGTCCGGAATTGGTCCCATGTCTAAGCTCTGCAAATCCTTCTTGAGGAGTAACTAAATAAACGAGGATTTGGGGAAAGCTGCCGCTGCTCAAAGCAAATATTTAATTTAAACCATCTCGATATGGTCCGCCTTAGATGACTCTCGACACCTCCTTTTTCAAATCGAAGGTACTTAAGAGTTACCCACCTTTTCAATGTCTTCGCCAAACTATCACCAACTATCAATTTTAAAGGGATTGTCGCAGATGCATGATTCTAGCATTGAACTTTGTCTTTATCAATAAGATTCGCAGTAGAGATGTGAATCGGTAATTTAATTTACAAGTAATCTAAGCTTGGTCTTGGAAGGGATGTCCACACTAAGTCAACTCGCGACTTATTTACAGGTGGGCGAATTACCGCTCTAATTACCGATTTTAGGGATAAGACGGCAACCTCTGATACTCTCGTGTTTATGGGCGGGGAAAGGGGGTAATGTAAAGTTAGGTTTAAATTAAGTTTTATTTGGATTATGAGGTTAGGTTTATGTTAGGATAAGATTTGGTTAGGTTTATGTTAGGATAAGATTTGGTTAGGCTTATGTTAGTTTTAGGTTAGGTTAGGTTAGACCTATATTAGGGTTAGGTTTTTAGGCTTATAATAGGGTTAGGATTCATAGGGTTAGGATTCATTGGGTTAGGTTTTTTAGGCTTATATTAGGGTTAGGTTTTTAGGCTTATAATAGGGTTAGGATTCATTGGGTTAGGTTTTTTAGGCTTATATTAGGGTTCTGATTCATTGGGTTAGGTTTGGTTAGGCTTCATTAGGCTTAGGTTCGATTAGGGTTAGGGTTCATTAGGCTTAGGTTTGGTTAGGGTTAGGGTTCATTAGGCCTAGGTTTGGTTAGGGTTAGGGTTCATTAGGCTTAGGTTAGGTTAGGGTTCATTAGGCTTAGGTTAGGTTTCATTAGGCTTAGGTTTGGTTAAGGTCAGGTTTCATTAGGCTTAGGTTTGGTTAGGGTTCGGCTTCATTAGGCTTAGGTTTGGTTAGGGTTCATTAGGCTTAGGTTTGGTTAAGGTTAGGCTTCATTAGGCTTAGGTTTGGTTAGGGTTCGGCTTAGGCTTAGGTTCAGTCGGTAATTATAAACTATAAAGGTTTATGTTCTATATGGAAACTATATGATTTGTGAAACAACTTAGTGACTACCAATTTGAAGCCGAGCTGTTTCATTGATGGACTATAATATACTTAACTATAGATTTTCGAAAGACTAACTTAGCCAACTGCATGGAATACTGATATATGGGTCAAATATAATAACAGACTTTATTTTTATATTGCCGAACTCAAACCCAAAAATATTTTAACCCATTTTCTTAACTAGTAGAAAAGTCCATTTCCGTTAATACAAATAAAGTGAAAAATAGCTTAGGCCTTGGTTTATGAATTTTGATTAGAGTGATGTGTCTATAGAGCAAAACAACGTGATTAGAGCAAAACAACGTGATAAATGAATCAGGCTTTATATAGAAACGTAATGTTTAATTGTGAAAATGAAAGTTACTTATGATGCTTCTTCCACTTAGAAGCAAATCTAAATTTGATCCCCGACAACCAATATATATATATAGTTTATAGTAATAGTTATAATATTTAATTCGTTTAAATACCATAATTAAGTTCCTATTACTTAAAAAATAGGTAAGCTAAATATAAAATTAACAAAGGAAATCCAACATTGAATAAATAGTATTGCCAGAATAACCTGTAATAAATTAACTTTATCAATAAAATCTATTTAATGCAAAATAAATTTAATTTTAAAATCCTTGCTAGAAATTTTATCAACTTTTTATTGGAAAGAGCATAGAAAAATATTGAATTTTTCAAATTGGAACCCTGGATCAATTTACGATGTTAAAAAAAATAAGATCAATTATGTTTCCGTGCAACGTACGGGTTTGATCTCTCTGCGAAGATGACGACAAGGGGCTATAAAATCCTATTGGACGACTAGTACCACGTGATGGATTCTACTTTTAAGACACATGGAACATTGTCGACGACTTCATACCACCATAAGTTTATAAGTGATATGTTCCATTAGTATGACACTACCTATACTTCGTAATGCTAGAGACTTACAGCTCGAGCTAGTTATAGAACGACAAGCGAGAATTACACTAGGTTTTGCAGTTTGTACTAAGCCTTGTACAGTGCCTCACCAGGCGTCGCTTTACGAGAATCTATGACCTACCTCACTTCGTGACGAGCTCTCACAAACCAGTGACAAACTTATGGAACATATCTTATGAATTAAAGGAACATATCTTATGAACTTATGAAAGTATTCGTTATTTTATAAGCTCTTTCCAATAAAAATTCTAGCATAGTTCTTTAAATTAATAAAACTTACATTCTATGCTTTCGTTTCTTCAATTTGATACTGATACCGCAATCTTCGGGTATTAGGTATTTCCTCGACCCGTCTATGACAATCGTCATGTAATCTTCCCAATTGAACGAAGCAACGTCAAAGTTGAACATTCGCTGATCAAGCTGCGATAGTTCGCCTTGAAGAGAGTCAACGTTGTCGCTCTTGAAACGAAATTGTTTAGCCGTGAAATAAGTTAAGGCGGGAAGTGTTGTAAAAAAGCGTCGATACATGTTAAAATACCTTGAAATAATTAAAAAGTAAAAAACAATGGATCGAGTATGAAAGGGTTATGATGATGATACTCACTCCGGTTTCTTTCCGGTGAACATGAGGATGAAATCGACGATTAAGGCGGGAATGTAATGATCACGAATTTTCCCAATCGTCAAAAGAAATTCGTTCGTCGTACAAGACATGAAAACCATGTTGAGGGCGCTGTAGAGTGGATGTGAATTATTGCAAGCCACTGCCCAATTTAACATTTTTCTCGCTGTCACTGCATTTCGATTGGCCGAAACAAAATTATAAACGGGCAGTTTTCCACTCCATTTGCTACATCAATTGAATTGAAAATCACTTACGATACAAGGCCATTCTTGTTTAATTGTTAGAATAATTACATTTTAATGGCGGTGTACCAAGAGACAACAATCAAGAGATTGACCAACAAATCCACGGGAACCAAGTCCATGGGTGCATCTTCTTTGGCAGGGAAGTTATGAAGCAAGCCTCTACCGGACTTTAATAGATACAATAGCGATTGAGCTAGTGCGCTCCGACTTCTTATTAAGCTGCATAGAGTAGAAGAAACTTACCACGAGAAGAAGCCTGGTTAGTGAGCTATGCGCGTCTCTCCAGCCCTACGATGTTTACAGATTTTTAATTAAAACAATAAAAATTAGAGACGTTTAAAAACATTTATCTCGGGTTATGTTTACGTTGTTTTATTTGGGGTAAGGTTAGGTTGGATAAGGATGTTAAAGAGCACCACCAAAGTCCTTCAAACCATCTAACCTGAACGGGTTCATTAAGGGCGTTCTCGACAATGGAGGGTCTAACAATGGCAATAGGTAGATTTCCAGAGTGTTGCTCCAAGTATTCCTCCGCCGCGGCCTTCGACAGCGTGTACGTGTTGGGTCTTCCCTCCGAAACACTTTCCGATAAACAATCCAGACTTTTCGCGTCAAGTTTCCTGATAATCGAATTTTAATTAAAAGGATATGCTTAATGAATTAGAGGAGGGAGATCTTACTGGTGTAGTTTAATTAAGAAGTCGGGTTCGAGGCGCAGCGGGTAAACGGTTTCTTCGATCAAGTCCCTTTGGCAGTGAGAGAAGGCCGTCGAAACATAGACGAAAGACGTTGGCCTCTTCAATTTCTTGAATAATTCCAAAACATTTTTGGTTCCTATCAAATTTATTTCAATCGCGACTCTGCAATCAGATATTAAAAGAACGACGTCAGCCGGAGTGTGTTTAGAACTGATCTGCCTAAATGTTTAATGCATTTTAAAATGTTCTTACTTTAAAGGTTCGTTGAATCTGACGGTGGCGGCGCTGTGAAAAACGATTGTAACTTCATCTATTAATTGCTTCTCGATTTCGGTTGAAATGTTCAAGTTCGACTGAACGAGTTCCCCCCAAACGGGGACAATTTTCTTCAAATCATTTGGCCTCTCTCGCTTCAATCTTTCGAAAACCTGCATTTCAAATGACGTGACGAAATGATACAATAACAAGATTACATAACATAAAAATGTTTTTTTCCGCGTTGTTAACTAGCACCATGCCAGCCAGCACTTTTTAAAAGAAGGGGCATTGCTTAAACCAGGAAGATTTATATTTTTTATAACACTGTCCTATAACTACTTAAAAAACGTGGAAAAAGTAGGAAGGTTTTTATGCCCGCTAACTGTGGAACGGCTCAGGTCCAGCGGAACGCTAGAAAACGGTAAAGGAATACACGGAAAAATGGCGGGCGGTCTTTCTGATTCGTCTGACCATGACCGCCCGCCATTTTCCCGAGTATTCCGAACCCATTTCTAGCATTTTACCGGATCTGAGTCGTTCCATAGTTGCGTGCCGGTTTTACTCATATTTGGAATCGTCACCATCGTCCTTGATTACGTTAATAGCGTTTCGGAAAACTAGTTTTTGAATAAATACCTGAGAATTTAATAATTCTTGGAACCTGTTAACATTTTCGGAGTCTTTAACGCCCGCTTTATTAGGACGAATTAGAACGTAAATTTTTTTAACGTCTTGGCACGAAAACAATATTTTCTCTACAAGAGCCTGTAATTAAATAAATCGAAAATATAATTAATTATAACGTTCGTCAATATTTAAATTCGCCGTCTCATTGCGCAACTATTCTTCTCGTGTTATTAATCGTGTACCAGGTACAGCTATTCACTGAATAGCAACCGCAGTTTTAAAAATATATTGCGGTTTAATTCAAAACTGCTCTTTTAGAACTAGGCCTAGCGCCTGCTGTTTTAAAAATATCGGCTGCTGTTTGTGAAAGAATCAGTTTTTAACTACAGTTTTGCACAATTCTTAATCCTACAGTTTATTAAGTATAAAAAAACAACCATAACATATCAAGTATACAAAGTTTGACCTCATATTTATGGGGTTTCAAATAACCTAATTTAACTTGATCTAGAACTATTTGAGTTAAAATAACTCTGAAACCTACACTATCATAAACGATTATCGTTTTTCATATCCCGCTTGTACTCGCTCATTAGGGGAACTGCTGTAAAGCGGTACATAGCGTTTACGAGGACCAGCTCGAAATCTGATTTTTGAACTAAATCTTTGATTATTTTTTTTTTTGAAGGGTAGCTCCTGAAATTAATCTTTAGTGGCGAGTGAAATTAATCTCTGATTTCTCTGAAGAGTGGCGCGTGAAATTAATCTCTGATTTCTCTGAAGAGTGGCGCGTGAAATTAATCTCTGATTTCTCTGAAGAGTGGCGCGTGAAATTAATCTCTGATTTCTCTGAAGAGTGGCGCGTGAAATTAATCTCTGATTTTTCTGAAGAGTTGCGCGTGAAATTAATCTGTTTTTTTTCAGAAGAGTTGCGCGTGAAATTAATCTTTGATTTTTCTGAAGAGTTGCGCGTGAAATTAATCTCTGTTTTTTTTTCAGAAAAGTTGCGCGTGAAATTAATATCTAATTTTTCAGAAGAGCTGCGCGTGAAATTAATCTCTGTTTTTTTTTCAGAAAAGTTGCGCGTGAAATTAATCTCTAATTTTTCAGAAGAGCTGCGCGTGAAATTATCTCTAATTTTTCAGAAGAGTTGCGCGTGAAATTAATATTCGATTTTTCAGAAGAGTTGCGCGTGAAATTAAACTCCGATTTTTCAGAAGAGTTGCGCGTGAACATAATCTCTGTTTTTTCTGAAATATCAGTTAATCTTTGATAGGATAGTGAGATCATTATAAATATCAACTATTTCGATGTGCGTGTGAAAATTGAAAATTTCCTACTTTAACCGCGCATTTTACGATTGAAATTGAGAGCAGAGAGAAGTATAGTCAATCAAGAGTTAAGAACTCATATTGAAAGGGACAATTATCAGATGCAGGCTTTAATAAAATATCAAGTTTTACCTTTCCAATGAAGCCCGTAGCTCCGGTGACGAAAACAGTTTGATCTCGGTAAAACTCTCCCACTTGAGAATGATGATCCATCTCGATACTTTTGTTAAGTAGAGTGAAAATTAATTGGAGTAACGAAACGGTATATACTGTCGCCCCTTTGTTTCGAAATAGAGAAAGAAATTTCCTAACCACAAGAGAAGTTTTGAAATTTAAATTGAAACATTCGACTTTGGCAACAAACACGAAAACACTTTTTTTCATAGACGGTTTAATGTTAGAATGAAATAAACACTTAGGTAATCATGAAACTAGATTTAACCATTACTAAAATTTTTAAACCAGTCCAGTTTCATTAAAATAACCACCAGGGTGCTTTAATCCAAATAATTATATAAAAGTAAGTTCAAGAACTATGTTTTGAAGCGCAGTAGTGATTGGGCAATGTCACGTGACTGTGAGCGCGGAACGACTCGGCGGATGAATTCAACGGAAATGCCGACGCCCATTCACAATGCTCTAATGACGCTACGAAACTAACGCATGCCCAGAAGAGTTCTATCTGATGGAAGATAAGCCCGATATAGGCCCCGCCCAACATATAACTCACTGCACATTGTTTTAGTTGTATATTTAACCAGGGATAGATTCAATTTTAGAAGTAGGAATGGAGAACAGAGTAATGTGGGCGCGTCAAAGTCCCGGACCCCCTTCCACGGGACGGGGGGGTATGAAAGAAGAGGCGGGTGGGTCATAGATACAGAGGTGAAAAGGAATTACGGGTATTTTTCGCCGTCCCCGTCAGCAACGTCATCAAAACATAGTTTAAGTGAGCCAATAAGATAATTTAAACTTTTCCTTACGTGTTGGAGGGAGGGGCTCTATGCTGGGTGTCTATGAGTCGGACTGAAGTAAACACTAACAGTTCTCCATTCCTACTGCTAAAATTAAATCTATCTCTGCCCCGAGTGAGTGTTCCCTCGAAAATGAACGGCCCTTTACCGAGCCTCTCTACCGTCAAAGTTGTTTTTATTTAGTTGATGTAAAATTATTTTGAAATGATTAATCACCTAGTTATTTAAATATTCTTTGTTGGCAAAGTTTCAAATATTATTTCGTTTGGAACGAGTCAACTTAATTGAGTACATGTTGACCTAGAATTTGCGCGACATATCGGGGTTTTCTCTCTCTCTAATTTGAAAACGGGTGTCTGGGAATTTTATATTGGTTTGGGTAACTTCCTTCTATTGTAGTACTAGCATGACCCAAGAAGTGATATTTAGTTTACTAGGGAGAAGATCTAAATTCGCCACATTTCTAGCTTTATCTCCAAAAATTCACGAGCGCATGCGCCTTGTCAAATAGTTAAGCAGCGCTAATAGAATCGCGTACGTGATTCGGTTTAATAATCTTGCTCCACTGTTTTGTTTGAAAGCTTTTGACTCAAATTAAGTGCGGATTTCAGATTTGCAATTCCATCTTTACATCAGTGCAGGGATAGATTTAATTTTAGAAGTAGGAATGGTGAACGGTTAGTATTTACTTCAGTCCGACTCATAGCCCAGTATAGAGCCCCTCCCTCCAACACGTAACGAAAAGTTTAAATTATTTTATTGGCTCACTTAAACTACGTTTTGATGACGTTGCTGACGGAGACGGCGAAAAATACGTAATTCCTTTTCACCTCTGTCGCTATGACCCGCCTCTTCTTTCATACCCCCCAGTCCCGTGGAAGGGGGGTCCGGGACTTTGACGCGCGTCCACATTTCTCTGTTCTCCATTCCTACTTCTAAAATTAAATCTATCCCTGATTGAAGCTAAAATTTTCCTGGTCTTAAATAGTACTAAAAATGCTAGAATCGATAATTAATAATTCTCAAATCTGTGTGGTTAATTAAACTAATTGCTTTTATTAATTAACAAACGTGGCAAGCGAGGTTGACCTTGTAACTACAGCCATTTATCTATCACGCAATGCGACATTTTGTGACCAAACAGAGATGTGTTAGAGTTTAATAAAAACAAACGAACTAGGCTTCAAGCAGACGAAAATATCAGGGGATCGCTGATAGGTCAAGAGGTTTTCTTTAAAAAAAAGAAGTCACCCGGCACCCCTCAATCCGATTAACCTCTCTTGTGATTGGTTGTGAGCCGCCACCCTCCGGGGTTTTCCCAGTCCCCATGCACTCCCGAGAGTCCGAGACCCCCACTGCAGACCGTAGCAATAGCAAAGGCACTGTGATTGGCTCAATTGTACCACCTGCCGGATAAGGCTGAATAACATAAAAATAGGAAAATGCCCTAACACTATTTTCCCGGAAAGAAGGAAATACGTTCAAAAAAATATCTCCAACGGTCTGCCGACTGCTTTACAGACCCTTTTTATGTAGTTATTTTGTTACGTTATTATCAGCGATATAAAATCAAAACAAATTTCATAGTAGTACGCTCTGTGAATACTTAAAAATAATTAAGACTTTGTTATTGAATTTTGTCTTGCGCTTGTGTCTATAGGGCGGTGCTACGAGATTAGTGCAAACGGTAACGAGGAAAAATTTGGTTTTTATTACAAAAGGTGTTCCATAAAGGAAGGGTAATTACAGGACCGAAGTATAGTGGGACATGGTTCTATGGAAAATCAATTTTGAAAATCGACAATATGTTACGAAGTATTTTAAATGATATTTAACTCGTTTACATACAATAATTAAGTGCCCTATTACTTTAAAAATAGGTAAGCTAAATATAAAATTAACAAAGGAAATCCAACATTGAACAAATAGTATTGCCAGAATAACCTAAAACAAATTGACTTTATCAATAAAACTAAATAAATTTAAAGTAAAATCCAGGTTAGAATTTTTTAAAGGAAAATTCGTCCTTTCGAAATGGAACCATATATCCATGTACGATATTGAAGAAGATACCAGCGATTAAGTTTTATAGACCTAGTCGTCTAGTCTATACTCCTACAACACACCTCCGTACTTAAACATTGTAGATGGATAAAGCTGTTTCCATTTCTTAATGTTCATTACTTTATCCGCTTTTTGGTTGAATTCATAAAGGTCGGACTCAAAGCAATTTAGTACAGGCGAAGGCAGGACGTTTGCGCACGACGCCCTGCCTTCACCTGTACTAAATTGCGTTGCGTCCGACCTTTATGAATTTCACAATTTTCCAATAAACAACAAAAAATTTCCAACACGGAAATTTCCTTCTGAAAAGAAACTCACATTCTATGCTTTCGTTTCTTCAATTCGATACTGATACCGCAATCCTCGGGTACAAGGTATTTCCTCGTCCCCTCCATAAAATTCACCATGTAATCATCCCATTTGAATGAAGCAACGTCAAAGTTGAACATTCGCTGATCAAACAGCGATAGTTCGCCTTGAAGAGAATCAACGTTGTCGCTCTTGAAACGAAACTTAGCAACGAAATAGGTTAAGGCCGGAAGTGTCGTGAAATAGCGTTGATACATCTTGAAATACCTTGAAACAATTTGAAAGTAAAAAAAAAGAAGTAAAAAACAATGGATCGAGTATGAAAGGGTTATGATGATGATACTCACTCCGGTTTCTTTCCGGTGAACATGAGGATGAAATCGACGATTAAGGCGGGAATGTAATGATCTCGAACTTTCTCGATCGTCAAAAGAAATTCGTTCGTCGTACAAGATACGAAAACCATGTTAACGGCGCTGTAGATTGGATGTAAATAATTGTACGCCATTGCCCAACTAAGCATTTTTCTCGCTGTCATTGCATTTCGATTTACCGATACAAAATTATAAACGGGTAGTTTTCCACTCCATTTGCTACATCAATTGAATTGAAAATCACTTACGATACAAGACCATTCTTCTTTAATTGTTAGAATAATTACTTTTTAATGGCGGTGTACCAAGAGACAACAATCAAGAGGTTGACCAACAAATCCACGGGAACTATGTCCATGGGTGCGTCTTCTTTGGCAGGGAAGTTATGAACCAAGCCTTTAGCGCCCTTTAATTAAATAAGTATAATAACGTTCGCTCTAGTGCGCCTCGAGCAGAACCAAGGAGAATGTATAAGAGGGGAGACTCGGATTCAGACAGAATGCACTTGGTCCCCCGTTCCTAAAATGGTACTGCGCCGTTCCCCGGTTACCATGGTTACCACTATACCCTCACGGCAAGAGAGCGTACATTCTCGCGCATGCGTTCAAACCTCCATGCTCTAGCCTCATGAGCTTGTTTATAATTTTGAATATCCCTCTTTTCCAACAACGATCACGTGACGCCCGCCTTTACCAACAGCTTACGCGTCGAAGTTGCACTCCACTGTATGCGGTATCCTCTCTTATACATCCTCCTTGGTCTAACAAACTTACAACGACAATAAGTCTGGTTACTGAACTGTGCGCGTCTCTCCAGCCCTAAGACATTCAAACATTTTTAATTAAGAAGCTAATTTTTATTAACTATAGACGTTTCAAAACTTTGGTTAGTTGTTTGGTTCGGGTAAAGTTTACGTTGTTTTATTTTGCTTGGGTTAAGGTTAGGTTGGATTAGGTTAGCCAAGGATCTAGTTGCTAAATCAGGGACAAATGAGGTGAGATGGGGTGAAAATGATGATGGGTGACATAAGGAACCGTAACTCTCCCAGTGTACCTCGCGCACGCCCCTAACCTTTCGGTAGACGATTGTTAAGTGCTGCCACATAGCGCCATTATATTTGTATGAGAACTAGCGGACACAGACAGAGGCAACGATATAGGTATGAGGGTTGCCACTCCATCTCTCTCTCTCTCCTTCAAGGTTAAGGGGTGCCACCAGAGGCTTGCACCTTGCGGGCCAGCTCACTCAAGCCTTTTAAAGATACAAACCTCAACGGGTTCATTAAGGGCGTTCTCGACAATGGAGGGTCTAACAATGGCAATGGGCAGATTTCCAGAGTGTTGTTCCAAGTAATCCTCCGCCGCGGCTTTCGACAGCGTGTACGTGTTGGGTCTTCCCTCCAAAACACTTTCCGTTAAACAATCCAGACTTTTCGCGTCAAGTTTCC
The DNA here is from genome assembly GCF_054372755.1 of Phalangium opilio. NCBI lineage: Eukaryota > Metazoa > Arthropoda > Arachnida > Opiliones > Phalangiidae > Phalangium > Phalangium opilio. The sequence continues at coordinate 14,783,013 of NW_028324148.1, forward strand.
TGATTGATCAAATTTTAATTAAAAGGATATGAATAATGATTTAGAGGAGGGAGATATTACTGGTGTAGTTTAATTAAGAAGTCGGGTTCGAGGCGCAGAGGGTAAACGGTCTCTTCGATCAAGTCCCTTTGGCAGTGAGAGAAGGCCGTCGAAACATAGACGAAAGACGTTGGCCTCTTCAATTTCTTGAACAATTCCAAAACATTTTTGGTTCCTATCAAATTTATTTCAATCGCGACTCTGCAATCAGATATTAAAAGAATGACGTCAGGCGGAGTGTGTTTATACCTCATCTGTATAGATCTTTAATGCATTTTAAAATGTTCTTACTTTAAAGGTTCGTTGAATCTGACGGTGGCGGCGCTGTGAAAAACGATTGTAACTTCATCTATCAATTCCGTCTCGATTTCGGTTGAAATGTTCAAGTTCGGTTGAACGAGTTCCCCCCAAACGGGGACAATTTTCTTCAAATCATTTGGTCTTTCTCGCTTCAATCTTTCGAAAACCTGCAATGCAAATAATAAATAAATAAATATTCTTCTTTTATTAAAGAAGCTAGCAATTTTAAGCATATTAAATAGCAGCATAACTTATATCATTATTACATGAGAGTTTAAGAATTCTTGGAACCGGTTATTGGTTTCGGAGTCTTTAACACCTTTTTTCGGACGAATTAGAATGTATATTCTTTTCACGTCTGGACACGAATAAAGTATTTTCTCTACAAGAGCCTGTAATTTAAATAAATGAATATCAGAATAAATTACTGCATTATTCAAGAATAGCGCGTGAAATTATTCTTTGATTTATTGAAGAATAGCGCGTGAAATTATTCTTTGATTTATTGAAGAATAGCTCGTGAAATTAACCTTTGATTATTGAAGAATATCTCGTGAAATTAATCTTTGATTTATTGAAGAATAGCGCGTGAAATTAATCTTTGATTTATTCAAGAAGAGCTCGTGAAATTAATCTTTGATTTATTCAAGAAGAGCTCGTGAAATTAATCTTTGATTTATTGAAGAAGAGAATGAAGTAGCGTGAAATCGGGTAATAATTACTTCCCTACGGTTCATATGACCTAAACATTAACTAGGCCTACTTCTAACGGTACATTTTAAGACTGAAATTGAGCTGAACGAAAAATACTGATAGTCAAACAAACCCAAAATTCAAAGGGACAATTATCAGATGCAGGCTTTAAAGAAATATCAAATTTTACCTTTCCAATGAAGCCCGTAGCTCCGGTGACGAAAACAGTTTGATCTCGATAAAACTCTCCCACTTGAGAATGATCCATATCGAAGTTAATTTTTAAATTAAATTGAAAATTAATTGGAGCAACGAAACGTTATATACCATTACCTGCTGACTTTATAATTTATCTAACCACATAAAACCTTGGAAGTTCTGTAAATAAAATTCAAAACTTGCCACATATGCTAACGATCGACATGGCAAAACATTTTTGGTCAAAGACTATAGACTATTACTGTAATTACTTGTAGAGAAACCAACGTGGAGGGTTCTCTTCCGACTCGCCTAGAGACAACGCTAGATGGAGCCAGGGTTCACTAAACGCGGGAGGCTAGCCAACTCGCACTGCCTCTAGGGGGTGCTCCTAGACGCACCCCTATCAATAATGGAATTGGTTAGAAAGCTGTTAACACTTGAAGAATATTTAGCATATCAGCATGTTTTGTTACGAAAAAATAACAAAAATTTGTAAGGCGCATTAACGATGATCAATGCTAAAACCAGATTTAATCGGGGTTGTGATGAATAAACTAGTTTTGATTAGTTTGGTTTTAACAACAAATGATTTGTCATTGCTTTGCAAAAAAATCGCACGTCTGGTCTGATGTGTTGAAAACCACTTACAATGTCAAGACATGCTTGTAATGCCTTAGGATAAGCAAACGTCACAGGGGAGGGGCCACCATGAGTCTATATTCTTCACTCGATGAAGCACCATATGCGGCCCAATGTGGAAACTAGCCCAATATGGCGGGCACTCCCTTGTCAGTTGGTTTTTCTGCAAGTATTTAATGGAATAGTCTATTGTGCGGTTGAAATAATAAACATTACATGAATAATTAATTTCAATTTGAAAAATGAAATTTCATTGCAAAATCTTGAATAGGATTATATTTTTCCTCCATGTAAATATTTACCTTCTGATTGGTGTCGATCCCCTACCATATTTCGACATTTAAAATGAGCGCCCGCGGAGCCATTGAAAAGTCTTCCGGTACATCGACTACTACCAACTACTAACCAATGGGAAACTCCGAACCTGCACTTCGTCATCACTTTTCAAGGCTAGTAAGTGGTTAGTGCAACTCAGTGTTATGAATAATGATTTTCTTCAAATCATTCGGTCTTATGTAAATCTGCATTTCAAATGAATGAACATGTTTGACACGAATTTAAATGAAGTTCAGAATGGATAACTCCTTTCCTCAATATTCTCAATAAGCAAGAATATTAACATAAGAAAACTGTATGAAGCGCTTTTAAAAAATGGCCATTGCATAAACCAGGAAAGCATATAGTTTATATGAATATAAAAGATGTCTTCCCGCTTAAGCGGTCCTTTAACTCCTTAAATTACGTGGAAAGAAGTTGGAATGTGCGAAATCTGAGAGAAATAGGTGCGCTAACTGTGGAACGGCATAGGTTGGGTGGGAAGCCAAAAATGAGGGTGAAATAGTCGGACTCAATTGTAATTGGTTCGTCCGTAGCCCTTCATGACCAATAGAGTGCTGTCAGAAGCGCCGGTGTGACGTCACCCATGCTGTTTTCCCATAAAGAAAAAACGGTAACTGTCATGGCCGCCCATTGCTTAAGGCAGACTCGTGACGTTTAACCTTGGATCTGACGTCACAACTGACAGCACTCTATTACCAATCCGTCCGACGTATATGACACTTTGACATTGTCGTAATACTTAATTTCAATTGGAAGGGATTATGCTTGGGAACATTAGCAAGATGGGGGCAAATTTCGAGCCGTTAAATAAGCCTTGGTTTTTTGATTTAACATGCGATATCACGTGATTGGTGAAAAGATCACGCTTTCATTACACAGAAACGTTAAGTTTAATCGCAATTATGATATTTTACGACTAGTGATACTTAACCATTTGAAAATAAATCTACATTTGATGCCCAAAGTATTTTAAATAATATTTAACTCGTTTAAATACAATAATTTAGCGCCTATTACTTAAAAAATAGGTAAGCTAAATATAAAATTAACAAAGGAAATCCAACATTGAACAAATAGTATTGGTAGAATAACCTAAAACAAATTGATTTTATCAGTAAAACTGAATAAATTTTATGTAAAATCCAGGTTAGAAATTTTAATTGGGAATTGCATTATTTCGAAATGGAACTTTGTATCCATGTACGATATTAAAGAAGATACCAGCTACTAAGTTTCCAACGCGTTAATAAGGCTCGCTGCGAAGATGACAACAGAAGACTAACAAATTCAATTGGACGACTAGTAGCACCAATAGGATCGTCATCTTCGAAGAGAGACCTAACGCGTCGTGTTCGGCAATAAAACTTCATTGCTTGTACCTTCCTCAACATTGAAGTTGGATAAATGGTTTCATTTCTAAATATTAATAACTTTATCCGCTCTATCCAGAAAAACAACTAAAAATTTCCAACATGGCAAATTCTTTTTTAAAACAAAACTCACATTCTATGCTTTCGTTTCTTCAGTTTGATACTGATACCGCAATCCTCGGGTACAAGGTATGTTCTCACTCCTTCTAATAAAATCGGTATGTAATCTTTATACTGGAACGAAGCAACGTCAAAGTTGAACATCCGCTGATCAAGCTGCGATAGTTCGCCTTGAAGAGAATCAACGTTGTCGCTCTTGAAACAAAATTGTTTAGCCGCGAAATAGGTCAAGGCGGGAAGTGTCGTGAAAAAGCGTCGATACATCTTGAAATACCTTAAAATGAGTTAACAATAAAAAACAATTTGAAACCATAAGTCTTCTACTATCACCCGTCCTTTATTTCAATGTAGAGTAATAGGAAAGCAAAGGATATGTATAAATACTATAAAGTGATACGGATTCCCATCTCTTACGTTACACCAGAAGTGAGATGAGACCAGAAGTACTGAGCCAACCAAATTTTTCACTCGGCGAAAGTGAATATTCTTGATAACACACCAATGGTTGGCCCTCTAGTAGCGGTTTCTGATTTTTCCCTCCAAAACGTGAGACGCTCGCGGTGGTAGACGGGGACCGAACTAGATTCAAGGAGCCGCGTCCGTGTTCGGCCGCTTTAGGTTGAGGGGAAGGGGGTAGGAAATGTTTTTGGAACTCGACCAATTTTTTCCTCAGTAGTGTAGGCGCGTGGGAAGCGGTATAAAATCCTCAAATTTGTTCACTAGTGCCAGGATCTACTATCAATGCTAGAGCCCTTCACTTCTAGTCTCATCTCACTTCTGGTTACACCAACGATGAAGGGAGGAGTATTAGAAATCTGAGAGAAATCAGAGCGCTATCTGTGGAATAGCTCAGGTTGGGTTGGACACCAAAAAATGGGGGAGTAATAATCAGACTCAATTGTAATTGGGTAAGAAGAGCTACAGACGAACCAATTACAATTGAGTCCGACTACTACTCCCATACCTTTTGGAGTTCCACGGGACCTGAGCTGTAAAACAGTAAGCACGCCGTTTTCTCTCCATTCTAACGGAATATCTCAAAGCAAAAGTACACAGTATCATAAGTTTATCATGCCTCTAAGTAGAGATATGGCTGCTCCTCCTATGGCAATAGCGTTTGTCTGGCTCCCTTTAATGAAACCCTATACTCTCTCCGTATCATTTATCACCTCAACTTCAATACAAAATTGTACTGCCTAGCCTAGCGTTTTTTTATAACTTTTAGAATGTTTCAGGACTGAAACCGCCGCTATCTCACCAGAGAGAGAGAGGAACCCATTTAGTAATCGTCTCGACCGCTTGGTGGCTGCACCGCGACAGATTTTTCAAAATTTTCTCTCTTCGGATCTTAGCGCTATACTAGTTCTGACGTCACAGTAGCCTGAGGAAGATGCCCAGTTGTAACCCATATTTTTGTACTTATAGGCATGATAAACTTATGACAGTATGAAAGGGTTATGATGCTAATACGCACTCCGGTTTTTTCCCAGTGAACATTAGAATGAAATCAACGATTAGTGCGGGAATGTAGTGATCTCGAAATTTCCCGATCGTGTAAAGGAATTTGTTCGATGTACAGGACATGAAAACCATGTTGAGAGAGCAGTATAGTGGATGCGAATAACCATATGCCATAGAGTAGTCCATGAATTTCCTGAAGGTGATTGCATTTCGATTGCCCGAGACAAAATTATAAACTGGCAGTTTTACCCTACAATTGCTACATAAATTAAAATGAAAATCACTTTCGATACAAATCCATTCTTGTCTAATTGTTAGAATAATTACTTTTTAATGGCGGTGTACCAAGAGACGACAATCAACAGATTGACCAACAAATCCACGGGAACTATGTCCATGGGCGCGTCTTCTTTGGTAGGGATGTTATGAACCAGGCCTTTAGCACCCTTTAATAACACGTAAGAGGATAATGTTAACAAAGAGACACCGTCTCATATTCTCTAGAGTGCTCGCACTGCGTTTCAAAACCGTGACTCTTGAGCGCCATCGCGGAGTTCGATAATATAAAAGCTTACCACTATAAGAAACCTGCTGAGTGAGCTGTGACCATTTCTCCAACCCTGAACGGGTTCATTAAGGGCGTTCTCGACAATGGAGGGTCTAACAATGGCAATAGGTAGATTTCCAGAGTGTTGCTCCAAGTATTCCTCCGCCGCGGCTTTCGACAGCGTGTACGTGTTTGGTCTTCCCTCCAAAACCCATTCCGTTAAACAATCCAGACTTTTCACGTCAAGTTTCCTGATTAATCGAATTTTAATAAAAAGGATATGAATAATGATTAAGAGAGAGGGAGGTATTACTGGTGTAGTTTAATTAAGAAGTCGGGTTCGAGGCGCAGCGGGTAAACGGTCTCTTCGATCAAGTCCCTTTGGCAGTGAGAGAAGGCCGTCGAAACGTAGACGAAAGACGTTGGCCTCTTCAATTTCTTGAATAATTCCAGAACATTTTTGGTTCCTATCAAATTTATTTCAATCGCGACTCTGCAATCAGATATTAAAAGAACGACGTCAGGCGGAGTGTATTCACACCTGATCCGTGTAGAGGGGTCATTGCCTAGATCTAGGGAAAATGTTTCAACCACTTGAGACCGGATTACGGCAGTGTCCTCTCCCTTTCAGCCTAAATGTTGAATAAATTTAAATTTTCTTACTTTAGAGGTTCGTTGAATCTGACGGTGGCGGCGCTGTGAAAAACGATTGTAACTTCATCTATCAATTGCTTCTCGATTTCGGTTGAAATGTTCAAGTTCGATTGAACGAGTTCCCCCCAAACGGGGACAATTTTCTTCAAATCATTTGGTCTTTCTAGCTTCAATCTTTCGAAAACCTGCAATGCAATTGCAAATGAATAAATATTCTTATTTCTAAAGACTCAGAGAAGTGATAAAGAAACTATCAATTTAAAGTCTACTCATAAGCGACAAAACATTTTCTTACCTGGCAGTTTAAGAATTCTTGGAACCTGGTATTGGTTTTAACGCCTTTTGTTGGACGAATTAGAATGAATATTTTTTTCACGTCTCGACACGAATAAAGTATTTTCTCTACAAGAGCCTATAATTTAAACCAATAGAGATCAGAATAAATTACTTCATTACTCAATGTGGAATAGGAAATATTTAAATAAATTCTTCATTTTGCTTTAATAGTAAATGATCCATTTTGTAAATTTTATAACACTTTTATAATACCTGACCTAGTATTCATAGTTTTGGTTTGGTGAAATATGGAATTTTCGGACTTTTGATGAATAGCGCGTGGATTGAATTTTTATCTATTAAAGAATATCTCGTGAAATTTTCTTTTAAAGAATAGCTCGTGATTTTCTTTTAAAGAATAGCTCGTGAATTTTTTTTAAAGAATAGCTCGTGAATTTTTTTTAAAGAATAGCTCGTGAATTTTTTTTTTAAAGAATAGCTCGTGAATTTTTTTTGAAGAATAGCTCGTGATTTTTTAAAAGAATAGCTCGAGATTTTTTTTTTTAAATAATTTAGCTCGTGATTTTTTTTTTTTGAAAAATAGTTCGTGGAATATTTTTGGAATTAATGAAGGATAGCGTGAAATAAATCTTCGAATTTTTTTAAGAATAGCGGGTGAAATTAATCTTTGATTTTTGAAGATTTTCTCGTAAATTTTATCTTAGATATTTTGGAAAAATAGCGCGTCAAATTAATATTGGATTTAGAAGAAAGGGAGCTTGTGAAATAAGATAATAATTACTTCCCAACGTTTCATGTGAACTGAACGTTTTAACATTTCTTACGTCTGAGAGTACATTTTAAGACTGAAATTGAGCTGAACGAAAAATACTGATAATCAAGAAGAAGCTCGGCTTTCAAACAAACCCATATTGAAAAGGACAATTATCAGATACGGGCTTTAATGAAATATCAAGTTTTACCTTTCCAATGAAACCCGTAGCTCCGGTGACGAACACAGTTTGATCTCGGTAAAACTCTCCCACTTGAGAATGATGATCCATCACGACGTTAATTTTTGAATTAAATTGAAAATTAATTGGAATAACAAAACAATATATACCATCATCCGCTTCCTGATTTTGTAATATCTCTAACCACTTAAAACCTTGTGTTTTGTAATTAAAATTCAAAACTTGTTGCTCATGCAAAACAACATGGCGACACAGTTTTGACCACAGACTATAGACACGACTTTATGTTAGAAAGCTCTTAAGACTTGAATCCTATTTATCATATCAGAGTTATTGTCACGAATAATATAATAAATATTGGTAAGATGGCCCGCGCGCAGTATTGGTAAACCAACCGGACTTTAGTAAATGCTAAAACCAGATTAAATCAGGGTTGTGATTGGATTAAACTAGCCTCTGTTAGTTTGGTTGTAGCAATGAATGATTTGTTATTGCTCAACAATGAAGTCTCGCGTCTAGGTTCTAGTTAGGTTATATTGTCTTTGTTATCTGACGTGTTGCAAACGACTTACGATGTCATAAAGACTCGGTTTGTATTGTGTGGTTGAAATAATAAACGTTAAATGAATAATTAATTTCAATTTGAATAATAAAATTTCATCGCAAACTCTTCGAAAGGAAGCAAATACCATTCACCGAGAGTAGAGGTTTTTCTTAAGTGACAAACTAATGGAACATATCTTATGAAATTATGGTAGCATCGTGTTAAAACGTACGACACTTCCCATAGTCGTATTGCTCAATTTCAATAGGAAGGGATTGTGCTTAGGAACAATAGCGAGACGGGGGCAAATAGCAAGGCTGCCAGCCTTTAAAAAGACTACGCTATAAACCTTGGTTTTTTAATTGCACCCGCTGAGTGTATTGAGCGATATCACGTAATTAGTGAAAAAAGATAAACGTTTTCATTATGCGGAAACGTTATGTTTAATCGTAATAATGAAAGTTAAGACTCGTGATACTAGTAACACCACTTAAAAATAAGTCTACAATTGAATACCGTACAACTATCTTAAATAATATTTAACTCGTTTAAGTACAATAATTAAGTGCCTATTACTTAAAAAATAGGTAAGCTAAATATAAAACTAACAAAGGAAATCCAACATTTAATAAATAGTATTGCCAGAATAACCTAAAACAAATTCACTTTATCAATATAACTAAATAAATTTAATGTAAAATCCAGGTTAGAAATTTTTAATTGGAAAATGGTTTATTTCACTCACATTCTATGCTTTTGTTTCTTCAATTTGTCACTGAAATTACAATCCTCTGGTACAAGAATTCTTCGAACTCCTTCTAATAAAATCGGTAAGTAATCTTCCCATTGGAACGAAGCAACGTCAAAGTTAAACATCCGCTGATCAAGCCGAGATAGTTCGCCTTGAAGAGAATCAACGTTGTCGCTCTTGAAACAAAATTGTTTAGCCGTGAAATAGGTTAAGGCGGGAAGTGTCGTGAAAAAGCGTCGATACATCTTGAAATACCTTGAAACGAGTAAACAGCAAAAAACCATTTTGAAACAATGTGCCTGCTACGATCATGCATCCTTTATAAAAGGATCGGTGGCGATTCGAAAGCATCTCTAACCCAGCTTGACCATGGAGGAATCAACGTAGGCCACGAGTCTACTCTGTTATACAATTTGGAATCTTGAGAAGATTTTTAATCAAAAATGGGGCGGCATAGCTTTAGTATTTTAAATCTCGCGCAGACCTTGGAGGAGACAGTGACACGGAGGCGTATTCAGGGCCGGAAATAAGAAAAATTTCTTATAGGACATGTGTCCCTTGACCCCCTGTTTGACTTGATAATTTATAGGACATTGTCCACTGGAGTGTGCAAAAATAGTGTTGCATCTCTATAGTCAAGCTATCAAAACTTGGGAAAATTTATTGGTCAAACTGTCCAGTGACCCCCTTAGTTTTTTAAAAAATTATGGGACATTTTAAAATTTTATTGGACAATGTCCAGTGTCCTGTGCTTATTTCCGGCCCTGGGCGTATTCTCTATACTTACCACGCCCCTTAAGAATCGCCAGGTACTCTGAGCATCTCTATGAGACGTTCTCTGTATTTCAAAGCATTGACAGCTTGACTATTAAGATGTGACACAATTTTTGGCACAATCCAGTGGACAATGGCCCATAAATGTTCCTGTCAAAGGGGGATCACTGGACACATGTCCTAAAAGAAAATTTTTCTTATTTCCGGCCCAGGCCGCTTTTCCCCACGGGGGCTAGCTATTTCGACCTTCATTTACATCCATCTCACATCCACTGGTCTAAGTTACGCATATTCAGTGGCCAGCTTTTTGGCCTAGTTGGGCACCCTTAATAAGTTAGTAAAACCTTGCCGTTCACAGTATGAAAGGGTTATTATGATAATACGCACTCCGGTTTCTTCCCAGTTAACATGAGAATGAAATCGACGATTACTGCGGGAATATAATGATCTCGAAGTTTCCCGATCGTCAGAAGGAATTTGTTCGTCGTATAAGATGTGAAAACCATGTTGAGAGAGCTGTACAAAGGATGCAAATAACCGTATGCCATAGAGCAGTCCATGAATTTCCTGAAGGTGATTGCATTTCGATTGCCCGAGACAAAATTATAAACGGGCAGTTTTCCACTCAAATTGCTACATAAATTGAAATGAAAATCACTTACGATACAAGACCATTCTTATCTAATTCTTAGAATAATTACTTTTTAATGGCGGTGTACCAAGAGACAACAATCAAGAGATTGACCAACATATCCACGGGAACCATGTCCATGGGTGCGTCTTCTTTGGCAGGGATGTTATGAACCAAGCCTTTACCGCACTTCAATAATACGCAAGAGGATATTGTTAACAAAGTGGCAATACATTTCTAGAGTGCTCCTATTGCGTGTCTCAAAGGCTGTCTTGAGCGCCATCGCGGAGTTTAAAAATAGAAAACCTTACCGCGATAATAAACCTGCTGAGTGAGCTTTGACCATATCTCCAACCCTGAACTGGTTCTTTAAGGGCGTTCTCAACAATGGAAGGTCTAACAATGGCAATAGGTAGATTTTCAGAGTGTTGTTCCAAGTAATCCTCCGCCGCGGCTTTCGACAGCGTGTACGTGTTGGGTCTTCCCTCCAAAGCATTTTCCGTTAAACAATCCAGACTTTTCTCATCAAGTTTCCTGATTAATCGAATTTTAATTAAAATGATATGAACAATGATTTAGAGGAGGGAGATATTACTGGTGTAGTTTAATTAAGAAGTCGGGTTCGAGGCTCAGAGGGTAAACGGTTTCTTCGATCAAGTCCCTTTGGCAGTGAGAGAAGGCCGTCGAAACGTAGACGAAAGACGTTGGCCTCTTCAATTTCTTGAATAATTCCAAAACATTTTTGGTTCCTATCAAATTTATTTCAATCGCGACTCTGCAATCAGATAATGAAAGAATTACGTCATCTGTGTAGAGGTATTAGAAACTTTTTCGGTGTAACAAAACTTTGCCCTCCATCTCGTTTTTTGGCACCTGCGCTCTAGTCGTTTTGGGACCAGAGAGTGCGCGAAGACGGCCATGGGTCAAGCCCAGACGGCTCCTCTCCCTTCTAGCCTAGGTCTTAAATAAAATTTGAAATGTTCTTACTTTAAAGGTTCGTTGAATCTGACGGTGGCGGCGCTGTGGAAAACGATTGTAACTTCATCCATTAATTGCTTCTCGATTTCGGTTGAAATGTTCAAGTTCGGTCGAACGAGTTCCCCCCAAACGGGGACGATTTTCTTCAAATCATTTGGTCTTTCTCGCTTTAATCTTTCGAAAACCTGCAATGCAAATGAATAAACATTCTTATTTCTGAAGAGAAGTGATAAAGAAACTAACAATTTGAAGTCTACTCGTAAGATAACGACAAAACATTTTCTTACCTGGCAGTTTAAGAATTCTTGGAACTTGTTATTGATTTCGGAGTCTTTAACACCTTTTTTCGGACGAATTAGAATGTATATTCTTTTCACGTCTGGACACGAATAAAGTATTTTCTCTACAAGACCCTGTATTTTAAATAAATGAATATCAGAATAAATTACAGCATTATTCAATGTGTAAGAGGAAAAATATAATTAGTTCTCCGTCTTGCTTTAAAATTAAATCATCCAATTTGTAAATTTTATGACACTTTCTAGTATTCATTCTTTTGGTTTTCTGGTTTTCTGGTTTGTTTAACATCCGCGTGAAATTCGGAATTTTTGGCTTTGTGGAAGAATAGCGCGTGAAATAAATTTTTTATTTATTGAAGCATAGCTCGTGAAAAAAATATTTGATTTATTAATCAAACACATATTGAAACGGACAATTATCAGATGCAGGCTTTAATAAAATATTAATTTGTACCATTCCAATGAAGCCCGTAGCTCCGGTGACGAACAGAGTTTGATCTCGGTAAAACTCTCCCACTTGAGAATGATGATCCATCACGACGTTAATTTTTAAATTAAATTGAAAATTAATTGGGATAACAAAGCATTATATACAATCATCTGCTGATTTCTAAATTTATCTAACCACTTAAAACGTTGATTCTTTTAATTAAAATTCAAAACGTGCCGCTTATGTAACCCCATGACATAACAGTCTTGGACAAAGACTACAGACACAACATCATGTTAGAAAGCTGAATCCTATTTATCATATCAGCAGTTATTGTCACGAAAAATATAATAAAAATTGGTAAGATGGCCCGCGCGGTGTAATGATAAACCAGCCTTACTTAAGTAAATGCTAAAACCAGATTAAATCAGGGTTGTGATTGGATTAAACTAACCTCTGTTAGTTTGGTTGTAGCAATGAATGATTTGTTATTGTTCAGCAAAGAAGTCTCACGTCTAGGTTCTAGCAAAGTTATATTGTCTTTGGTATCTGACGTGTTGCAAACCGCTTACGACGTCATAATGCTCGGTTTGTATTGTGTGGTTGAAATAATAAAGGTTAAGAGAAAAATTCATTTAAAAATGAAAAAAACAATGAAATTTCATTACAAAACCTTCACGAGGAAACAAAAACCATTTACCGAGAGTACTGGTAATGTTTCGTTTCAAACTACCAAACACATGCATTTGTTCCTCGTAAAGCGAAGGAAACATGTACCAGGGTTGAAGGGTCTTTTAGGTGTTGCCATTTTTTAAATGGCGGCCAAAAACTTAAAAACCCTTCTTTATAGAATAATGTCCGCGTGAAAAGAAATAAACAATGCATCCCTAGGGGCTGACGGGCAACGCCGAGTGCCTTCGCTCCTACGGTGCTACAAAAATATTAGTCGAATCAGTAAAATCTACCCATTCTTCATATCATTTTGATGGAAGTTCTTATTACACGCGAGCGACGCCTCGGGTAACAGCTAGTAACAAATAAAAATTGAATTCAAATGTAATATTTTCGAATCCTATGATTTCTAGAGTCAGATTGGTCAACGGAAAACAAGATGAAATTGTACTTACGCTCTCAAAAGAAATAGTTCAAGTACGGGCGGACTAATACAACAACGTTAAACTCCGCTTTCGGTTGAACAGCTACAGCCTAAGGGGGTTCCGTTCCTGTACAATAAAGCAATTAATCTCGCGAGCAGTAGAACTCGTACCGCACGTCACCCTCGTACCATAGCGTTAAAAACCAGCAAAAAAATTCAACTGGTTAAAAAAACTGGGGGAAAAATTATATTTTACAGTACATCTACCACGCGTGCCACACGCAAAAACTAAAAAACTCAACTCGTACATGACTTGTTAAAAGGGATGTTGAAAAACGTTTTAGTTATTAATGGACAGGTATTCCAGTTGAAGTTAAACTGAAATTAAAAACTCATTAAGCCTAAAGGCAAAGGGAAACAGTTTCTAGTTCAGAACAACGTCACGTCATGAAGCTAAGTCTTGATTCCATAATTCCACAAGTGAACTATCATTTCAACTAATTGATTTTTAGGGTCTTCGTTTCCTTATCTTGAAGTGGAATTGTTAAAATTGAAGTTAGTCATAGCATAAGTTTTTAACTTATATACGTAGATAAGTTACAAACTTATGGTCATAGTGATAACTACTCTTAACAAATTGAGGAGAAATTTTAGCTCCTTTTTATTAACGATATAGAGTAATTTCTTTCCCATATACGGCAACGTCATAACCCTCTATCTCTTACCTTAGTGATATCCCCCCTTCTGGGGTAAAATAGATTAATTCTCTCTTGCAAAACTGCCCCAACGTTGAGGATACACAGTTCCCTCCCCTCTCTACCGAAATTACTCTATTGAGGAATTAAGAGCAATCTCTTTTCCTCTCCTTCAATGTGAATACTTACTTTTGTCACTGTTCCTTTAAACAGTACTTCTCATGTCTAACCCCTCCCAGTTTTTAATTCAAAACGACTGCTATAAAAACACACGTCTGCGTACCCATTGCCAACTCTTCAAGCAACAAACTCCGAAACTGCTCTTCGTCATCGCTTCTCTCAAGTCTGGTAAGTGCAACTTTCAAGGGACAAAATGCAAAAAATTGTCGTTTCGTAGCTCCGGTTTTGAACCTATACTTTTTATTATTTTTCCTGTTATGCATAGGGCTATAGAATTTAACTATTAGAATTTGTTTTTAATATTGAGGGCTGCGAGCTCGTGGTTTTCCACCAATGTTTCTTGACTTCTAATTATTTTCCACCTTAATACAACGGGGCAATCCATTTTGGCTTATGGCGATTGGAATAGTTGCCTATCTCTTAATAATCTAACTTTTTTATACGCATCTGGAGCATTCGCTTTAACCTGTTTAAATTACCGTTTTGTTTGAAAGCTTTTGACCCGAATTAAGCGCTAATTTCAGATTTGAAATTCCATCTTTACAACAGACTGTAAAATGCTTCTCAAGTATGTCTTTGTCATTCTCACCCTGGTCAAGCTCTATTCCTTTCTCCAACACCAAATCAAAGGTAAGTTTATCTACCTTGAATACTAGCAAATTATGGATTCGAAATAGCCAAGTCACGTGGGGAAAGGAACTATATCTTTCCGGAGGAGAGGATGCCGAGTGATGGGTTTAAAATGTCGCCCATGCGCAGAGAAAAAAATTTGAATACGTTAACAAAGCACCACTGTAGCCTTAGGTTCTGAATCAGATAAGAAAGAGCTAATTTAAATTTACAATTGTAAATATTTATGTTGAGTGCTACTTCATTTGGACGAAATGTGTTGACTCATTAGGTTGGCTATTTATTTTGCTCATTGGTTTTCTATTAACGCAGATTGTCCCGAGAAGGACTTAAAAAACTGCACCAACACGTTCAAATGCCCGGAGAAAGCCCCCGTGGGTTGCATGATGCTTGGAAAAACAGGAACCTCCTCAGCAAGAGTGTCTTCTCGCTGTATTTGTTCTTGTACTGATAACGCTGACTGCAATGGAAACGAGTTCAAGTGCACCGATAAAAAAAACCCCAAAAAGATGTGCTCTAGACTTTTAAAAGTATGTGGCTGCAGTAAATAGTAAAATAGTATTATGATCCTCTTATAATAGTCATGTTCTTCCTGCACTTTTCCTCCACCTATTAATCGCGTTAAATTATTTATTCCATGTCGTGAAAAATAACCTTCCATGTTTACTAGTAAATTCACCCTATTAATAAACTAGGGAGAAAACCACTAAATGATAGTAGAATAGACCATGGAGAAAGGGGGGAGGAGTCGAATTGAGTAGCGTTTCTCGGTCACTATGCGTAGTAAGTTTCACCCCCAAGTGGGAGAAAACTGTGGGGGATGGAATGGGGAAAGATTCTTGCACACCGTGGTAAAACCGCCATGATGCTTTTTTGGTTACATTTATCACGCCCTCTCTCGACCATGTCTCGACTTAGCAAATTCAAAATATAGTGGCAGCATGGTTCCAGTCTTCCATCGTTTTAGATAATGACTTTGGCCGGTTTAACTACATTATAGTAGGATCATGGAGAATTATGTGATTCAAAAGGACCATAATTATTGTAAGATCACTAATTTAAAAAAACCCACAAAGGCGCAACAAAGAAAGATTGATTCAGGTAAGAATTCTCTTAAGCTTTGGTTAATATGATGTTGGAGAAAGAGGGCTGATATGTCACTTGTGTTAATACTTTTGCAGGTATTAAGTTTGATAAAAAATTCTTGAAAGAAAACTTAGCAAATATTCTTTCCAATGCTTCGAACTTAAATAAGGTTACATATATTGGGAGATCAAAATCTGTTATTGTAAGTATTAATGGTAAAGGAAATGGCTGAGGCACCGAGCTACATTAGTTGAGCTACGCGGCTACGCTAAGTGATACCAACTATCAACATAAATATGAGTTGATTCATTTCAATACTTTATAGTATTTAATGTCTAATAGTCATTCAATTGCAGGATGCATTAGAAGAAATACGAAAAACTAAAATTAGAGAGTTATCAGAAGAAGCATTTGATAAGTTGTCCATTTTCGCCGATTGTAAAACTGGGTTGCTCGATAAAAACCGGTTTACAGCCAAAAGGCACGAGCTTTTGACCTCTGATGAGTTTAAAGATGATTTAAGACAGTCGTTTTATCCAATGGAATCATTCAGGAATCTTAGTCACAAAGATAAAGACCTAGTGACAACAATTTTTTCCCAACGCCTGTTTAACGAAATACATTCCAGTTCTTTGGAAAAAGAGAAATCTATGTCCAGTGTGGATCAGCACTGTGCAGTAAAGCAACCACAAAGGAAGATTTTAAAGCTTGATGAAGCAAGAAGTAGAGAAATGAAAACAATTCATCAGATAGCTG
Source organism: Phalangium opilio (assembly GCF_054372755.1). NCBI lineage: Eukaryota > Metazoa > Arthropoda > Arachnida > Opiliones > Phalangiidae > Phalangium > Phalangium opilio. The sequence goes on from NW_028324148.1 coordinate 14,799,476, forward strand.
GATACGCAGTAAATCAATTAATTGGTTTATACGAGTGCCCGAAGTTCTGGGCAAATTGTTTGGTTAAGAAAAGCGAGGCTAAAGAAATATACCACGGCTGGACTACCAAGCAGGATAGAGGGGGCCTATTATACCTTTCAGCACCAGCGTTTCAGTTTTTTAAGCACGTATGCGGTCTGATTGCCCATACCGTTAAAACTGAGGCGCCTTTAAAGGACAATGAAACAAAAAAATCTAAGATTACTGACTATTTGGAAAATGATAATTACGTAATGCAGACTTGGGAACAGTTATGGGGCGATGGAAAAGAAAATTCGAAAGCTGCCAGGAAAAAGTGTTTCTCAATTGTCATTAATTGTTATTTGAAAGGCTTGACAAGAATGGTTAAGAACGCAGTCCAGATGTCGAAAAAGGATTGCTTAACCAGCAGTGGCATTCGGAAAGAACTGAAAGTTTTATGTTCCCAGAAAAAAAACAAATAGTTAAAAATATGTTTATTTCATATTATTTTAATTCTCGAAAAGCATTTCGAGCCAATATCCTTCTATTAATTCTTTTTTTTTGGTCGCTGTGCAATTTCCATTTTTAGCTCTTGGAATTAAAGATTTCATTAGTTTAAGCCTTTTCGATCCTTGTCCATATTGACTAATTGTTGGGTTTTCACCAGATCTGCATGACCCTCGCTGCCGGCTAAAGTAATTTTCCACCAAATCTTGGTTTAGTTTCGCCGTTAAAACGTAAGGTGCTCCTTTTTGGAGCAAAAACTTTACAACATCAATAGTTGCGTATACTGAAATGGTCGATTTAAAATTGAAATATATTAATAGTAAAGTTTGTGGTAGTATTAAATATTTTAAACACAAACCAGTTATTCGAATACCCTCCAGAGTTTCCCTGCTAAGGAGCATTTTTGATCGGTCAAAATCTTCATCGACATCTATTTGATTTACCTCGGCTTCCCACTCATCTAAATAAGCAAGAAATTCCTCTTGTAGCCACTAAAAATTAATGAACGTCAGAATGAATGGATGTTTAATTTTTCACTGATAATTGCAGCAAAGAGAATGGATAAATAATTCTTAAGTAATGGCGTGTTCAAGGGATTGGGTAACTTAAAACCTTTTCTCTAGGAATCACCCTTATTCAGGCACACGGGTACCTTTCTCTCATTCTCTTTGATAGTAGCATTTAGTACTTTTTACCTTAAAACGCCAATCATCTAATCTCTTGAATGGTTCCAAAGCTGGCTTTTTCTTTGTAAAGTATGTATGAGTGTTCGATACATTTAGGATGTCAAAGAAAGTATCGAACAGTCGTAGAAATTTGACAGTTTCTATTGCCTCTTCACCAATCAGTTCTTCCACGGCGTTGGCAGTGGTGGTGCTCAGAACTTGGGTTGCAAGTTTTACCCTCATGCAACTGTGCGGATTTGGATGAACATGATTATAAGTTAATTTAGGTGCTAATCGTAGTAGAGAATTTGAATCTATTTCGTATGTATCGGCTATGTGCTTCCATAGGAGAAGCCTGCCATTCTTTTTTAAAAGTCTAATTGGCTGAAAAGTACCATCCTTGTGTTTTTTCATTTTTCCGCTGTTGTTAAGGGCAGTTTTTGCGGTTTTTATATTGTGACATACGTCAGAAACGAAGTAAAGTGGTTCTCCGTTGTTGAATGGATTTTTGGCTTGATACCCTACTCTATGATTCTTCAGTTTTTGAACACCTTCTGTGCAAAGTTTTATTAATTTCATATTGGTTGAAGCTTTATCGCATACCACTGTGAGAATTCTAAATCCAGCTGCCTGTAGGTTTTCAATAGCTTCCCAAAGTATCGAGTACAGATCATCTGCATGTAAATTTCCACAAGGAAAAAAGGCGTACGGGTATTTAAAATTTGTCGTCAAACCTCGCACCATCAACTGAAGCACGTGATTTGCCAAGGGTATATTTCCATCATCTGTGGTATCTTTTAAGCGATTTTCTAACTCCGATACTTCATTTCTAAATTGGTTGAGCTTGATACCTCCAATTAATTCACCCGTGCTACTGTTGAACACTAAATCCTGTTTGATTTGAATTTCATCCAGCACTAGCGAAAAATACTTTTGGTGTTCCTCTAAATTGACTATATCTATTTTTTCCATCATTTCCAAAAGAACAGCGTCATTAAAGCCACTTTCAGTTGTTAGGTCTACAGTGTAATTGTATAGCGTTCTTTGCGAAGGCAGGGAAAATGCTTGACGAATAGCTTCATAGGCACTAGGTGATTTTGCTTTTATGGAAATGCACCATTGGATGATTGCTGGATGCCATTTTCTTGGTCTGGATTTTTTGTTTCGAATTAATTTTAATTGCTCACGCATCAATAGCTTTTGAAAAACTGATTTGCTTTGAAATGGATTTTTTGAAATAATTTCTTCGAAATCCCGACTCTCTTCTTCAGACATAAAAAATCCATCCTTTTTGAAGCTTTTCTTCACTTTTAAATCCAGCGCTTTAACTTTCTTCTTTAAAGCTTTGTTTCTTGTATTTACTATCAGGAAACGATTTTTGATATTATCTGTGGTCATATAACGTATATTAGTATTTTTCAAACTATGTACTTTTTCTCTGTGCTTTCGATTATGCAAAACAGTCTTTGTAATTCGACATGATGGGCAAATTCTTGTACGTTGGCTAAGAAATAATTTTTGACATTTTTCCGATCTAATCGATTGACTAGTGGAGCAAACATATGCGGGTTTTAAAGATTTCTCCTTGAAACGTGCAAACAATTCACCTTGTATACCTTGACAAGTTTGCCAATTTTCTATTTCATACAATAAGATGTTTAACTCCTTGATACATGAAACAGAGCCACCAAAGTCAACTGAGCTTGACGAAAATAATATATGAGCAGGTGATACTAATGTGTTGCAAAAATACACCCTAGGGATTTGAGAATGCGGTATTTCGACCGTAACAAAGCCATTATTCTCACTTCTTCTAAACTTCAAGCATTTTATACTAAGTAAATGGCTCTCTGATTCTTTTAGAATATCCATAGACCAGTCACAAGTATCTAAATTTTCTAGGACTGTTCACGAGCTCGAGCCAGCTCGGGCTCGTGACGAGCGAGCCGAGTTCGAGCCGAGCCGAGCCGCCACTTTTGCGGCTCGATTAATTAACGAGCGAGCTTTTTTATGGTCGAGCCGAGCCGAGCCGACAGGCATCGAGCCGGCTCGCGAGCTTGGTCACTAATATAGTGCTTTCTTTTTTGTCTTTATTCTCTCCTCCAATAGCTTTCCGATGTATTTTTACATAAAACAAAGCGTGGGAAAAATCTATCGTCTCTAACCTTGAGCATATTTTACCGAGTGGATTTTACTGAACCACTACATTACTAAACATGAGATGGCATTTATAGTCGTTCTCAAGTTTGACGTTGATAGTAGCAATTTTTTTAAACATGCGTATATTAATCGAGCCAGCTCGGCTCGGCTCGATCATTTTCGAGCCGAGCCGAGCTAGAGCCGAGCCAAGACCCAGCTCGGCTCGAGTCGAGCCGAGCCGCCGTTTTTTTGACTCGAGCCGAGCCGAGCTTTTAAAAAGCTCGCTCAGCTCGGCTCGTGAACAGTCCTAAAATTTTCTAGCCGATGACATAAAAACTCCTGTGCAAGTTTCTTCAGAGGATGTAATTCCACCGATGTGTAACACAGCGATGTTGAATTGATAGCTAGGTGTGGTGCCATACCTTTTGGTGTGGTAACCAATGGCATTGTTGATGTATCCAGTGTAGCTAGGGGAGGTTTTAGGGTTTCCAATGTCGTAGCTGGGTAAGGTAATAAAGTTTCCTGGGTAGAAGCAGGAGATGTTATCATTTCTGACGTGGTAGTCGTTGGCAATATTACAATATCCAAAGTTGATGCAGGAGATGTTTCCATTTCTGGAGTAGCAACCAATGGCGGAATCACAATATCCAAGGTAACTGAGGGAGATGTTATTATATCTGGAGTGGTAACCGGTGGATGTATCACACTATCTAACATAGCTGCGGAAGGATTTACAGTTGCCAAACTGATAGCTAGGGGTGAAATATAAAGGTTTAAAACTTAAAACTGTTGATCAAATATGTGTAAATAACTCACCTTTGCCCAGTGGTCTTTTACAATAAGTGTGATCCAACGCAACAGGGTTCTGTTTATAATGTGTATAAAGAGTAAAATTAGCATAAAATGATTTTGGGTTGCATTAATATTTAAATTGATCGTGACCTTCTGGGCGGATTTAATCGGGCCATGATATTCCTCAGTGGGTTCATCTTCACCTTCGACGTATTGTAAATCCAAACCAACTGAGATCTGTTTATTTTGTAATGTTATGCATGTGATTCAGTCCAAAAATTTTGGATTTACGTAGTTAAAAATATTACCTGTTGGGTGTCTTTAGTTGGATCAGGAAATTCTTCCGTTGGTCCGTTCCCACCGATAAAATGTTTGGAACACACATAATGATGTGTTTTAACATCATCATGGGTCTTTATATCCGCACGATTAATTGCCTTAACCCATCTTATACACTTATCGAAGTTTCTCCTCGGTTTCGGTACAGGATAATATTTTATTCCCTGACTACGCGAATGCTCAGTTGTGTTGTAGTTTTTACAGCTTTTATACACGCAGTATATGCCCATATTCAAATAATACTCCGTTCCTCCGTTGAAATGTACGCGCCTCGAAGTAGCAGAAGTCAATTAAATTAAACCCGTCACCATGGTGTCACAGACGGCGCCAGCTACCTAGGTCACGTGTGTTTACCACGATATGGATGATGCGACCCCCACTATTTCAACCCACCCCATCCTCCCGTTTTTGTGGGAAATTATATCGCGGTACGGGGCAGAGTTCGGCTCAAGATTTCGACTCCTCCCCCCTTCCTCCATGATTTCAGACACGAAAATCAAAACCCAAAGTTTGCTTCACTTCAGGCCTCAATTATTTACTCTTTAGTTCACTAAGCCTATTGAGGGTAATACTAGATATACCCGCCGGAGTTTAGGGCTTAGCTTCCTTCATGAAATCACTAAACCAAGAATTATTCTATATACAGATGTAGTATAGCTTAAGTAATATATAAACAGCCATTTCAAATAATAATATTAAAATAAATCTTTGGAATATCAGAATGAAACAGAGCTTTAAAGCTACAAAAGTACTAAATGCATCATAATTACGAAAAATATTTCCACATATTCACTTTATATTAAGGATAAAGGGAATATTATGGTTCTGAAGGATTTCTTTACACATCAAAACAAAACGAACTTCTAACGTGGCGCACTAGTGTAACAACGGACGGACACACACAGACAATCAAATAGACAGCTTTTCAACCCTTTTCGTACTAATTTTGAATTGAGAAACAAGATTTTCTTAAATATTAAAATAAATATAATTATTATTTATTATTTTCTTCGTTAGTTATTCGCCTTATTGAACGTTACATCGTTTTAAAAAAGAACAATTAAACATTCTTGAGAGACTTGACTAATATTGGCGTTTGAAATGAAGCATACGCCGGTTGCTTTGCCTTACTCAAATAGGTGGTATATAAGGGTGTCGAACTACAGCTAAAAGCAAGAACAACCGCAATTGCGAAAACCTTTGGTGGACAACCCACCCTAGGGAGGCTAGACGTTTCTCGTAACCCTAGCTGATCGCCGCGAATGTCTTAAACCCAACGATGACGATGGAGTTAGAAGCCAATGAGAAAGATTGGTGTCTATGTGGAATAGACGGAAGACCAGTACATGGTGGTGTTTAGAAGCCAGTATGTACGGACTGGTGTCCAAGTGGAATGGACGAAGACCAGAAGATGGTGGTGATTAGAAGCCAGTATGTACAGACCGGTGTTCATGTGGGATGGACGAAGGCCATAAGATGGTGGTGATTAGAAGCTAGTATGTACAGACTGGTGTCCAAGTGGAACGGACGAGGACCAGAAGATAATGGTGATTAGAAGCCAGTATGTACAGTTTGGTGTCCTTGTGGAATGGACAAAGACCAGAAGATGGTGGTGTGAGAACTCAAGTAGAGGAGCTATTTCCGTGACTGTGAATGCAGTTCGGAAATGGCGAACACGTTTGCTCCGATTTGGAAATTGCGAACGCGGTCACGTGGGTGTAACAACAGACACACAAACACACACACAAACAAACAAACAAACAAACAGACACACACGATCGTTACAGAACCTCTCCGTGACATACGTCACTCGGAGAGGTAAAAAGTATGAATTAACCTAAGGAACAGTGTAGTTATTCTTAGTAGTAGCCAAGGCTTTTATGGCCACGTGGGGCGAGTTTAGTAATCTCGCAAGCGTGGTTACACACCATAAGTTTGTTAATCTCTGGTTACAAACTGGAGCTTGTCAAGAAGTGAATGAGGTAGGTCATAGATTCGAGGTAAAGCGACGTCTGGTGAGGCGCTGTCAAAGGCTTTGCAATGCAGACTAAATAGAACTAAGAAAGATGGAAGTTCTGCAAAATTAACCACCACCTAGTATAGGACTTCAATTCTCGCTTCAGTCGTTCTCGAACTAGCTCGAGCTGTAAAGGCTCATTTACATGCACGCTTGTAGCTCGTAAAAACAGGATTTTGCTTGAAATATTTGAAATCTTTTCTGCACAAGCTCAAGCTCGGCCATTTACATGACTGCTTGTAGCTTCGCTTGTTCCTTGGTTTGGTTTTTAACAAGCTCAATCCGCAACCCAAACGAATTTGGTTTTTTTCTAGCAAGCGCCAAAAAAAAGCTACCGCCATCAATGAAATTTCCGTTTTTAATCATTTTGAGAAAATTTTAACTGGATATTAGGCCTCTTTGAAATGGCAAATGTACCGAATTGACGTTATGAATATCAAACAAATATTTGAATAATTAGGCCAAACAAATATTTGAATAATTAGGCCAAAGTTTTGCTAAGCCTAATTTTATAAATATGTGTTTGGCCTAATTTTATAAATATGTGTTTGGCCTAATTTTATAAATATGTGTTTGGCCTAATTTTATAAATATGTGTTTGGCCGCCAAACACATATTTATAAAATTAGGCCAAACACATATTTATAAAATTAGGCCAAACACATATTTATAAAATTAGGCTTAAGAAGAGTTTGAAACATTAGGCTTAAGAAGAGTTTGAAACATTAGGCTTAAGAAGAGTTTGAAACATTAGGCTTAAGAAGAGTTTGAAACATTAGGCTTAAGAAGAGTTTGAAACATTAGGCTTAAGAAGAGTTTGAAACATTAGGCTTAAGAAGAGTTTGAAACATTAGGCTTAAGAAGAGTTTGAAACATTAGGCTTAAGAAGAGTTTGAAACATTAGGCTTAAGAAGAGTTTGTAACATTAGGCTTAAGAAGAGTTTGAAACATTAGGCTTAAGAAGAGCTTGAAACATTAGGCTTAAGAAGAGTTTGAAACATTAGGCTTAAGAAGAGTTTGAAACATTAGGCCTAACGAAAATCTGAACAATTTCAAGTTATATCTTAAAATATATTTTTAAAAGCATGTAAATCAAAAAGCTTGAAGCTTGCGCTTGGGCCTGTAAAAACGTAAATAAAAAAATCTCAAGCTCTGTCACTAGCAAAAAGTTCACGCACAAGCAGATTTTTAGTAACCATGTAAATCAGCCTTTAGTCTCAAGCATTACGAAGTATAGGAAGTGTCACGCTTATGAAACATCCTTTAAACTTATGGTAATAATTATATTATATTTAAACTCAATCGAAGTGTGGTTAACACGCAAGTTTTGTAATTTAATGTATTTTGAAATATAATAAACCTGCTGGTGTTTTAAAAAATATTTGGTCCAATTTGAAAAGGAAATCATGTTTTGGTTTCACTCATAAACACTCTTTCATTAGAGGATTTCATCATCAGGAATGCCATTTTCACTCAACGTATCTACTCGGATTTTTTGGGAAAAGCTAGACTAATCATTATGCATGACGAATTTTATGTCGTGAATTATCTTATCTCACTGCGAGTTGCACCTGCACGCGCGATTTTAACTGGCGTTGATAACAACCAATGAAATCACAGTTTGAAAGACGTTATTGTGAATTGAGAGACGTGACGGATACTAAGTTCTCAAGCCAGGCCCACAAAACCCACGTAGAAATTAACAAGGTAACGCGATAATTCCTATTAGACGTATGTATTCCTGATTTAACTGAGTGCAAACCATACTTGCGCCATCAAAGTATTTTCCGCTATATACGCTTCAATGGACGTACCTGACTTTTTGCAATTATAAATTAGCTGACTAATAAATTTAGCTAGACTTTGATTTGGCTGAGATCTCACAGTGAGAATTTCAAAATTAGCGAGTTTAGTTTAATCATAGGGGAACACAAAGTAAACATTAAGCTAAGAGGATGTTGCCACGTTTAATATTGACAATTTTTCTGCTGCAAATTGCGTATTGCGTTGATACGCAACAACCGGGTGTCAGTTTCGATTTTATCGTGGGTAAGTCAAACACCAATGAAGCTAAACTTGGAATAAATGGACTAATTCTTTTAATGGTCAGCTGGAGCCGGGTCAGCCGGGGCGGTAGTGGCTAGCCGATTGTCCGAGGACCCGAGTACGACTGTCTTGCTATTTGAAGCGGGAGAAATTGCACCGAGACATAGCGAGATACCATTGAGAGCCCCTTCGTACACTTGGGGATCGCCGTTGAGTTGGAATTACACGGTACAGAAGTCGAACAACAGCTGCCTCAATCAACCAAACGATGTAAGTTTATTGTTACGACACCATTCAAACGGCCCGATAGACACTTGCCCAGGGGCCTCACGAACACAAAGGTTTTGTGGAGGGGTCAAATTACTTAAATTAAATTAATTTACTAACGGGTCCAGTGCATTGCATTGCTTGATGACCTGCAATGTCGTTCAGAGGGCCATCCGTACTAGTACTTCGTAAGAAGAGGGTTAAACTTGTTAGGTAATCGGTAGAATTATTTCACCTAAGCGATGCCTCTACGCCACTGGACGTGCTGTGGGAGGCGGAAGTGCGGTCAACTATATGATGTACACGCGCGGAAGTAAAGCCGACTTTGACCTTTGGGAGGAAATGGGAGCCACCGGTTGGAACTACCAGGCAGTGTTGCCATATTTCAAAAAAGCGGAAGGGGTTCAAATTGATCCGCAACACATTGATATTAGTACGTTAAGTTGCACTAAAGTAATCATTGTTGCCAGACTCTGAATATATATTTTCGTAAATAGATTTCCACGGTGCGAATGGAAGTCTCACGGTGACGGAGCCCAATTACCACACTGAACTGCGGGACGTGTTCTTGGCAGCCGCGAGGGAAGCGGGACATCCCACTTTGGATTTTAATGGAGCACAACAAAGAGGTAAAGATAAAAGACCTAAAAGTTTGGCGCCAATAGTTAATAACTGGACATTGTCAAAACTCTATAAAGGATTCGCGACAACTCAGGCTACGATTCGCGATGGCTACCGTTGCAGCACAGAAAAAGCTTACCTAAGAAAAGCTTACGGAAGACAAAACTTTAAACTCATTACTGGCGCTCTAGTTACAAAGGTAACAACCAGAATTGGCTAGATCCTTGTTTGTTTCCTTATTGTTTAAAAAATTGCAAGGTTCATATTGACGGGAAGAAAAGGGCTAGAGGTGTCTACTACCTGAAAGACGGAGAGACATTCTACGCTAAGGCCAACAAGGAAGTAATTGTCAGCGCCGGATCCATCGACACACCACAGATTTTACTCTTGTCTGGGATTGGTCCTAAAAAGCACTTGGAAGAAATGAAGGTAAGGTAATTATTAGATAATACCGGAATATTGGAACGAAAAAACTAAGCCATCGTGTTCGTTTTCAGATTAAACTTGTGGCTGATCTACCAGTTGGTCTGAATTTGCACGATCATCTTGCAACCGCGGGACTAAGCTACAGAATCAAGGCTCCCAACGTGCCGACAACGGCGGAGCTCTTGGCTATTATGGCATTAGTCCCGGTCATCTACCCCAACGTTCTGAATGGATTTCCATCAATACCCGCTTTGATCGAATCCTTCGGCTACATGAAATCGCCGTACGAAACACGACCAGGAGATTACAACGACCTACAGTTTTTCTTTGAACCAGTCAACGTTCCAGCTACCTTAGATTTGCTCGGCGAAAATGTAAGTTCACCTAGTGTTCTAATCCCCGCGCTAACAAGTTGATTATGATGAAATTGGATCACGAAAACATTTGTAATCGATTTTCGAAGCTTAGATAGTTTTCCTAAAAGATGCCAAATGAATTCGATCCTTTTTATCAAAACTTCATAAATAAAAAAACCAAAAGTATACTTCATTCAAGTTAACTCACGCCGTGCAATACGATAAACCCACTTAACCATTCAGAATAGTGTCTACCCATCTGAGTATGATTATCTGTACAACAGTAGCACTGGGAACATGCGAGTATAGGCTCGCAGACAAAGCTGGCTTTAGTACAAAGAATTAACGCCCTTTACAGTACTATTGTTCTAAAAGACTTTGACCTCGAAAAGCTCTTCTCTGATTGGTTAGTTTTTATGGTTGTTGAGAGAAGGGTCCTTTGCTTCTCATTTTACATATTGTCTATAGCCAAAGCCTGGGAACTGTCAAAGTCATATACTTTCTGGTTTTATCAATGACCTTTGGTTTTTAAGCAGAATTGTATAAAGCGAGCAAAGTATTCAATTATCCAATAGAAGATTTTTCTTGGGCCTTAGCTAAAGCACCGCGATATTATACTTTTCGCGTTCCTTTCTTTCATTGGCTGAAGCTTTGGCTAATGACCCCACAACTTGGATTTTGCAGGAAAATTCGGAAAAATTGTGAAATTCATTTAAAGTCTTAAATAGTGTAACTCGCTTCAAATTTCGAAGCTCAGGTTAAATAGTTTTGGAAAAGGTAAATTTTGATAAAGTTACTTTCATAGGTTAATTTATTCTTCGCAAAATCTATATTCGTTCCAACATTTTCACTTGTCCCGACAAATTTACACATCAAATCGAGAGGCAGCATTACCCTGGCTTCGACTAACCCCGAGGACCCTCCAATTATCCAATTTAATTATCTAAAGGAAAAGATTGACCTCGATGTTATTGTCTACGGTAAGAAACCGAGGCTTAGTGAAAAGTTAAGTCACTCACCATGAATAACTAACAGACTTAACCTAGTTCTCACTCGCTTTTTGAGAGTGAACTACAGGGATGACGTAGTTATTCGTGTTGGTGAATACATTAATGCCCTAACACAAACATTCTGTAACAGGTATGAAAAAGGCGCATGAAATCACTCAAATGAAAGCTTTTCAAAAGTACGATCCGCAATTAATTGGTCCAGCACCGGGTTGCGAATATTTGGACCTCGCCACTGACCGATACTTCGAGTGTCTCGCCAAACATTTGAGCATGTCATTCTCGCACGCGGCTGGAACCAGCAAAATGGGTCAACCAGATGACCCCACTACGGTCGTCGATCCTAATCTCAAGTATATAAAGAATTCTATAAGTTCAAATACATTTGCATTCAAACCGTTGCATTCTAGGGTTAAGGGAGTTAAAAGTTTGAGAGTCATTGACGCCTCAGTCATGCCCGTTGTGGTTTCGGCCAATACCAACGCTGCCTCCATTATGATTGGTGAAAGAGGTGCTGACATCATCAAGAAAGAACATGGCTTGATTGCTGGAAAAGGAACTGAAATCGTCAGGAGAGACCATGGCCTGATTGGTGAAAAAGAAGCAGACTTAGAAACGTAGTCTTCGAGAATCGGTCTACATAGTTATAAATAAATGTATCTCGAAATAAAATTGCCTTTTTTCGATAAACAACTATGTCAAAAATTGTTACGAACTATAAGAAACTTTAGAGCTGACACTGGGAATCTTCATTTCAATTACTCTGCCTTAACAAAAAAGTCACAACTACTATAATAACTAAGGAAGGGTATCAGGTCATGGCTACAAGGCCTATCGGCCCAGTAGAATGTTGCATGGTAAAAGTGACGCTAAAAAATTTCGTAATGAATACTTTCTAAAGTAAGATTAGTTCCCCGAGTTTAGTGTGATTGCAGTTGGAAAAACATTCTTGAAACTCTACAACCATGTTACTCCTCTATGTTTATAACTATATTGACTCTGCCCCACAATCCTGGGATCGCTTCAAAGAGCGTTTCTACAAATAAGAAGTATGGCGTCTGAAGTCACGTTTTACTCCAAAGTGCATCTTTATAAACGATCATCCTGTGACATACTTCTTATCGTTGCGCTATTATCAATTGAACAAAAATTCATCAAACAAAGCACTTTTCGATGCACGTTCCATAATGGAAGAACCCGATTTATAGCAATTTTAAATTAGCTGACAGGACTTTGGTTTCAAATACAATTACAATAAATATAATAGGATCAGAGTGCTAATTTCGAAATTGGTGATTTTAGTTCAATCATAGGCGAACACCATGTTGCCACAATTAATATTGGGAATTTTACTACTGCATATTGCGTATTGCGTAGATACGCAACAACCGGGTGTAACTTTCGACTTTATAGTAGGTAAGTCAAACACCGATGAAAGCTAAACTTCGAATTAATTGACTAATTCTATTAATGGTCAGTTGGAGCCGGGTCAGCCGGAGCGGTAGTGGCTAGCCGATTGTCCGAGAACCCTAGTACCACTGTCTTGCTACTTGAAGCGGGAGAAATTGCACCGAGACATAGCGAGATACCATTGAGAGCCCTTTTGTACAGTTGGGGATCGCCGTTGAGCTGGAATTACACGGTACAGAAGTCGAACTACAGCTGTCTTAATCAACCAAACGACGTAAGCTTATTGTTACGACACTATCCCAACGGCGGGCTGTGTGCATTTCTATTAGCCAAGGCGCCTCAAGAACACAAGAAGATTGTGGAAGGGCCTGAAGATTTAAACTTATTTGATTTATTAACGGGTCCAGTGAATTTAATTGCTTAATGGCCTGCAATGTCGTTCAGACGACCATTCGTACTGGTATTTGTAGTTGGTTAATTGCGAAAATTTATTCTACCTAAGCGATGCGCCTACTTCACCGGACGTGCTGTGGGAGGCGGAAGTGCGGTCAACTATATGATGTACACTCGTGGGAGCAAAGCCGACTTTGACCTTTGGGAGGAAATGGGAGCCACCGGTTGGAACTATCAAGCAGTGTTGCCATATTTCATAAAGGCAGAAGGGGTCAAAATTGATCCACAACACATCGATATTAGTACGTAGAGTCGTACTAAGTTTATCATTGTTGCCTGTCTCAAAATATATATTTTCTTAAACAGATTTCCACGGTACAAATGGAAGTCTCACTGTGACGGAGCCCAATTACCACACTGAACTGCTGGACGTTTTCTTGGCAGCAGCGAGGGAAGCGGGACATCCCACTGTGGATTTTAATGGAGGACGACAAAGAGGTAAAAGATAAATTGACCTAAAAGTTTGGCGGAACTGGTGTTAATACTCTATCAAGGATTCGCAACAACTCAGGCTACGATTCGCGATGGTTACCGTTGCAGTACAGAAAAGTCTTACCTAAGACAAGCTTATGGAAGACAAAATTTCAAACTCATTACTGGTGCTCTAGTTACAAAGGTAACAACAAATCCTTCGCTCAGAATTAGCTGTTGTTGTTTGTTGGCTAATTGTTTATAAAATGCAAGGTTCATATTGACGGGAAGAAAAGGGCTAGAGGTGTCTACTACTTGAAAGACGGAGAGACATTCTACGCCAAAGCCAACAAGGAAGTCATTGTCAGCGCCGGATCCATCAATACACCACAGATTTTACTCTTGTCTGGGATTGGTCCTAAAAAACATCTAGAAGACATGAAGGTGAGATTGTGATATAGAAAATATTAGATAACACAAGAATATTGCAAGGAAAAAACTATGCCATCGTGTTCGTTTTCAGATTAAACTTGTGGCTGATCTTCCAGTTGGTCTGAATTTGCACGATCACCTTGCAACCTCGGGACAAAGCTACAGAATCAAGGCTCCCAACGTTCCAACAACGGCGGAGCTCCTGGCTGTATCAGCAATTGTTCCGGTCATCTACCCCAACGTTCTAAATGGATTTCCCTCAATGCCCGCTATGATCGAATCCTTCGGTTACATGAAATCGCCGTACGAAACACGACCCGGAGATTACAACGACCTACAGTTTTTCTTCACTCCTTTCAATGGTCCAGCTACCTCAGATTTTCTCGGCAAAAACGTAACTACTCAATAAACGCAAGAATGCAATGCTAGTTTGCATGAAACTGACATTAGACTTACACCTTGTGGGAAAATCAGGTTGCGTGAATTGACTACGTTCTAAGTCTCCTCAAACGAGTTAATTATATTCACTTCTCAATGACGAATTTAATTACGCTCACAAAAACATTTGTAATCGATTTTCAAAGCTGAGATAGATTTCCTAAAAGATGCGAAATGAATTCGATTGTTGCCCACGCAAAAAAAAATTAAGGCCAATTCAAGCTTGAGGATCCAGTTTGAATGGAGGTGAAAGCCTATACCCATTACAGAGAAGCCTTGCACCCAAGGTTGACAAAGCAAACATCGCGTTAGCGTGGGTCTGCTTCTCAGGTGGCATCAGTGGACAACTTAGCGAGGTTTTTTAATGTTCACACATACGATGTGGCCAAAAACTGACGCACGCGATAGATGGCGCTGCAATATTGGGTCCAAGTAAACTGAAGCATAATGGGTAACTTAAGCTGCCAAGCATACTCATCTCATTCTAGCTAAAGCAGTCATGGTGGGGAAAGGAATAAAAACTGGTCAGAGGATGATAAAGAAATGTGCCCCTTCAGCAATTGGGGCGCATTTCAAATCGCAAAAGTGGCGTCACAGAAAGGATAACACCGACCGCGCCTACCTGATATAAGAGGCGAATTAAGATGTCAAAAATACAGGCTGCAGCCCCTACAACGAATTGGCCTTAATTCTTTTTGCGTGGGCAACGGTTTGGATCGCCACCGTAGAGTACTAGTTTCTATAAACATTTGACCTCAATCTGATTGGTTCATACGCGTAGGGGCTGAGAGGAGGGTCTGTTGCTTCTTATTTTACATGGCGTCTACAGTCAAAGGCTGGGAACTGTCAACGAAATAGACTTTTTGTTCTTACCTATGAATTTTGGTTTTTACTCTAAAACTCGATATTCGACAAAGCGAGAAAAATATTCAAAATTCATTTTTCTCTGTCTTGGCAAAAGCACCGCGAAATTTCTTTGATTGCCTGAAACTTTGGCCAATGACACCGCAGCTTGAATTTTGCGATAAAATTGTGAAAAAAATTGTGGAATTCATTTCACTTCAGTGAAACTTGTTTCAACTCTCTTCATAGGTTAATGTATTCTTCGCAAAAACGATATTCGTCCCAACATTTACTATTGCCCCGACAAATTTGCACATCAAATCGAGAGGCAGCGTTACCCTGGCTTCGACTAACCCTGAAGACGCTCCAATTATCCAATTTAATTATTTAAAGGAAAAGATTGACCTCGATGTTCTTGTCTATGGTGAGAAACCGAGGCTTAGTGAAGCGTTAAGTCACTAACCATGACTAAGGCTTACCCTAGGTGACTCTCACTGTCATTTTAAGAGTGAATTACAGCGTAATGCTCGACATAGTTATTCGTGTTAGTGAATAAATTAATGCTTTAACACAAACATTCTGAAACAGGTATGAGAAAGGCGCATGAAATCACACAAATGAATGCATTTGAAAAGTACAAACCACAACTAATTGGTCCAGCGCCGGGTTGCGAATATTTGGACCTTGCCACTGACCTGTACTTCGAGTGTCTCGCGAGACACTTGACCATGTCATTCGCACACGCAGCTGGGACCAGCAAAATGGGTCAAAAGGATGACCCCACCACGGTCGTCGATCCTAATCTCAAGTTTGTACAGTATTCTATAAGTTCAAAGACATTTACATTCAAACTGTTGCATCCTAGGGTTAAGGGAGTTAAAAGTTTGAGAGTCATTGACGCCTCAGTCATGCCCATTGTGGTTTCGGCCAATACCAACGCCGCCTCCATTATGATTGGTGAAAGAGGTGCTGACATCATCAAGAAAGAACATGGCTTGATTGCTGAAAAAGGAACTGAAATCGTCAGGAGAGACCATGGCCTGATTGTTGAAAAAGAACCGGACTTAAAAACGTAGGCTTCGAGAATCTGTCAGCAACGTTTATCTATAAATGAATGTATCTTGAAATTTAAAATTAGGTTCTTTCAATGCATACTTAATTGTGTCAATAGTTTTTATGACAAAATTAGAGGTGACAAGGTGAATCTTGTTTTCTATTGCACTGGTTTTTTGTTATTAAAGAACGCCTTACAGTTCTTATTTTATGCGTCTGTGTCTTGTTCGAGAATCAGTTAGCAATGAATTCCACTTATTATAAAAATCCTAATTGAATAAAATAATTTTGAAAACCTTCAACTACAATGTCACAATTATTGTCATATGTCGCATAGTAACAACAAAAATAAATAGGGGAAAGTGTCGGACTCTCTCCTTCGTCTGTGACATGCATTTGGAGGGGTGAATGCATACTCGCGAAATCTGTTTCATCCCCCTCGCCCATTCACCGCGTACCTAAGACAATTTGTGATATTGCGCGTGAAGAAATAGTGCGGTTTTATTTTACATTAGCTGCTTTTGACATAGGCTAACCGTGGCCACTGCAGTTTATCGCCACAATTTAATTTGATGATGTACATGATTGTATTAATTTAGTTTGTTAATATAGATGTTATTTACCAATTCGGGGTAGGATCGCCAGCTGAAAAAGCCAGCTCCTAATCCCTTAGACTAAGCCAGGGTACCGAGAACGAAATGCTCTTGCCCCAGCGAAGTCTCCTCCGTACGGGAGCTCTCCGCGTACCGTCGCGTTCACGGGTCGAACATCTCCGTCCGTCCAAGGCTTAGTTTCCTACGGCCTATTGTCATTGTATATTTTCCGCTTATCGAATCGTTAATAAAATTGTAAAGTTAAAGTTAGAAACTCCGTCTCGGTACTAATTCCTACGTAACAATATTGATGTTATTTACTAATAGAAAAACGTTTTAGCTTATAATGACAACCCAGGGCCCAAGTTTAAACGAAATTCTAAAGGATTTTAACGATGAGTATTTTTGAATTAAATGATGATTCAAGAACATCTGGGGCATTTTTAATTTAATTTCGGCGTGCTAGCGATTTAAACAAACTTTAACCTCGTTCAAACGCGAAAAAATCACTAAAGAAAATAGAACAGAGCGCGCAGGTTGTGACTCTTCCTTGAGATACGCCTATGCCAAATTCTCCCGTTTGGTGGCGTACGAGCGTTATTTTCGGGAAGAATGACATCATCAACTACAAATCTGATTGGTTGATACCATTTCGCGCGCTCGAGCGTCTCGAAATGCATGTCAAGCTAAGGTAAAGGCAGGAAAATTTGGCAGTCCGACACTTTCCCCTATTTATTTTTGGTAACAATAACTTGTGACGCTGTAAATTACCGAATTACGTAATTTCTTAAGGAAAATTGACTCTAACTCAGCCTCCAGGGATCGCTTAAATAAAAGTTTCAACAAATTAAGAAGTTGGGCGTGGAAAATCAATGTTTTACACGAAAACACACTTTCTTTAACGTATTTCATCAAGTGACATACTTATTAATTACATGTTATTATCAATGAATCAATTTTGTTCGAATTACATCAAACAAAGCATATATCGATGTAAGTATTATAATGGACGAACCCGACTTGACGCAGTTCTAAATTAGCTGATGTTAAGTGGACTTTGGTTTCAAATACAGTTGCAATAAAAATCATAAGATCAGAGTGCTAATTTCGAAATTAGAGACTTTAGTTCAATCATAGGGGAACACGATGTTGTCACAATTAATATTAGTAATTTTGCTGCTGCAAATTGCGTATTTCGTAGATACGCAACAACCGGGTGTCAGTTTCGACTTCATTGTAGGTAAGTTAAACACCAATGAAAGCTAAACTTGGAATAAATTAACTACTTTATGGTCAGCTGGAGCCGGGTCAGCCGGTTCGGTAGTGGCTAGCCGGTTGTCCGAGAACCCGAGTACCACTGTCTTACTTCTTGAAGCGGGAGAAATTGCACCGAGACATAGCGAGATACCATTGAGAGCCCCTCTGTACAGTTGGGGATCGCCATTGAGCTGGAATTACACGGTACAGAAATCGAACAACAGCTGCCTCAATCAACCGAACGACGTAAGCTCAAATTTTATATTAAGCATTTGTTGCGATCTGATTTCAACATCGTCGGGCTGGGTACCCATCATTTTCAAATATTTGAACTATATTTAACTTGATAATTTCTGCATTTCCAAGTGTTTAAAAATGTATTTGAATATGCTTAAGGGTAACTGCGTTAGTAACATAGCTTAATGGTTATTACGTTACAAATGCTAACTGTAAAACCATAAGTCGCTGGTAAAACTTGTTCATTAACGACATATCATAATTTTACATAAGCGATGCATATACTATTGTGGTCATGCTGTGGGAGGCGGAAGTGCGGTCAACTATATGATGTACACGCGCGGAAGTAAAGCCGACTTTGACCTTTGGGAAGAAATGGGAGCCACCGGTTGGAACTACCAGGCAGTGTTGCCATATTTCAAAAAAGCAGAAGGGGTGAAAATTGATCCGACACACATCGATATTAGTACGTAAAGTTGCACTAAGGTAATTATCCCTGCCAGTCATAAAAAAATTTTCTTTCGTAAATAGATTTCCACGGTAAAAATGGAAGTCTCACTGTGACGGAGGCAAATTACCACACTGCATTGCGGGATGTTTTCTTGGCAGCCGCGAGGGAAGCGGGACATCCCACTTTGGATTATAATGGAAGACGACAAAGAGGTAATAGATCAATTCATGTAAAATTTTGGTGCCAATAGGTAGTAACTGGACATCGTCTATACTCTATCAAGGATTCGCGACAACTCAGGCTACGATTCGTGATGGTTATCGTTGCAGCACAGAGAAGGCTTACCTAAGAAAGGCTTACGGAAGACAGAATTTCAAACTCATTACTGGCGCTCTAGTTACAAAGGTAACAAATCCCGGGCCAAGAATTGACTATCGTGCATTCATGGATAATGGTTTCAAAAATTGCAAGGTTCATATTGACGGAAACAAAAGGGCTAGAGGTGTCTACTACCTGAAAGACGGAGAGACATTCTACGCCAAGGCCAACAAGGAAGTCATTGTCAGCGCCGGATCCATCAACACGCCAAAGATTCTTCTCTTGTCTGGGATTGGTCCTAAAAAGCATCTGGTTGACATGAAGGTGACATTGTAATTAGATAATACCACGAGTAGAAGTGTACCCTTACAGAATGTCACCCTTCTTCCATTATCCCCTTCTGATAATAGAATACTGGACGGAAATAACTAAGCGATCATGTTCTCTTTCAGATTAAACTTGTTGCTGATCTTCCAGTTGGTTTGAATTTGCACGATCACCTTGCAGCAACGGGACTGTGCTATCAAGTTACCGCCCCTAACGTCCCGACATCGGTGGAGTTCCAGGCTACGCAGTCAATTATCCCTACCATCTATCCCGACATTTTGACAGGCCCTCAGTCAATTCCCGCTTTGATCGAATCCTTCGGTTACATGAAATCGCCCTACGAAAAACGACCTGGAGATTACAACGACCTACAGTTTTTCTTTAGTCCTAACAATGGTCCGGCTGCCTTAGCTTTGCTCGGCAGAAAAGTAATTACACATTAAACTGAAATATATAATGCAAAAGGTAGTTCGCTAAGGCACCCGTTCAGCGGAGGAAAAAACGACTTCCAACCCCCTCCAACCTTGAGAGTGAGTGAGAAATTGGTATTTTTTCTGTCTGCGCATGGGCGAAATTTCGAACGCACCACTCAGGATTCTCGGGAGAGATATAGTCTTCCTTTTCCCAACGTGATCTAGTATTTCCGCCTCGATTTACAGCCGTCTTACATCCGCGGGTGTAACGCGTATTTGGTAGCCAGATCTTTGACCTAGTTGGGAATCCATAACACATTATTTTTCATACATATCCATGACAGGATGAAAAACGTTCCTCAATTTAAATAGACCAGAAAACACTTACGTTATTTTCATAGGTTAATGCATTCTTCGCCAAAGGTACGTTCCAACCATCTTTCACACTTACCCCGACAAATTTGCACATCAAATCGAGGGGCAGCGTTACCCTGGCTTCGACTAACCCTGAAGACGCTCCAATTATCCAATTTAATTATCTAAAGGAAAAGATTGACCTCGATGTTATTGTTCACGGTAGGAAACCGAGGCTTAGTGAAGCGTTAAAGCCGCTAATCCCATTCTTCCGTAGGTATGAGAAAGGCTCATGAAATCACTAAAATGCCAGCGTTTAAGAAATACAACCCCGAACTACTTGGTCCAGCGCCCGGTTGCGAATTTATGGAGCTAGCTACTGACAGGTACTTCGAATGTCTCGCCAGACACTTGACCACGTCATTCGCGCACGCGGCTGGAACCAGCAAAATGGGGCAACCGAATGACCCCACCACGGTCGTTGACCCTAATCTCAAGTATATAAAGAATTCTATTAAGTTCAAAGACATTTTCGTTCAAACCGTTGCATTCTAGGGTTAAGGGAATTAGTTGTTTGAGAGTCATTGACGCTTCTGTCATGCCTATTGTGGTTTCGGCCAATACCAACGCCGCCTCCATTATGATTGGTGAAAGAGGTGCTGACATCGTAAAGAAAGAATATGCCCTGATTGGTCAAAAAGGAGCTGACATTGTCAAGAAAGAACTTGGCCCGATTGGTAATAAAGGAACTAATATTTACACGTATGGCCTTTAGAGATTTTTCAAGAATCGGCCAAAATCAATCGATTATAAATAAATGTATTTCAAAATAAAATTATTTTCTTTCAATATATAATTGTGGCAAAAATTATTACGACAAAGAAATTTTAGAGGTTGTTTGGGCCATGGTAACGTTACACTTTCCATCTACATCTAGGCCTAAAAGCATCATTGTTGTTCAAAAGGAATTCTCTAGCCCCTCGCACACCTACATGATTTTAATAGGAAATACTTTTAAAATTGTAAATCACTTTTGACCTTGTAATTAGATGACCTTTTAATCTTATTATTTCATGACATAATTAAGTTTGGTTATAGTTCAACTTTTCTTTAACTACGTTCGTCAGATTTAAATCCTAATAGCAATGTGACCATGTCCAAATCAGGAATCTAATTGTGATCACCAATGATGATATTTCTGATCGGTGAGATTCCATTACAAGGGACTAGGTTTTCTAAAGCCAGGACACGAACAATTTTCGGGATACAAATGTACCTGTATTTACTAATTCAGGGGCCTATTAGTTAGTAGACTTATGGCGCAGTTTCAAAGGCTTAAGAAATACGGCCAAAAAATGCATTGTCATGATGATAAGATTAATTTTAATTGAAGATCACGCTAGTCCATAAAACTTAAGATCTGGAATTTATACAGGCTGGCTTCGGAATCAATTATACTAGGTCCTGAGATAATTAGCATCCCATAAGATAATTAGTCTTCTTAAGTATGTTGTTTTAAATTTTATGGATGGTTCAGCTATCTTTAAAAATACAACAAGCACTTTTTTGCTTTCAGTTTCGAGTCCTATACTTATTTTATAAATGTCATTAACTTTTGCTTATATTTTAATCGTATGACCAAAAATTAAACTGTTTTAGTGAGCGTAATTAAAAGATGCAAGGTTTTTCATCGTCAACGAAAACAAAATCGATTTATCAAGTAATTTAATTAATATTAGGCTAATTAGTTTTTAATTGGAGGACTTTGGTGTCGTTTAGAATAAGACCTAATCATATATAACTCCTGGCACAGCTTTTAGTATCCATTGAATGGACTTACAGCCATGAAGTTGCAACAATTTATATTAGCGACATTTTTCGCGCAAATCGCGTATGGCATCAGTGTTATCAAAGAGTCAACTGGATGTTTCGATTACATCGTCGGTAAGATATTGCACATATTATTTTAAAAATGTTCATTGCTATACTGGAATGGAACAGTATTTCTATGGGAAAACCATTACTAATTCACTCGTACTTAAAAATAATTAAATTAATTTGGGTTTAATCTCGCGATCCTTTTTTCTCGTAAGTCGGTGCCGGGACCGCCGGTTTGACAGTGGCTAGCCGTTTGTCCGAGAATCCAACGAGAAGCGTCTTACTTCTAGAAGCGGGTCCCGAGCTCCCAAAGGAATATCAGATACCATTGAGATCGCTTCTTAGTACACAGGGGACGAAAGTTAGCTGGAATTACACGGTAGAACCAAACAACTGCAGTTGTCAGAGCCAACATGGCGGAGTAAGTCCTTTGTTCGATTACTTTTGTCAAGAGTATGAGAGAAATGGTAAAAGAGAGCGGGGACAACGTGTCATCATGGTGCTCTAACTGAATTTACCATGTTTGCACTAATAAGAACCATAAAATATTTCGTGTTTGCTAAGTAGAGTGATTATTGGTGCTCGGAGTACCTGAAACCGAAAACAACTTACTGGTCACCAAAGGCTTTCATCCACCTCATACCACCTTATTTTCTCTTATTTCTAATTAAATCCACGAGGCGGGCGTCAAACCCCAAACCGTTTTCCCCGCATCTTGACTTTGGTCGCCTTCAAATACTAGGTGCAATCTAATGGTTGGTCCTGAGCAAGCCTGGGACAGATTAGCAGTTCCACTTTCACTCTTATAGTTCTGACAGGATAGTTATGGGTTTAGGGAAAAGTGATGTCCGAGGGTCGACGTTGCAGCGAACCGGGGCAAAAAATAAAAGTTTGCGGGGTGGAAAAATATCTCGTTATGAGCAGGCCTCCAGGTACCATTTGATTACACCTATGTTATCTCAGCCCTCTCCTCCCTTGCCTGCCAAAGACAGGTTTAAAAATTTGTTTTAGCCATAACGAAATCCACTAACAACTGATATTTACAATTTTTTTATGTATAAATAAAATAGCGTTGCTTTTATGAAGCGGCACACGTTATGGGTGGAGCAAGTTCCATAAACATACCGTTTTACAGTCGGGGAAACAAAGTTGACTACGACCTTTGGGAAGAACTGGGAGCCACAGGTTGGAACTACTACGCCGCTTTGCCGTATTTCAAAAAATCAGAGGGACACCGTTTGGATCCAGCAACGATAGACATTGGTAAATTTCACTGCTTTTAAATATCTATCTTAATAATTAAATTGAGTTGTAGTTGTTAGCAAGGATATGTATAAATATTTCTTACCTTTGACGAGGCAGTTACGTCAGTATTTACACATATCCATGTTGTTAGTCATGGGAAATAAAGCGCAGCTTTAGCAAAATGAGAAAAATTACATTGAAGTTGTACTTTTGTTTAGATTACCACGGTAGATATGGTAATATAACGACAATTCATCCGAGATACAAGACAGATATGCTGGACGTTTACTGGGAGGCCGTGAAACAAGCGGGACATCCAGCTGCGGATTTCAATGGGAGATATCAAAGAGGCAAGATTAATTTAAAAAATAATTAAGTGTTAAGAAACTGACCGAAACGCCAATACAAATAAGGTGTAATTTCGAACAGTTTAAACATCTTGAAAAATATCGACAGATATACTAGCTAAGTTTTCCTACACTTCCCTGAATCACTGTATATAGGTTCGTGGAAGACACAAGCTACAATTCGTAATGGCTACCGATGTGGCGTTGTGAAAGCCTATCTCGAACCGGCTTACGGCAGAGAAAACCTCAAAATTATTACAGGAGCTCTAGTAACAAAGGTAAGTGACAACTAAAAGAGTCATCAGCTCGACTGCCTGTTTTCAACATTACTTTCATACTCACTTCAAATTTTATTGCAAGATTGATATTGACATAACAAAAACGGTAAAAGGAGTCTACTACGTGAAAGACGGGTACACGTACTACGCTGAAGTTAACAAAGAAGTCATTGTCAGCGCCGGAGCCATCAACACTCCGAAGCTTCTAATGCTATCGGGAATTGGTCCTAAAAAGCACTTGGAAGAATTGAAAGTAATACTATCCACGTGTTTTCAATTTAGAGCACAGTGTCTTAAATTAAATTATCCATTCCAATTATGACTGGTGCAGATAAAAGTAGTTCAGGATCTTCCAGTTGGCCAGAATTTCCACGACCATATCGCCGTCCTTGGACTAACCTACGAAATCAAGGCGACTGACGTCATAACCACAACGGAACTCTTACATATAGCATCAACTATTCCGTATTATTACCCAAAAGTTCTGACTGGAGTTCGAGCGACACCAAGTTTAGTCGAGATTTTCGGATATTTTAAATCACCCTATGAGAAGATACCGGGAGATTACAACGACATTAACTTTCTCTTCGCTACATACAACATTCCTGCCACCAACTCCAATAAAAGTGTAATTACAAATCTATACGACAAGGCCCAGCTAACCTCGTCATCGATATCAGCAGAAGTTCATAAGATATGTTCCATAAGTTTGTCACTCATGGTTACAAACTGGAGCTTGTCATGAAGTGATGTAGGTCATAGATTCTCGTCACTTCAGGCGCAATCAAAGGCTTAGTAATGCAGACTAAATTAACCACCGAATAAAGTCATTTCTAGCTAGTCGTTCTCGAACTATCACGAGCTGTAGGTCTCTAGCATTACGAAGTATATGTAGTGTCAGACTTATGGAATATATATTAGGTTTAACTTCATCCTGCAACGCACCAATGGTTTCCCCGATTAGACACGTACAATTTCTTGAGTCAGTAATGTAAAATTGTTACGAATATTTATACAGGTTAAAGAATACTATGGGAAAAAAGCGGATGTCCCTACATTCTCAATCGTCCCCACATTATTGCACCCAAAATCCAGAGGCACCGTAACTCTGGCGTCGTATAACCCCCATGATCCACCAATAATCAAAGGGAACTATCTTCAGCACTCGGAAGACTTAAAGACCCTTGTCTACGGTAAGTTACGTGGCCAAGGTTTACCGAAAGCGATGCTACTAAATGAACTTCTAAATAGCCTTGAAGAAGGCGCATGAAATGACGAACACTCCCGCATTTGCTAAATACAAACCCGATCTGATTGGGCCGGCGCCCTGTTGCGGACATATCAAGACTATTTGTGACGAGTACTTCGAATGTTTGATAAAACAACTTAGTTTTTCACCAGCGCACGGTGGTGGAACCTGTAAAATTGGACAACCACTCGACCCAACCACCGTAGTTGATCCTGATCTCGGGTATGTGTATGAAAAACCACCATAGGGAACTCTAACCAATTAGCGTCCGTTCGTGTTGCATTCGGGTACTATTGGTTATAAGAGGTGTTAAGTAAAATAACTTTTACCAGAATAGAGTAATGATGAAGGAACTATTTATCGCGTATGTGATTCGGTTTAGTAACCTTGTACACTGCAAATGTTTTATCTGATGTTGGGAAAAATCATATTACAAATTCCTCGCATTGTGGTGGTACAATTGTCTCGAAGAGAACTATTGTAGTTAGGTATTTAATTATAAAACACTGTTGCATATGCCAGCGACTACGGAAAGAGAGCGAGAGACTTCAACCCATCGGAACTGAGACTCGAATAAGGTCACCTATCACGTTACAAACCGGGATCCCTTATCGTATTGCGTGTCGAAGTCCACATCCCTATTTTGCCCAACACGCTCGCTAATTGGTTAAAGTTCTCAAAGGCGCTTGACAAATTTAAAATGATAGTTAGTCTTAACACTTCACTTTTCGAAACTTAGATTTTGAAGTTATTTTTCTCAATATTATTAACATTTTTTATACTTGAATCCGGGTGGGACTTCATAGACATTAATATTGTTGTATTTTAGTGTGAAAGGAATCCATGGTCTGAGAGTGGTTGACCAGTCAATCATACCCGTTCCTCTTTCGGCAAATCCAACCGCTGCGGCTATAATGATTGCAGAAAAAGCAGCTGATATCATTAGTCGGCATTACTGTTCACTTGACTTGGAGCGTTATGATTAAAATTCCTTCAATCCAACTTTGTACGCTGTTTGACACGTTTTAAATTAAACGTGGTTATAATAATAAAAATATTTACTTAGTGCATTAATTTCTGTAATTTATAATCATGAACACGCATACTGATATATTTCAAATGTTTCTTAACCTTTTCGCTATACCAAATACACAGACCCATAAGATTAAATTGGGGAAATTCATTGAAAATTTAATTTCATCTGAATATTAGGTTGAGTCAAATAAATTATTTCTATAGCAGCTTCCAAGAAATTCGAATTATCTCCCTTTTGCGCAGGGGCGGAATTTCAAACCCACCACTCAGGATTCTCCGGAGGCCTATAAGGCATCAGGTCCAGCCTTCAGATTGCGGTTGATGCGGAAGGAGAACTTTTATTTCAAAGTACATTGGCCGTTATTTGTTGGAAAATGGCAACCGGGCCTCTGGAAGGGGTGGTTTTAGTGTTCGTCGATTAGGAATACTGCATCGCTTCCATTTTAACTTTTGGGTTACTGAAACCCACTCAGGCTTTGAAATAAGAAAAGTATTCAAGTCCAAAACCAGTTTTTAATTCGTTGGACTACTTTTTTAATTCAAACGTCCAGTGGTTTTAGTGTACGTCGATTAGTAATACAGTCGGCTTCCATTTTAATAGCGATTTCCACTGACTGCTCCAAAGAGTGCTCTCAGTGTCAGGATGACGTAACTGCCCTCAGCGAGTTTTGGAAAGAATAGTTTCGTCAGTGGAACACGATCGAGAGGTCAGAGCGCGCTCTGAATAATCAAAATTGGCGCCGGAGACGAAATTGCAATAAAGTGTGTATATCTTGACGCAAATGGGCCGAAACCAATTAATAGAATTAACATTTCAATTAATTTTCAAAAAATCTATTTTGAATAATGATCGACAACGTCTCTGATATAATTATTGGTTTTAGGAAGAGGCGTAATATCTTTAAAGTAATGATAAAACCTCGTATTCTTCATCTTCAGAACTTTAAGAAGATGATTCCAGAAATAAATAAGCATAAGCGAGAGCCTGTCTTCTATGAGATACCCCATGGTCCGCCATTTTAATTTTATTACGTCATACTCGAGCACCGTCGCTCCGTCGAATTTTTCAGAGCACGAAAGAGCAATTCTCGGGCAGTTTTTGGGGTCAGTGGAAAACGCGATTCTGGGCGAGTGTTGCACTCGTGTTCCCAGTGGCGGACGAAAACGCGCCGAGAGTGCACTTAGAGTGCTCTAGTGCAGTCAGTGGAAATCGCTATAACTTTTCGGTTACTGGACCCCACTCAGGCTTCGAAATAAGACAAGTATTCAAATTCAAAATCAGTTCTTAATTCGTTGGACCACACTTTAAAGTCACAACGTTTTTTAATTCAAACCTAGAGCCGAAATGGTCCCAATAACTACTTAATTCCAACTTAAATACATAGAGTAAGGGGTACTGGTCCTTAAAAGACAAGTTTAATTATTCAAGACATCAGAGGTCTCAAGTCTGGAGGACGAAAACCACTTTGGAAAAATCCTTATTTTGAATTCAGACCTCGATCACTGCCTTGCTTCGAATTAAATTTAAATTTGTACCACACCTATATGTTTACCACAAAACGGCAAATCCAATATGCCTGAGAACCTGGAAACATGAGAACTTGACGCTACAGAGCCTAAAAACTTGTTTCACCAAATTCAGGGTGAAAATCGATCGTTCAAGTCTTTTTACTTTTACAAAAGAATTGAAGGCAGGGTTAAACAAACAAATGAACTTGGTCTATGCCTACAACTAGTCTTTTGGAAGACGCGGCCAAACGCGCCTTTGTTGACGTTGACCAAAACCGTAAAGCTATCGTTAAAAAAATTTATTAGTGGTTGGGTCAATTTTGGGAATTATCTGCAGATGTTGTAATAAGAAAACCGTTTTCAGCAAAAATCATAATAGTCAAATTTTTATGAACATTGTTCTGTGATCTTTGTAACGGAATTTGTGAAGTATGCAAGATTTTTGCGTAGTGACGAAAAATAAAGTAAATTTATTAAG
The DNA here is from genome assembly GCF_054372755.1 of Phalangium opilio. Lineage (NCBI taxonomy): Eukaryota > Metazoa > Arthropoda > Arachnida > Opiliones > Phalangiidae > Phalangium > Phalangium opilio. Next base: position 14,827,667 of record NW_028324148.1, read on the forward strand.
TAGATTAAAGTATAATTAGGCCACTAATTTTTAATAAGGGGACTTTAGTGTAATTTAAAATGAGATCTAATTATATATAACTCCTGCCACAGCTTTTAGTATCCATTAAACGAACTTGCAGCCATGAAGTTGCAACAATTTATTCTAGCGACATTTCTCGCGCAAATCGCTTATGGCATCAGTGTTATCAAAGATTCAACTGGATGTTTCGATTACATCGTCGGTAAGATATAGCGAATATTATTTTTCAAATGTTCATTAGACTATTGGAATGGAAAACTATTACAAATTCACTCGTACTAAACAATAATTAAATGATTTTGGGTTTAATCTCGCGATCATTAAGTATATTTTTTTTTTCTCATAAGTCGGTGCCGGGTCCGCTGGTGTGACAGTGGCTAGCCGTTTGTCCGAGAACCCAACGACAAGCGTCTTACTTCTCGAAGCGGGTCCCGAACCCCCGAAGGAATCCCTGATACCATTGAGGGCGGTTATAAATACTAAAGGGGCGAATCTGACCTGGAATTATTCCGTAGAACCAAACAATCGCACTTGCCTCGGTCAACCGAATGAAGTAAGTCTTTAGTTCGATTCCTTTTGTCGAGAGTAAATTAGAAAATAACAAAACACTCGCGTATCTAATGTTTGAAAAATATAACAGCGTTGTAGATATGAAGCGGCACACGTTTTGGGAGGTGATAGTTCCATTATAACGCTGGTGTACAATCGAGGGAACAAAGTTGACTACGACCTTTGGGAAGAAATGGGAGCCACAGGCTGGAACTACTACGCGAATTTGCCGTATTTCAAAAAAGCAGAGGGAGAATTTATGGATCCACTTCTGATAGACTTTGGTATTAACCTTTATAATTCCACAAACTGTTTCAAAAGTAGAATTGGGGTGCTGTATCTGGACAACAAAAACGTCATATATGGCTTCAAACAATTGAATTTTGGTGGACTTGTTACTTTAAATCCATTACATTAGTCTTTGGGTCAAGATACCACCGGATCAGGGCCATCTTGAGAGTTTGAGCGCCTCTATTAAGAAAGCATTAAAACTGCTTTACGAAAAATAAAGTTTTACCTTCGTGGAAGAAGGGGTACTAGTTGCTTTAAGAGGGATTCGAAGGGAGAGGGAAATTGTGGAAGCGTTATCGGCGTGTCATGCGCAGTAGGACAGTCCACCCCATTTATAGTCTTAAGTAGTACCATTCAAGGTCAAATCAAGGAAGATGGTGAGGATGCTAAATCTGAGAGAAATAGGCTCACTAACTGTGGAACGGCTTAGGTACGGTGGGACGCAAAAAAATGGGGGAGGAATACTCGGAATGTTTCTTCAATTTGTCCTTGAAAGGGGAAAAACAAGACTGCGCGCGTTTTAGACTCCCGTTAAAATAACCCTCTGCCGCAGGAGCGTCGGAATGTACAGGTTCTAGCTGCTCATTCACCTCAAATTATCTAGTATCCCTGGTGGAAGTCCGTGCATGAGTTAAAAATGTATCCTTTTAGATTACCACGGTAGATACGGTAATTTAACGACAAGCCATTCGAGATACAAGACCGAAATGCAGGACGTTTACCTGGAAGCCACGAGACAATCGGGGTATCCGACTTTGGATTACAATGGGAAATGTCAAGGAGGCAAGATTAATTAAATTAATTTTGAGATTAAACGCTTAATTTTCGATCTCTGTATTCCCCAAATACAGGTTTCGGTAAATCCCAACTTACAGTTCGAAATGGATACCGATGCAGCGTTGTAAAAGCTTATCTCGAACCGGCTCACGGCAGAGAAAACCTCAAAATAATTACAGGAGCTTTTGTAACAAAGGTAAGTGATAACCAACGCGTCATCAGCACGACCGTTTCTTTTCAACATAACTTTTAAACCCACTTTAAATTTTATTGCAAGATTGATATTGACATAACAAAAACGGTCAAAGGAGTCTACTACGTAAAAGATGGATATACGTACTACGCTGAAGTTAACAAAGAAGTAATTGTCAGCGCCGGAGCCATCAACACTCCCAAGCTTCTAATGTTATCGGGAATCGGTCCTAAAAAGCACTTGGAAGAATTGAAAGTAAGATTATCGCAACGTATGTTGAATTTAGAGCATTGTGTCAAAAATAACCCATTTCAATTATGATTTGCGCAGATTAAAGTAGTTCAGGATCTTCCAGTTGGTCAGAATTTGCACGACCATATCGCCGTCAAGGGACTGACATACGAAATCCAGGCGCCTGGAGTCATAACCGCGAAGGAACTCTTAACTATAGCGTCAACTAATCTGTATAAATTCCCGAAAGTTCTGGAGGGAGTTCGAGGAACGCCCTTATTGATCGAGTCGGTCGGCTTTTTAAAATCACCCTACGAAAAGATACCTGGAGACTACAATGACATACAACTGGCCTTCTCTACAACTAATCTTCCAATCACCTATCGCTTCAAGGAGAATGTAATTATTGGGCCACCATCCTTCACACGGCACGTGACATTTGATTACCCTTGTAAAATTGTCATTATCATTTTCACAGATTCTAGCGTACTATGGGAAAAAAGCGGATGTCCCTACATTCTCAATAGTCCCCACAATATTGCACCCAAAATCGAGAGGAACCGTAACGCTGTCTTCGTGTAACCCCCACGATCCACCAATAATAAAAACGAATTATCTTCAGCACCCGGACGACTTAAAGGCCCTTCTCTACGGTAAGTTACGTGGCCAAGGTTTACCGAAAGCGATAAAAGTGTATGAATTTCTAAATAGCTATGAAGAAGGCCCATGAAATTACGAACACTCCGGCATTTGCTAAATACAAACCCGATCTTATTGGGCCGGCGCCCTGTTGCGGACATATCAAGACCATTTGTGACGAGTATTTTGAGTGTTTGATAAAACAACTAAGCTTTACGTATTCGCACGGTGGTGGAACTTGCAAAATTGGACACCCGCTCGACCCAACCACCGTAGTGGACCCTGAACTCAAGTACGATTATAAAAAAAAATTACTTTAACCAATAAGCTTAACTCAGAACAGAAACAAAGCTGAAAGAGTCACGTGGTTTCGCGGTATGTTAACCCTAACCTGTAAATACGTATCCCCTCATCTATGAAACAGCAACAAAGGGTATGTTATCGATTGGGCGTGTTATCAAAACAGCATTGTCCAAAACGGCTTTTTCATAAACGCGTTTGCCATAATAGCCATTTCTCGTTTTAGCGCATTTTGATTACAGCGTTTATATCTTGAGCGTACGAAAGTACGCCTTTTCCAAAATATTGTTGTTTATCTTCATTGACTTCCCAAAACAATATGCCTTTTCCAAAAAATTATATTTTATATTTACTTCCGATATAACATTACTCCTTTCTGCATAATATTGTTCTTTGTTCTATATACCATAAGTTCATAACTTATCTTCGAAGATAAGTTATGAACTTATGATATACTTAATATAATAGAGATTTCCCTCCCTATCAATCACAGTTTGGGCGGAAACAGCAACCGCTGTTTTGGGAAATAGCGCTGTATTGAGAAACGCGGAAACAGCAACCGCGGTTTTGCTTCCACGCGGTTTTGCAAACCGCTGTTTTAGGAACCGCTTTATTCCAAAACGCTCTTTTGAAAACCGCTCAACTACCCGTGAACCGCAACAAAGTCCTCCCAAAGAGGAGAGAGTGAATTAGCATAGGCAGCCGTGATCCATGCGTGGTGAGAACGGGGTATATTTACGGTACGGCTAGGCGCCTGTACGCAGCTTTCTCGCGCATAGTTGACGTTATAGGTTCTCCTGCGACGTCACCAGCTACTTAGGGCATGACAGAGAAGAGACGAGTAGGTCTCCCATGCGCAAAGGATATGCATCCTAAACAGGGCTGGACATAAGGCACTAGTCAAGGCATTTGACTACTAAAAAAAATGCCTTGACTACTAAAATAAATTGAAATCTGGGTGTTCACTAGTCAACTTGACTAGTAAAAAAATGTCCCAAATATTCGTAAACCATGCGTCTCACTAGTCAGTGACTACTAAAAAAAACTGGGATAGGGGGGCTCACTAGTCAGGCTGACTACTAAAAAAATATCCTTATGTCTAGCCCTGATCCTAAAACTAAACGTACCGAAAATTGTTTTAACTAGCGCGCCCCCCCCCCTAAGTTCCCATTTCTCAGCGGATTTTCCAGAGTCCGTCAGCCACGATCCTAATTAACCGTGAGATACTATCCTACCATAGATCGCCCATCTTCATCAATGGGACTATCTCACCTCTGTCCTCCGAAAATATTTCAATCTAAATCATTTACAAAATGATGTCTTGAAATTTAATTAATTTAATTTCCCTTTAGGTTCTTCTATTTGATATATCAACGATGAATCCCGGTGGGGTTTATTTTTTTAAAACATTTATATTGTTCTAATTTAGGGTGAAAGGAATCCATGGTCTGAGAGTTGTTGACCAATCGATCATACCCATTCCTCTTTCGGCAAGTACCACCGCCGCGGCTATCATGATTGGTGAAAAAGCAGCTGCCATTATCGATCAACATTACTGTTCCCTTGACTTGGAGGAAGTTTACTAAAATATCATTAGTCCAATTTTGTACGCTATTTGATACGTTTTAAATTAAACGTGGTCATAATAATAAAAATATTTACTTAATGCATTATTTTCTAGTATTTTTAATCAAGAAAACATATACTGATTTGTCTGCATTGTTTCTAAACCTTTTCGCTACACTAAATACATTGTCACATAAGATTCAATAGTGGGAATTGATTGAATATTTAGACTGACTAGAAATTTTAATTTGATCTGAATATAACGTCCAGTAGCGTAAAATATTCCACTTAGGATTCTCCGGAGAGATATAGTTGCTTTTGCCCAAGTTACCTAGCTACTATCACAATTGGAAAACTATCACTTCGGGGAATTGGCATTGCAATCTCGCGAAAAACAAGGGCTAGGTGTTCACGGCTGAGAAAACCCGTAAATCTAACGTAACAAAAATTGTCTGTTGCCTTTGGCAATATTTGAAATCATCTTAGTAATGAAGATAAAATTAAATAATTTTTCATATGGTTATTATTTAACGAACATTGTTCAGTGATCTTTGTAACCGAATTTGGGAAATATGCAAGTAATTGCGCATTAACGAAAAATAAAATCAATTTAGCATTTAAATTAATAAATAATTAGCCTGTTATTTTTTAATTGGGGGACTTTGGTGTCATTTGGATTAAGATCTAACAGTATTTAACACCTGGCAAATCTTTCAGTATCCATTAAGCGAAACTACAGAGAAGATATCCCATCGAACATGAAGTTTCAACAATTTATATTAGTGGCATTTCTGGGACAAATCGTGTATGGCATAGATATTACCAAAGAGACAACTGAATGTTACGATTTCATAGTCGGTAAGATATTTTAACAATGTTCATGGAAATCAATTGCTATAATTAAAAGGATTTGGGTTCAATATCGCGATCCCTAATTATTATCTTTTTTCTCGCAAGTCGGTGCCGGGTCCGCTGGTGTGACAGTGGCTAGCCGTTTGTCCGAGAACCCAACGACAAGCGTCTTACTTCTCGAAGCCGGTCCCGAACCCCCGAAGGAAACCCTGATACCATTGAAGACAGTTACTAATAATCGGGGGGTGAATCTGACCTGGAATTATTTAGTCGAACCCAACAATCGCACTTGCCTCGGTCAGCCAAATGAAGTAAGTCTTTAGTTCGATTACTTTTGTCGATAGTAAATACGTAATAACAGCACGTGATGCGGTAACCTCAAACTACTCCAGTACCTAATGTTTGAAAAATATAATAGCGTTGTAGATATGTAGCGTCACACCTTTTGGGAGGTGAGAGTGCCATTACAACACTGGTGTACAATCGAGGGAGTAAAATTGACTTCGACCTTTGGGAAGAAATGGGAGCCACGGGTTGGAACTACTACGCGGTTTTGCCGTATTTCAAAAAGGCAGAGGGAGAATTTATGGATCCGCAACTAATAGATATTGGTAACGTAGTCTGCTCTGATTTGTTAGTGTTAATAATTCCATAGACCGAGGTTATACTTTTTTGTAATGGTTTCAATGCAATTGGGTATCTTAGAGGGTCCACGGCAAGGATATGAGTAATCAGGGTTTCAGTTTGTGATTAATTGAGAATGAAATGAGATTTTCTTGGGAGGGGTGTTGGGGTCAAGTCACCTCCGGCGGACACAGGGCAGTCGGCACCTATATAGGGTAGGATCGTCCAAAAGCTTGGCTTACAGGAGTGCGCCACACTCCGGACTAGGCCCTGGTTTCAAAATGGGGTCGGGGCGTTTGAACACCTAGTTGTCTTAAATCGATAGACGGGGACCAAGGCGTGGCTTTTGTTTGTGAAAACAAAGGTGGGCAAGCCACAATGAGCTTCTTTACGAAAAATATAAATTTTACCTCGCATTTGCACCGTGAAAGTCCATGCATGAGTTAAAAATGTACTCTCTTAGATTACCACGGTAGATACGGCAATTTAACGACAACTCATCCGAGATACATGACTGAAATGCAGGAGGTTTACTTGGAAGCCACGAGACAAGCGGGGTATCCGACTTTGGATTACAATGGGAGGTATCAAGGAGGCAAGATAAATTGAATTAATTTTGAGATTTAACAGAAATAAATAGTGGCCACACATTTTTCGATTAACTTCTTAACTCTGTATTCCACGCATATAGGTTTTGGGAAGCCCCAACTAACAGTTCGAAATGGCTACCGATGCAGCGTTTTAAAAGCCTATCTCGAACCGGCTTACGGCAGAGAAAACCTCAAAATTATTACAGGTGCTTTAGTAACAAAGGTAAGGGGTAACAGGTAACGCGTCTTCAGTACCACAACCGCTTGTTTTCAACATAACTTTTAAACTCACATTACATTTTATTGCAAGATTGATATTGACATAACGAAAACGGTCAAAGGAGTCTATTACGTAAAAGATGGATATACGTACTACGTTGAAGTTAACAAGGAAGTAATTGTTAGCGCCGGAGGCATCAACACTCCGAAGCTTCTAATGCTATCGGGGATTGGTCCCAAACAGCACTTGGAAGAATTGAAAGTAAGATTATCGCTTTTGAATTTGGAGCACAGTCATAAATTAAGTTATTCATTTCTATTATGATTGGTGCAGATAAAAGTAGTTCAGGATCTTCCAGTTGGTCAGAATTTATACGACCACATCTCCGTCCACGGACTGACCTACGAAATCGAGGCGTCTGACGTCATAACCACAAAGGAACTCTTAGCTATAGCGTCAACTAATCTGCATTATTACCCGGAAGTTCTGAATGGAGTTCGATCAACGCCCTTTTTAATCGAATCGGTCGGCTTTTTCAAATCACCCTACGAAATGATAGCGGGAGACTACAATGACATACAACTGGCCATTTCTACAATTAATCTTCCAATGTCCTACCGTTTCAATGAGAATGTAATTTTGTTCTTAAGCTTGGACCATCATCCTTCATACCACCATAACCATTTCACAGATTAAAGAATACTTTGCGCGAAAAGCAGATGTCCCTACATTCTCAATAGTCCCCACACTACGACACCCAAAATCAAGAGGAACCGTCACTCTGTCGTCGACTAGCCCAAACGATCCACCAATAATAAGAACGAATTATCTCGAGCACCCTGACGACATAAAGGCCCTTCTCTACGGTAAGTGTCTTAGCCAAGGTTTACGGAAAGCGATAAAATATATAAATTTCTAATTAGCTATGAAGAAGATCCATGAAATTACAAGAACTCCTGCTCTTGCTAACTACAAACCAAAACTTATTTGGCCGGCGCCCAGTTGCGAACATATAACGACTATTTCGGACGAGTACTTCGAGTGTCTGATAAAATACCTAAGCTTTACTTATTCGCACGCTGCTGGAACCTGCAAAATGGGACAACCGCTCGATCCAACCACTGTAGTTGATCCTGAACTCAGGTATGACAATAACAAATAGAAAACTATAACCAATGAGCTTCCGCCAGCTGAAAGAGTCACGTGGTTTTGCGGTATGTTAACCCTAACCTGGAAGTACAGTACGTATTTGTCTCCATACCTACAAGTCCTCCCAGCATCCCCTGCGTTTTGGTGGGGTCGTACAGTCAGGGTTCTGCTAGAGTCATTCTGCTACGACCGTACCTAACCGCAAGGTATACTAACCTGGGAGATTTTCGTTGCCGCAGATGGCCCATAATCATTTCCACTGAATCTCACCTCTTTCAATCTAAATTAGTTAGAAGTCGGTTGTCTTGAAATTTCATGAATTTCGCTTTTTAGATTGTGATATTTGATATTTCAACGATGAATCTGAATGGGCTTTTTTAGACATTCATATTGTTGAATTTTAGGGTGAAAGGAATCCATGGTCTCCGAGTTCTTGACAAATCAATCATACCCATTCCGCTTTCGGCAAGTACCATCGCCGCGGCTATCATGATTGGAGAAAAAGCAGCTGACATTATCGCTCAACATTACAATTATCTTGATTTGGAACAACTTAGACCAATTTTGTACGCTATTTGACAAGTTTTAAACTAAATGTGGTTGCATAATAATAAAATTCTTACTAAACACGTTACTTTCTAGTATACTAGTAGTATCTGCCTACAATATTTACCAAATGCACTATCTCACAATTGAATTTCACTTAAAATTGAAATTTAATTCCACCTTGACAGGGAAACATATAGTTCAGTTAAATCAATAATTTCAAGCAGTCCATTAAAAAATTAATACGCTTAGAAATTGTGTCAGTCATGAAATTCTGATTTGTCATTGACATTGCAATTATGAAGATAAGCAAATATACGTTTACCACCCGAGCCCTGTAAATACCTTTCGCGGTTGAACTCGCTGCCATCTTTAAAAATGGAGGCCTGAACAGTATCAGCAACGACGGGACCCTGTAAGGTTCCTAACCATTTACATTTTAATGGCGTGAGCAAAAAATGAACATTGGTTCGAGCAAATTTCGAAAGCATTCAAGTTTTGCAACGTAATGAAAAGCCAAATTGATTTATCACGAAAAAACAATTAATAATTAACCTATTAATTTCTAATTGAGGGACTTTAGTATCAATTAGAATAAGATCTAATCGAATTTAACACCGGGCATGTATTTTAGTATCCATTAAACGAAACTATAGCGAGGTTATCCGCGAATATGAAGTATCAACAATTTATATTGGCGACATTTCTTTTACAAACCGTGTATGGAACCGATGTTATAAAAGAGACAACTGAAGCATACGATTACATCGTAGGTAAGATACTGTTAACCGTATATTATATTAAATAACAATCTTCGAATGGAACTGTATCCTATGGGGAAAAGACTATACGATCAACGTTTACAAAGTTTTGGTCCACCCCGTAACTTATCAAACAACAGGATATTTTTATTAGTTTTCAAACAGCCATTTTTAAAGATGAAGGAAAATTGAAGCCAAAAGCAATAGGGCCCGTTTATGGGACATAGGGAAGCAGTGTACTAAATATTAGCGAAATTGGTTGACACGAGCGTACGTTATTCCACAAAAAAAGGCTTTTTACATTTCAGGCCGCCATTTTTGTAGATGGCGGAGGATTGAAAAATTTTTTCTTGGCACGTACCTACTACTTAAGAGTAACGTCCCTGCAAAATTTCAGCCTTCTAGGGAAAGCGGCTTGGGCTGGGCCTTGATTATCAGTTAGTTAGTCAATCAGGACTTTGATACAGATTGTTTCTCTTACTCCTTAGTTGGTAGCGGTTTCGCTGGTTCGACAGTGGCTAGCCGTTTGTCCGCGAACGCAAAAACAACCGTTTTGCTTGTTGAAGCCGGTCCCGAGCCCCCAAAGGAAACTGAGATACCATTTAAAACACCGCTAACATCTTCCAAGCCTTCGATCACCTCAAATTATGTTATAGAACCCAACGACAACAGTTGCCTCTCTTCTCCTAACGGAGTAAGTCTTCCAATTTACTCAAATCGAGTTTAACAAAAAGGAAGTTGTATTGTATCGACTACGCTTTTAAAAGTTGAAATGTAGATTTTAACTTTTCGGTAAATATTTTTGAAAAATATTGCAGAGTTGCGCTTATAGATCGGGAAATGTTTTGGGAGGATCAAGTACCACTCGTTTTATGTACTACTCTCGCGGGAGCAAAGCCGACTTTGACCTTTGGGCGAAAATGGGAGCCACCGGTTGGAACTACGACGCTGTTTTGCCGTATTTCAAAAAAGCAGAAGGCGTACAAATTGATTCACGCGAGATAGACAGAGGTATGTTACGATGTTTTGTCAATCTTAATTTATCGCAGACCTATTCATCAGTGTTAGACTAAAGCATCGACTCAAAAACCCAACCCAATCTGCTGTCAACTAAGTCATCAGTAAGCCCCTTCATTAAATCTTTGGAGAGAAACCAACGCACAGGGGAGGGGCCGCCATCTTGGGTTATTTCCCTCGCGCCAAGAGGCACCGCCAGACGGAGCACCAGTTCACTACACGCTTAGGGAGGCTAGCCAACTCGCACAGCCTCTTGCGGTGCTTCTTGGTCTCCTATGACGGCTTGTATTTGTACTTTAAATTTTGATTATTTTCCTTTAGAATACCACGGCAAATATGGTAATTTAACAGTAACTAATCCAAGATACTACACTGAAATGCTGGAGGTTTTCTTGCGAGCCACGAGGGAAGTTGGATATCGGACTCTGGATTTTAACGGAAAACACCAAGGAGGTGAGTTAAAACTGATTCATTTAGCCTAGAGATAGAACGGAAGTAAATAACGTCTAGAAACGTTGCACAGATTGAACAGTATCTCTCCTTCTTCAAATCAAAAAACGCCTGTCTTTTTATATAGGTTTCGGGACGCAGCAAGCTACCATACGTGATGGCTACCGATGTAGTGTGGTCAAAGCCTACCTAGAACCGGCTCGCGACAGAACAAACCTAAAAATTATTACCGAAGCTCTAGTTACAAAGGTAAGTGATGAAAAAACGTAACTGATCAAATTGTATATCAAACCAAGTAGTGCCGAAATCAGTATTGCCAAAGCATCTGTTTTAGAAGATTTTCACTAAACTATTTGCCCATTCCTTAAGGCTTAAACTTTTCTAATTTTTTTTACAAGATTCACATAGACGAAACCAAAACCACAAGGGGAGTCCACTACGTGAAAGACGGAAAAACATACTACGCAAAGGTTAACAAGGAAGTAATAGTCAGCGCCGGAGCCATCGAAACACCGAAACTTCTAATGCTATCTGGAATTGGTCCTAAAAAGCACTTGGACGAATTGAATGTAAGATGACCAGTTTACTTATGTCTGTGTAAGTGAGGGCGGAACTAGCGTCTAAAATTCTATATATTTAACGCAGATTAAAGTAGTTCAGGATCTTCCAGTTGGTCAGAATTTGCAAGACCACATCACCGTCATGGGACTCGCCTACGAAATAGATTCGTGCAATGTCATAACCACAACGGAACTTACGAATATTAAGGACGCTAATATATCTATATATCCGCCAGTTCTAAACGGAGTTCGATCAACTCCGACGTTAGTCGAGGCGAATGGCTATTTGAAATCACCATACGAAACAATAAAGGGAGACTACAATGATATACAACTCGCCTATAGCACCATTAACCGACCCGCCATATTTCGCCTCTATAACGAGAATGTAATTATTACAATGAGTTGATAAGAGTACATTTTGACGCTTTGGGCCCGTCAATAGAGTGGTAACGCCCTCCGTATTATTGATTCCCATCTCTGGTAGGCGCCCATTTACCAGAGGAAAAATAAGATACTGGTAACCACTCCCGAGTCCCCACACAAACTTGCGAGTGAGAGGGAAATTCACATTCTATCTCTCTGCACATGGGCGACATTTCAAACCCACCACTCATGATTCTCCTGAGTTATAGCTCCTTTGCCTCAAGTGACCTTTATAACTTACGCGTATTTACTGGTGGCCAGCTTTATGGCGTAGTTGGGAATCCATAATATGTTAGTATCTAAACATATTCATGGCCCTACAATGTCAGGATTGAGGTAGTAATGCAAATTTGTTATCAATATTTTCGCAGGTGCGAGAATTCTTCGCTAAAAAATCTGAAGTCCCTGCATTCACAATTGTCCCAGCAAAGTTGCACCCAAAATCGAGAGGCACTGTAACTCTGTCTTCAACAAACCCATACGATCCTCCCATCATAGCAATGAACTATCTCGGAAACCCGGACGACTTAAAGGCACTTGTCTACGGTAAGTCTCTTGGCCAAGGCGGCTTGTCCAATAAACCTTGTATAACTTGAAACTCCTAAATAGGTATGAAAGAGGCGCATGAAATAACTAAAACACGCGCTTTCGCCAAATACAAACCCAAGCTAATTGGGCCTGCGCCCGGTTGCGAACATTGCAGGTTTCCATCTGACAAGTATTTCGAGTGTATAGCGAAACACCTTAGCTTTGCAAATTCGAACGGAGGTGGAACATGCAAAATGGGAAATCCACGTGACCCAACAACCGTTGTTGATCCTCAACTCAAGTATGATCATAAACGTCTGGCAAAAAATATTTTAACGACTAGTTCGGTTAAAATGCAGGCACCTTCCAAAATAATACCCCTTAATCGATTAAAAACAATTTTCCAAACCAAACACCTTAATCGATTAAAAACAATTTTCCAAACCAAACACCTTAATCGATTAAAAACAATTTTCCAAACCAAACACCTTAATCGATTAAAAACAATTTTCCAAACCAAACACCTTAATCGATTAAAAACAATTTTCCAAACCAAACACCTTAATCGATCAAAAACAATTTTCCAAACCAAACACCTTAATTGATTAAAAATTTCCCAACTCTTACACCTTAGATTAAAAACACCTTTCCACACCAATCGACTAAGAAATTTCTAAATCCAAACACCTTCATTGATTAGAAACAATTTTCCAAACCAAACACCTTAATCGATTAAAATAATATTAAAACCCATCTTTAATCGATTAAGTAAATCTTATCTGGCAGTTGATATGTGAAGGGTGATTTCGGGAGCTTTATTTAAGATTATATCACGTGACATTTGAAACACTATTTTAGGGTGAAGGGAATATATGGTCTGCGAGTTGTTGACGAATCAATCTGCCCCGTTCTTGTTTCGGCCAATACTAACACAAATGCCATCATGATTGGAGAAAAAGCAGCTGATTTCATCATTCAACGATGGTGACTAAATAAAGAGTTCAACTCTGTACGCCTTTATAACATAATTCAATAAAGAGCCTGTGAATAAAAAGTATTTTTAAGCAAGGAAAATTAGTACTGGTCAGTCTTATCAATAATAAATGAAGCTACTTGGAATCATTGCGTCCCCATATATCCCATGTTAATTTCTACACGGGTTTTGTGGGCGGGGCTTGAGAACTTAGTATCCGTCACGCCTCATAAATCTGATTGGCGAATTTCAAAATCATTCCAATTTTGCAACGTTATGAAAAGCCAATCAATCTATTTATAATGTAAATGAATTAATAATTAACCTATTAATTATAATAAGAAAACGTTTATCAGCAAAAAATCACGAAAGGTTATTATTTTATGAACATTATTCCCTGAACTTTGTAACCGAATTTCGGAAATATGCAAGTAATTGCGCAGTAACGAAAAATAAAATCAATTAATAATTAGCCTATTAATTTCTAATTGAGGGACTTTAGTGTCATTTAGAATAAGATCTAATTGTATTTAACACCGGGCAAATATTATAGTATCCATTAAACGAAACTCTAGCGAGGATAACCGCGACCATGAAGTTTCAACAATTTATATTAGTGATATTTCTTTTACAAACCGTGTATGGCACCGATGTTATAAAAGAGACAACTGAAACACACGATTACATCGTAGGTAAGATACTGTTGAACGCAATTCGAGTGGAGCAGTTTCCTATGGGGAAACGACTGTACGATTGACAATTGTGAAGTTTTGGTCCACCCCATAACTTATGAAATAACGGGATATTTTTGTTGGTTTTCGAACACCCATTTTTAAAGATAACGGAAAATAGAAGCCAAAAGCTCGTTTATGGGATATAGTGAACCATTGAACTAAATATTAGCGAAATCGGCTGAAATGCAAGATTAACGATATTTCATAAAGGCTTTTTACATTTTCGACCGCCATTTTCAAGATGGCTACGGATTGGGAAAATCTTCCATGGCGCGTGCCCACTACTTAATAGTAACATCCCTGCAAAATTTCAGACCTCTAGATAAAGCGGTTTGGGCTGGGCCTTGATTATCAGACGGTCAATCAGTTAGGACTTTGACTGATAAAGATTCCATTAAGGGACGTGTGTTTGTTTTACCCCTAAGTCGGTAGCGGGAACGCTGGTTCGACAGTGGCTAGCCGTTTGTCCGAGAATACAAAAACAACAGTTCTCCTTCTTGAATCGGGTCCCGAGCCCCAAAAGGAAAACGAGATACCACTTAAAGCGCCGCTAACATCTTCCAAGCCTTCGATCGTCTCAAATTATGTTATAGAACCCAATGACAACAGTTGCCTCTCCTCCCCGAACGGGGTAAGTTGTATCGACTATCATTTTAAGAGTTGAAACGTTGATTCTAACTTCTTCGCAAATATTTTTGAAAAATATTGCAGAGTTGCACTTTTAGAACGGGAAACGTTTTGGGAGGGTCAAATTCCGTTAGTTATATGTACTACGCTCGCGGGAGCAAAGCCGACTTTGACCTTTGGGAAAAAATGGGAGCCTCAGGTTGGAACTACGACGCTGTTTTGCCTTATTTTAAAAAAGCTGAAGGAATACAAATTGATTCACGCGAGATAGACAGTGGTAAGTTACGCCGCTTTGTCACGCATACCGTAGATTATTACGAAATTTTCACCATTTATTTCTACATTAACTTAGAATTTTCTTATAGAATACCATGGAAAATATGGTAATTTGACAGTAACTAACCCAAGATACTGCACTGAAATTGCGGAGGTTTTCTTGGGAGCCACGAGGGAAGCTGGGTATCGGACTCTGGATTTCAATGGAAAAAAGCAAGGAGGCGAGTTAAAGTTGATTCATTTAGAGATTGAACGAGAGCAAATGTTCTGAGACGTAGAACAATATCTCTCATTCTTCAAATCAAAAATGCCTGTCTTTGTATGTAGGTTTCGGAAAGCTGCAAGCTACAATACGTGATGGCTACCGATGTAGCGTGGTCAAAGCCTACCTAGAACCGGCTCGCGGCAGAACAAACCTCAAAATCATAACTGAAGCTCTAGTTACAAAGGTAAGTGATGAAAAAATGTAACTGTTAGAACAAATTGTAATTCAAACCAAGTTGTGCGAAACTTCGAAATCAGTTAAACTTTTAACATTCTCTTCAAAGATTCACATAGACGAAACCAAAACCGCAAAGGGAGTCCACTACGTCAAAGATGGAATGACATACTACGCAAAAGCCAACAAGGAAGTAATTGTCAGCGCCGGAGTCATCGAAACACCGAAACTTCTAATGCTATCTGGAATTGGTCCTAAAAAGCACTTGGACGAATTGAATGTAAGATGACCAGTCTAGATGTGTCTGCGAAACTTGCGTCTCAAATTCTATATTTGACGCAGATTAAAGTAGTTCAGGATCTTCCAGTTGGACAGAATTTGCAAGACCACATCACCGTTATGGGACTGGTCTACGAAATAGATTCGTGCAACGTCATAACCACAACGGAACTAACGAATATAAGGGAAGCTATTGTATGCAAATATCCTGATGTTCTAAATGGGGTTCGATCAGCACCGACGTTAATCGAGGCGATTGGCTATTTGAAAACACCGTACGAAACAATAAAGGGAGACTACAATGATATACAACTCAGCTTTAGCTCAACTAACCGTCCCGCCACATCTTCCCTCTTTAACGAAAATGTAATTATTATCATCATAAGGACATCATCTCTCTAAGGGCCCAAGCGCATCTATTAGCAAAAACATCTAGTTCTGCTAAATGTGACGTAGATTTTGTATAGGGGCTCCTTCCGAATTTTTCGTGAAATTCGCGGGAGAAAAAAATAATTTTCAAAATCAGCCACGACCGATATCCTAAGCCGGTCGTGGTCTAGACGCGAGCTCTGAGATAACGCTCCCAAGCGGTTGGGAATCAAACTAAAACAGGCGGGGAGGCGAGAGAAGAAGGACTGCGGGGAAAAAATAAGTAAGAGAATTTCCAGAACCCCCAGCTCTCTCAGACACAAGAGGTAAATTCGCGCTTAGTAAAAATCACGAAGAGCTGTCGTGAGAAATCTTTGAAGGAGGGAAAAATGTTCAATGCCGGGTTACTCTGCAGCGAATGCGCTCGGCCTCTGTTTAGGCTATACAATTATTATACCACTTGAGATGAGACGGATGGCTGACCAAATCGGACATACATACATTTCAACCGTAACATAGAATCTTGGGCCCTTAGAGAGATGATGTCCTTATGTTATCAACTATATCTATATAAATCAAAGTCCTGCCTGACTGATTATCAACACCCAGCCCAAACCGCTTGCCCTAGAAGGCTGACAATTTGCAGGAACGTTACTCATAAGTAGTAGGCGCGTACTAAGAAAGATTTTCCAATCCGCCGCCATTTTAATAAATGGCACCCAGAAATATTTAAAAATCTTCTCTATGCAACAAAGTCCTGCTACGCCTCGATTGAGGGAATAATGTAAATTGGTTATCAATATTTTCACAGGTGCGAGAATTCTTTGGTAAAAAATCTGAAGTCCCTGCATTCACAATAGTTCCACTAAAGCTGCACCCAAAATCGAGAGGCACCGTAACTTTGTCTTCGTCAAACCCATACGATCCTCCCATAATAGCAATGAATTATCTTGGAGACCCGGATGACTTAAAGGCCCTTGTCTACGGTAAGTCTCTTGGTGAAGGCGGCTTGTCCAATAAACCTTGTATAACTTGAAACTCCTAAATAGGTATGAAAGAGGCGCATGAAATTACTAAAACACGCGCTTTCGCCAAATACAAACCCAAACTAATTGGGCCTGCGCCCGGTTGCGAACATTGCGGGTTTCCATCTGACAAGTATTTCGAGTGTATAGTGAAACAACTTAGCTTTGCAAGTTCAAACGGCGGCGGGTCGTGCAAAATGGGAAATCCACGTGACCCAACCACAGTTGTTGATCCTCAACTCAAGTATGATCATGAACTTCTGCCAAAAAATATTTTTAACGACTAGTTCTGTTAAAATACAGGCATCTACCAAAATCCTACACGTTAATCGATTATTAACAACTTTACAAATCCTACACCTTAATCGATTAATAGCAATTTTCCTAATCATAAACCTTTACCGATTAGCTTCATAAATATTACATCTTAATAGATTAAAAACAGCTTTCCTAATACTACACTGATCGACTACCAGCCTTAATCGATTAAAATAATATTAAAACCCAACCTTAATCGATTAAATAAATCTTATCTGGTAAATGATATGTTTAGGGTGAACTCGGGAGCTTTTCAGATTATATCACGTGACATACAATACACTTTGTGTGTGTATTTTAGGGTGAAGGGAATATATGGTCTACGAGTGGTGGACGAATCCATCAGTCCCGTTCTTGTTTCGGCCAGTGCTAGCGCAAATGCCATTATGATTGGAGAAAAAGCAGCTCAAATCATCATTCATGGCGAAGGTAGTAACTAAATAAAGTCGAACTCTGTACGCTTTTATAACATGATTCAATTAAGACGTGTTCATGAAAATAAAAATATTTATAACCAAGGAAGGAAACCTAGTTCTGATCAGTCTTATCATGAATAGGCCTACACGCAGCTAATTGGAATCATTGTTAATTATTATAAAATATAGTGAAAAGTTGTTCGTCGAATTTACAGGTTCTTCCAAAAATGAGGGTAGAACCAGGGATAGATTTAATTTTAGAAGTAGGAATGGAGAACGGTTAGTATTTACTTCAGTCCGACTCTTAGCCCAGTATAGAGTTCCTCCCTCCAGCACGTAAAGAAAAGTTTAAATTATCTTATTGGCTCACTTAAACTACGTTTTGGTGACGTTGCTGACGGGGAAGGCGAAAAATGCGTCATTCCTTTTTACCTCTTTCGCTATGACCCGCCTTTTCTTTCATACCCCTCCATCCCGTGGAAGGGGGTCCGGGACTTTGATGCGCGCCCACATTACTCTGTTCTCCATTCCTACTTCTAAAATTAGATCTATCCTTGGTAGAACCAAAATAAACCGCGATGGTTCTATGTTCGAGTTCTAGGATTGATTTTGAGGATACTGGTCACCGTTTTCAATTTATGATTGAAGTATTTTAAGAACGACGCCTTAAACTTAGGTATAAATCTGAAAGACAACTTTAATTAAATTAAATTGCTTGGTTTGAAATGTAATAAATATAAATTGCTTGGTTTGAAATGTAATAAATATAAATTGCTTGGTTTGAAATGTAATAAATATAAATTGCTTGGTTTGAAATGTAATAAATATAAATTGCTTGGTTTGAAATGTAATAAATATAAATTGCTTGGTTTGAAATGTAATAAATATAAATTGCTTGGTTTGAAATGTAATAAATATAAATTGCTTGGTTTGAAATGTAATAAATATAAATTGCTTGGTTTGAAATGTAATAAATATAAATTGCTTGGTTTGAAATGTAATAAATATAAATTGCTTGGTTTGAAATGTAATAAATATAAATTGCTTGGTTTGAAATGTAATAAATATAAATTGCTTGGTTTGAAATGTAATAAATATAAATTGCTTGGTTTGAAATGTAAAAAATATAAATTGCTTCAGTAACCGTGAAAGCTAGCGTAACTGGAGGCTAAACAAAAACACATTATAGTGGTATTCTACGGTGACCCAAATAACAAGGTAACATTGCTCCAAAAAAGTATTTGCGAACCTTCAGTTTGACATACTTCGTAAACACGTCAATAATAAAAACAAAATTCACTTTTGATACGATAATACTACGCTCTGGATGTTTAAACTCGGCAATTATGAACAGCCCACAATTTATCTCGTGTAGTTTATTGTTGCAAATTTTGTATTGCATTGGCAATATTGCCAGTGACACGACGGTGCAATCGGTTGGAAACTACGACTTTATTGTAGGTAAGATTAAGGTTATTATTCTGTTTGTTACGGAAAAATAAAAATTAACTATGATAGCGTTTAATTTTATCGGATGTGACTAAATTAATGATTAAATTTGTTATCTTCAGTGGGTGCTGGGTCAGCGGGTTCGACAGTAGCTAGTCGCTTAAGCGAGGATGAAAATATAAGCGTCTTGCTTCTTGAAGCCGGTCCTAGACCTTCAAAGGCCTCCGAGGTACCCCTGAACATTGGTTTAAATGTATGGGGATCTGAATTGAGCTGGAATTACACGGTAGAACCGTCCCAATACAGTTGCCTCAAACAACTCGACGGGGTAAATCTACATTTCTTTTACGACTTTATCAAATTTTATCATTTTACGACTTTTGTTTAAATTAATAATAATATGTAAGTGTTAGGTATCGTCGTAAAAATGGAAAATATAGGATAGAGTTAAATTAAAATATGGGGAAAAATTGGAAATATAGGAAAGAGTTAAATATTTAGGAAGGAAATTTAACATAGGAAGGATTTCAAAGTATAGGAAAAAATGGGAAATATAGGCATGGTTTCAAAATATAGGGAAAAATAGGAAATATAGGCAACATGGTTTCAAAATATAGGGAAAAATAGGAAATATAGGCATGGTTTCAAAATATAGGGAAAAATAGGAAATATAGGCATGGTTTCAAAATATAGGGAAAAATAGGAAATATAGGCATGGTTTCAAAATATAGGGAAAAATAGGAAATATAGGAATGGTTTCAAAATATATGGAAAAATGGGAATTACAGGAAGAACTTCAAAATATAGGGAAAATTGGGAAATATAGGAATGGTTTCAAAATATAGGGAAAAATGGGAAATATAGGAATGGTTTCAAAATATAGGGAAAAATGGGAAATATAGGCATGGTTTCAAAATATAGGGAAAAATAGGAAATATAGGCATGGTTTCAAAATATAGGGAAAAATAGGAAATATAGGCATGGTTTCAAAATATAGGGAAAAATAGGAAATATAGGAATGGTTTCAAAATATATGGAAAAATGGGAATTACAGGAAGAACTTCAAAATATAGGGAAAATTGGGAAATATAGGAATGGTTTCAAAATATAGGGAAAAATGGGAAATATAGGAATGGTTTCAAAACATAGGGAAAAATGGGAAATATAGGAATGGTTTCGAAATATAGGGAAAAAATGGGAAATATAGGAATGGTTTCGAAATATAGGGAAAAATGGGAAATATAGGAATGGTTTCAAAACATAGGGAAAAATGGGAAATATAGGAATGGTTTCAAAATATAGGGAAAAATGGGAAATATAGGAAGGACTCCAAAACATAGGGGGGAGAAAGAATGACCAACCTGTACTCGTTGTGATACGGTATCGTTTGGAAAAGGGAGCAGGCCTATGACATACTAAATGAACAACATGTTTTTTAAATGAATAACTGAAAACAGCGTTGCCTCTTTTATGCTGGACACGCTTTGGGAGGTGGGAGCTCGGTTAACTTTATGTTGTACACTCGCGGGAGCAAAGCCGACTTTGACCTTTGGGAGGAGATGGGAGCCACCGGTTGGAACTACGAGGCAGTGTTGCCATATTTCAAAAAAGCGGAAGGGGTACAAATTGATCCGCAACATATCGAAATTGGTACGTAACGCGATACTACGAAGTATTTTATTCAGCGTAAAGTATATAAAAGCGTCTTCGTTTAGATTACCACGGTACAAACGGTAATCTCACAGTTTCGGAGCCCAATTACCACACCGAAATGAGGGAAGATTTTTTGCAAGCCACGAGGGAAGCCGGATGTCCGACTTTGGACTATAATGGTCACCAACAAGGAGGTTATAACAAGACGGCCCAAGGGCTCGTAATAGTAGCCACATCATACGAGTGAATAGCCCCTCTATACCCTACCCTAATGAGTGGATAACCCCTCTATACCATACCAATGCTTAAATGATTTAGATTTACCGTACATAAAAATCAGAGTGAATAGCCCCTCGATGCCCTACCCTAAACAGTGATAACCGTAATACCGGTAGAGGCAGAGCGGAGCCTCAGCCAGTAAAGGCCGGCGCCCGCGGGAAGGGGAAATATAACAAGCTCTACCTTTCTTTCCATAATTTGCCTTTAAAAAATTTAGATTATTAATGGTTATTTTAAGAATTAAAGTCGCCACTTCCACTTTAATGAAGTCTGGTGGAGTATACGACCCCAAAGATACAAATTCGAAAGTATCCGACCCGAAAAATACCAATGCAGAAACCCCAAAGATACAAATTCAGAAAATATAAAGAAAATAAATATAAAGACCAAAAGATACAAATTCAGAAGTATCCGACCCCAAAGATACAAATTCAGAAGTATCCGACCCCAAAGATACAAATTCAGAAGTATCCGACCCCAAAGATACAAATTCAGAAGTATCCGACCCCAAAGATACAAATTCAGAAGTATCCGACCCCAAAGATACAAATTCAGAAGTATCCGACCCCAAAGATACAAATTCAGAAGTATCCGACCCCAAAGATACAAATTCAGAAGTATCCGACCCCAAAGATACAAATTCAGAAGTATCCGACCCCAAAGATACAAATTCAGAAGTATCCGACCCCAAAGATACAAATTCAGAAGTATCCGACCCCAAAGATACAAATTCAGAAGTATCCGACCCCAAAGATACAAATTCAGAAGTATCCGACCCCAAAGATACAAATTCAGAAGTATCCGACCCCAAAGATACAAATTCAGAAGTATCCGACCCCAAAGATACAAATTCAGAAGTATCCGACCCCAAAGATACAAATTCAGAGGTATCCGACCCCAAAGATACAAATTCAGAGGTATCCGACCCCAAAGATACAAATTCAGAGGTATCCGACCCCAAAGATACAAATTCAGAGGTATCCGACCCCAAAGATACAAATTCAGAAGTATCCGACCCCAAAGATACAAATTCAGAAGTATCCGACCCCAAAGATACAAATTCAGAAGTATCCGACCCGAAAGATACAAATTCAGAAGTATCCGACCCGAAAGATACCAATTCAGAAGTATCC
Organism: Phalangium opilio; assembly: GCF_054372755.1. Lineage (NCBI taxonomy): Eukaryota > Metazoa > Arthropoda > Arachnida > Opiliones > Phalangiidae > Phalangium > Phalangium opilio. The sequence goes on from NW_028324148.1 coordinate 14,849,927, forward strand.
GACCCGAAAGATACCAATTCAGAAGTATCCGACCCGAAAGATACAAATTTGAAGGTATCCGACCCGAAAGATACCAATGCAGAAACCCCAAAGATACAAATTCAGAAAATATAAAGAAAAGAAATATAAAGACCAAAAGACACAAATTCAGAAGTATCCGACCCCAAAAATACATAAGTATCCGACCCCAGAAATTAATAGGGCCCTCCCTCATTCCCGACCTTTTAGAGATAAATTAAAGGAAGAAAACTCGCTCTTATTGTCAAGCCCTCGTGGTATAGTGGTAGAGTGTCTTACTGCTGCGTGAACGACCTGGGTTCGAATCCCGGCTGTGACCAAAACAAATTTTATTTAAAATAAAATCTCTAACAGAGCTCAGCCACCCCTATTGGTGGGTTTAGGTACTATCGAGTTCCTTTTACGCTAAAATATAACGATAACGATAGCGAAAACTCCGGCCACTACTGTTACTACTACTACGGCTCGCGTCAAACTAAGAGCCTCATCGTATACTACGATGTGGCTAAAAATAGCATGCGAGTCCGTAATTTACCAAATACCACGGAAAATTACCGATTTACATGATACCGTAATTTGGAAACCTTTTGGTAATTTGGGCAAAACCAGAAGGGGATAACAGAAGGATGGCACTCTGTATCCTCTTAATACTTTAGTTATGTAACATGATTCTTCCCGGGCCAGGGAATTACCCTTTTTGTTTGCTCTCCCGCTCATCAAACTCCAGATCGGTAACTATCGCACCGTGCTAGGGTGAATTCTATAATTACTGTTTGGTATTTACTAAATCCTGAGCAATCAACCAGGCACAAACCTTGATTGTCTTGACGTGGGACAAAATCTGCACAAGCGCATGCGCCTTGACAAATAGTTCAGCGCTAATAGAGTAATGACGAGGGAACTATTTTGATCGCGTATGTCATTCGGTTTGGTAACCTTGTGCACACCGAATATTTTAGCTGATGTTGGGAAGAATCTGCACTGGCGCATGCGCCTTGGCAAATAGTTCAGCGCTAATAGAGTAACGACGAGGGAACTATTTACATGGCGTATGTGATTCGGTTTAGTAACCTTGTGCACTCCAAATGTTTTAGTTCTGATGTTGGGAAGAATCACGTTACAATTACCCCCCCCCCGCTTTATGGTGGTACACTTCTCTCGAAGAAGAGTATTATATACTATTGATATTAACCATAGTCAATTCTCTATAAAGGATTCGCGACCACTCAGGCTACGATTCGAGATGGCTACCGTTGTAGCACCGTAAAAGCTTATCTAGATCCCGCATCTGGTAGAAATAATCTGGAAATAATAACCGAAGCTCTCGTCACAAAAGCAAGTTACTTCTACTTATGGTTTATGATATTTTTCACACGAAATTGACAATTATGTTCTTTTTAATTGCAAGATTGATATTGACGAAACTAAAACGGCCAAGGGAGTTTATTACTTAAAAGATGGTCAAACATTCTACGCCAAAGCCGACAAGGAAGTAATTGTCAGCGCCGGAACCATCAACACGCCACAAATTTTACTCTTGTCTGGGATTGGTCCCAAAACACACCTGGAAAAAATGAAGGTTTGGTTTCAAATCAATTTGAACAACTTCAATGCGGGTTCAGGGCAGTTTACGACCAATCCAATTCCCGTATTACAATGAACTTAATTTCAGATTGAATTAGTCGAAGACCTTCCAGTTGGTTTGAATTTGCACGACCACGTCGCCGTCTTGGGTCTAATCTACAAAATGGAGAGCTCAAATGGGGTATCCATGGCTCAGTTGCGTGAAGAATTTCAGGCTTCAACGTCTAGTAACCCGGACACCGCAGTCTTGAAGGGCCCAATGTCAACGCCTGGACTAATCGAAGTATTTGGCTACTATAAAACCCGGCACGAAACTCTACCGGGAGATTACAACGATATGCAATATTTCTTCTCTCCCGTGAATAATTTGATGGACTTAATGGCGTTGGAAAAAGATGTAGGATCATTTCTTTAAAATCTTATATACAGGGTGGAAACCTTTGTCAGTCTAGATACTATTCCCAAAGAATTGGTATCATCAGAAGGGGATAATAGAAGGATGACACTCTGTATCCTCTTAATACTTTAGTCATGTAACATGATTCTTCCCGGGCTCATGGCACCATTTCTGTTTGCTCTCCCGCTCATCAAACTTCAAATGGGCATCGCACCGTGATAGAGTGAATTCCATAATTATCGTTTGGTACTAAATCCTTAGCAAGAGCTATGTACACTAAACATCATGTACGACCCCTATATTTTACCTCTTGAATAATATATCTCGGTGCGTGTTATACCTTGCCCCCTGATGTTGATACCAACCAATGAAATCACAGTTAGAAAGACGCCATCAGAATTATGAGGCGTCACGTGACGTGTACTAAGTTTTCAAGCCCGGTATACCCATAAAATTAACATACGATGCATGGGAACATGATGTATTCCTGTTTAAACGAATATGATTTCACTTATCCATATTTCCACCCATAGGTCAGGGACTTTTTCGAACAATTTCGTGACGTTCCTTGCTTTTCAATTATACCGGCCAATTTGCACGTTAAATCGAGAGGTACCATTACACTGCAATCGAATAATCCACGGGACCCTCCAGTAATTCAACCCAATTATTTAAAAGAACCCATTGACTTGAAGGTTCTCGCAGCAGGTAAGATACGTGCTTAGGAAACGCGACAGGAATTAAGAACTGCATGTTGAAAAGAGTAATTATAGGATCGAAGTAAAACCAAAAGCATAGAGAATATAAACAAAAAGTACACTTCATTAACAATTACTTAGCTGCCTTTGGCTGTAGACATGTAAACTGAGAAGCAAACTACCCTCCTATAAATTAACCGCCTACAGGAACTAACCAATCAGGGAAGAGCTTCCTGACGTCAAAGGTTTATAGAAAGTAGTACATGACGCTAGCGATCCAGGCGTTAGTTTTTGATACTAGAGCTAGCATCTGCTACTTTATTGTCCACACAGGGGGATCGACACTATTCTGGCTGGGATAAAGGAGGCGCGGCTTTTCATATTACACGGCGCAAAAAAGTTTCAACGGAGTGTACTTTTCGTTTTTATATCTATATACTTTTGGTATGAGGGGGTCAAAATCGGTCATTAGCCATAGAAACCACTGAACTTCGGTTCAATAATCTAAGACCATTAAACACAGATGAACGAACTGGAATGATAAGCTAAAACGCCGTTCCGTTCTTCTATTGGCATAGCCTCTCGTCGCCCCTAGCGGTAGAGTACCGAAACGTTTCGACTCATAGATCATGTTATGACTATGGTTTGTGTCGAAAAAGTTTAAATAATGGTCGCAGCGTGGCGCTAGAGGCGCTGCCATAAAAGAACCACGAGTCGAATTTCCATTCCAGTACATCAGTGTTAAATGGTCCTGTACTTCTTTAGGGATGATAAAGGCTCACGAATTTACGCAAATGCCAGCGTTTGAGAAATACAAGCCAGAACTAATCGGTCCAGTGCCCGGTTGTGAAGAATTCGAGCTAGCCTCTGAGGAGTATTTTGGGTGCATTTCCAGACTGTTGACTTCATCATTCGCGCACTCAGCTGGAACAAGTAAAATGGGACAGCCTAATGACCCCACCACGGTCGTCGACCCTGACCTCAAGTATGTACTGAATACTTGAAACTAACAAGGATTGTTTAGCTGCTGTGAACCTACATCAATAGACCACCACAGGGGAGGGGCAGCCATCTTGGGTTATTTCCCTAACACCAAGAGGCGCGCAAGTCGGTATTGAACTCGGGCGCCATCTGGCGTTGCCTATTGATTTAGGGAAATAACCTATGAAGGCGGCGTCCCACCTGTGTATTGGTTTCTCTTTAAGTATTGAAAGGAGCATAATTCAAACGAAGTTTATTAACGTTGCATTTTAGGGTTAAGGGAATAAATGGTTTGAGAGTCATGGACGCTTCAGTCATGCCCATTGTGGTTTCGGCCAATACCAACGCCGCAGCCATTATGATTGGAGAAAAAGGAGCTGACATAATCAAGAAAGAATATGGCAGTTAGCGTTGCTTTAACCAAGGCACTTTTTAACGTATATTTAACCATAAAGGGCAGTAAACACTGCTGTTTAATTAAACAGTCTCACTTTCTGTTATTTACATTTGCCTCTGATATCAGTTGTTTGGCATAACAAGGAAATAGTCTGAATTAAATTAAATTGTCAGCTACATTGCCTCAGATGCAAGGTCAATTCACACTCTCCAATGATTACATCAAGAAGGGATATCTAGTTTACTAGGGAGAACGTATAAATAAGTCCACATTTCTAGCCTTATCTCCAGTCCAAACGTAGCCTGTCCTGGGTTAATCCCCGCCGCCTCTAAATCACAACCAGCATCTCATTGGTTCTTGAAAACCCACGTCAGCACGACGCGAATACCGAAAATTACATATTTTCCGACTGAGGAGAGTGTAGCGAAATAGCCCGCCCTCCTTTTACGTCCCCCCCCCTTGTATTTTGAAAGGGGGACTGGGACTACGGCGCGCGAATACTTAGGCATCTTAAACCTTCTCCCTAATAAACTAGATATCGCTTCTTGATTATATCTTGTCTAAGGGGTTATTCCTTGATGGGCAAAATTTCATAGATGTTATCTTTACGACTCAAACAATCATCCTTCTGAACTTCGGTTGCGGAAGCAACGTTAATTCCACGCACGAGGCTTACTTTCTATTATATTATATTTGCTCTGGATACCAGTCGTTTTACATAACGACGGAATTAGGTTGTCATTTAAAAATTAAAGAAGGGCATATCCCTCTCTCGCTATCTTTTAATTCGGTGTTTCCTAAACCCTTAAACTCAAAGTACTTATGGCCGATTGGAAGCGATAAATATATTTTGAAGATGTTAAAGAATATAAGACAAAGGTCTGGTTTTGTTTGGCTTCCTTGGAAGGAACTCTTTTACTTGACTTCAAGACTACTTTTAATGGCTTCTCTTTTGTTCTTAGAACCATCAAAGAGAGAAGAAAAAAAAATCAATAAGTTACTATATGGGACAAAGATAATGCACCTTGTATCTAAAACGCCGTAACTATATACCAGCGAGTTCAACCAAAAATTTATTTCTTATAGGAAAATTAAGGTATTTTTTAATCCGATTTATAGGATATTATAGGACGAAATAATATAATATAGGATTTTATATGAGTAAATAATATAATATAGGATTTTATATGAGTAAATAATATATTATAGTATTTTATGTGAGTAAATAATATAATATAGTATTTTATGTGAGTAAATAATAAAATACAGTATTTTATGTGAGTAAATAATAAAATATAGTATTTTATGTGAGTAAATAATAAAATACAGTATTTTATGTGAGTAAATAATAAAATATAGTATTTTATGTGAGTAAATAATAAAATATAGTATTTTATGTGAGTAAACAATAAAAGATAGTATTTTATGTGAGTAAATAATAAAAGATAGTATTTTATGTGAGTAAATAATAAAATATAGTATTTTATGTGAGTAAATAATAAAAGATAGTATTTTATGTGAGTAAATAATATAATATAGTATTTTATGTGAGTAAATAATATAATATAGTATTTTATGTGAGTAAATAATATAATATAGTATTTTATGTGAGTAAATAATATAATATAGTATTTTATGTGAGTAAATATAATATAGTATTTTAAGTGAGTAAATAATATAATATAGTATTTTATGTGAGTAAATAATATAATATAGGATTTTATGTGAGTACATAAAATAATATAGTATTTTATGTGAGTAAATATTATAATATAGGATTTTATGTGAGTAAATATTATAATATAGGATTTTATGTGAGTAAATAATATAATGTAGTATTTTATGTGAGTAAATAATATAATGTAGTATTTTATGTGAGTAAATAATATAATATAGTATTTTATGTGAGAAAATAATATAATATAGGATTTTATGTGAGAAAATAATATAATATAGTATTTTATGTGAGAAAATAATATAATATAGGATTTTATGTGAGTAAATAATATAATATAGGATTTTACAGGACGAAGTATATTACAGGATTCTATAGGATACGCTCAAAAATTAAGGATTTCATAGGCAAATTATAGGTGAACATAGGACATGTCCTAAGACATAGAACTTAAACAACTCTTATAGAACCAATGAGCTAGCGGAAAAAGTGATGTTTTCTGATTACATCGAAATCGAGAGATATGGGTAAGATACTACGTTATGTATCTCAGTTGGTGCGAGCACGTGAGGTTATTCATAGTTGTCGCTAAATGGATTTCGTTTAAAATTGACACAAGACTGCGTCCTTCAGTCTCTATCATCACTCGTTCGCGATGTGACTGCGGCCAGTCAGTCAAAGTTGGTGGGCAATTATTTATTTCGAATGTCTTGCCGGAGATGGTTAGCCATATTTATGTGCGTTCTTGGCATTGGCACAGTCATAACGCTACTTTGCCTCGACTTTAGCGAACCCGGAAAGAGACGGACGCGATTCATCAGTTACTACCCTTGTAGGGTCAAAGGTAAGTTACCACCCTGAACAAAACGCGTTAGTAAAATGAGTCTTAAATGAACGGTAACCAAGAGTGGTCCAAAAAAGGGAAGATTGAACCTTAAATTTTCTTGTTTTTAAAGGGAGAGTGAAGTGGAATTACAAAGCGATTTTTTTATCGATTCTTCTACTAATTATAAGACCAGTCTGCATAGTGAAACATTAAAAGAAATATCAGCTCTGAATGATTTTAAAATTCAAATTGGGTTCAGATTTTAAAGGCCGACTTCCAGCATTGAAAAAGGTTCTAGCTAACTGAAAACCGAGCATCGAGTCTAACAATGAAGCGACCGTGCCGATTTTCGAATCCCCACTGGGGCAAAAGTTGTAAGGGTTCTAGCTAACTGAAAGCCATGCCATGTGTTTCAAGCGGTCTGAAAAGTAACAATAGAAATCCTTTTAAATTTATTTCCTCTCGAATTTTTGCTTTCCTCTGAAGAAAATTCTCTTTTGTGTATCTTCACTTTCTTCAGTTCGCTAGAACCACATTGCACGGCATTGAGTTAGCAAGAACCCTTCCAACTTTTGCCCCAGCGGGGCTTCGAAAATCGGCACGGTCGCTCCTTTGTTAATCTCTGTGCTCGGTTTTCAGTTAGCTAGAACCCTTTTCGCTGCTGGAAGTCGGCCTTAAAGTTTTAAATTTTAAATAAGCCCCTCCGACCAATCGCGTAACGCCATGCATTCCTGTTAACAAAATTCCCGTTGTACACTCTACATCTCGCACCACGATTGTCACAGCGCGCGCAATTTTTATCAAATCCCGCGCTAAATATCATTCGACATGGAACGTGCCACGAGAATTTTGTTAACAAGAAGGCAGGGCGTTACGTGATTGGTCGGAGGTGCAAATTTCAAATTATCCATAAAATCTCAACCTATTGTGAATTTTAAAATCATTCGGAAGTATTTCCTGGATGTTTAACTATGTAGACTGGTCTTATAATAAATAGAATCATTTTCTGGCTCTAAAAACCTAATTAGCAATTCTTTTCATGTATGACAGACGACTTGAGGCGTCAAATGCACCTTCGACGCGAAATGGAAAAAATTGACATCATAGGAGAGATCAAGAAAAAGGACTCGGGCGACGACTGCAAGGTCAAGATTAAGAAAAAACTGAACTGGACAATTAGCGACGTCAAACCTGTCCCAATATGGGACCAGATCGACGGAAAAACCGGATTTCCGAATTGTCCAATCGGATCAATGCTACTCATCATGGTGACGTCAGCGCCTGATCACTTTCACAGAAGAAACGTCATCAGAAAAACATGGGGTACGTCATCAATGACCAAGGATGATGAGAAGTAGGATGCGGAATCAGAGAGAAATTGGTGCGCTAACTGTGGCACAGCTCAGGTTGGGTGGGGTGGGACACCAAAACATGAGGGAGTAATTGTCGGACTCAATGGTAATTGGCTAAGAAGGGCGAAACCAATTAGAATTGAGTCCGACTATTACTACCCCATTTTTGGTGCCCCACCCAACCAGAGCTGTGCCACAGTTAGAGCGCACCCATTTCTCTGATTCCGCATCCTACCCCCCCCCAATCCTCCTTCCATTGACTTTTGAAATAGTCATGACTTAAGATTGACCTTACAGGCAAACCTCAATTTGTTCACAACTCATGGGCGACTTCAGTTTTCCTTATCGGTAAAAGCGACTCCTTAACCATTAACGCGCTAGTTGAAACCGAGGAACTATCAACGGGTGACGTATTAGTGGGCAAGTACCGCGACACCTACCGTAACTTAACCCTGAAAGTATTAAACGGCCTAGCATGGGCCTCGAGACTGTGCCGTCCAAAATTCCTTCTCAAAACAGACGACGATTGCTTCGTCAACGTCCCACTGGTGCTAACGCATCTAACTGAATACGAATACAACACTAAAAATGTCTACGTCGGACGCGTGAACTGGGAATCCCCGGTCATACGCGACGAGAAAAGCGCTTGGTTCGTATCCGAGGAACTATTTAACGAACCGCTTTACCCGCCGTACGCGAGCGGGATTGGTTACGTTGTAAGTCGCGATGTGTTGTACAATTTGTTATCGGAAGCGCGGAAGGTTACACAGTTTCCTAACGAAGACGCCTTTATCGGTGTACTGGCACGGAATTTAGGAATTAGTCCGATAAGTAGTGCCCGGTTCGCTGTGAACAGTCATAATTGGCAACTTTGCAATTTTATGTATCTTATGGTTTTACATCAAGTCTCGCCGTCGCAGCAAAGAGAACTGATGTCACTGGCCACTTTGGCACAGTCTAAATGTCCGCGTGAAGATAATTTGAATACTTGGCATTAATTATCATCAGATTTAAATGTACTTTAATATTGTTGGGTTTAAATAATTAAAGATTATTTGATTTGTTTTTAATTAAGTTTCTTTTCATGTCAAAAGGAAAGATTGGAGGTGAAATATTCTTTTGCTTAAATTATTCATTATTGCTAAAAATGATTATTATTTCTCCAATTTTTATGGTTAATAAACCATTAGCATTAATTTAAAACAAACCATGACCCCGGACATAACCACTGGAAGATTACATCTCTGATAGGCAATAGAGGCTAGTTTGTATATTTGCACGTCACTTGGCCTATCAGCGACTTCCAAATATTTTCGTCTGCTTACGGGAGGGTGAAGTGGAAAATCAAGTGATTTTTTATCGATTCTTCTACTAATTATAAGACCAATCTTAATAGTGAAACATTCAGGAAATATCTCCGAATGATTTTAAAATTCATATTAGTTTGAGACTTCATGGATAGTTTGAAATTAGCACCTCCGACCAATCACGTAACGCCCTGTAAAAAAAATCCCGAGGCACACTCCATATCTCGCGCTAAATTTCATTGGACACGGAGCGTGCCACGGGAATTTTTTTTTAAACACGAAGGCAGGACGTTACGCGATTGGCCAGGGGTGCAAATTTCAAATTACCCATAAAATCCGGAACTAATTTGAATTTTAAAATCATTCGGAGGTATTTCCTGGATGTTTCACTATGAAGATTGGTCTTATAATTAGTAGAAGAATCGATAATAAATCACTTGAGGTTAATTTTCACCCTCACTTAAGCAGACGAAAATTTTTGGGGGTCACTGATATGCCAAGTGACGTGCAAATATACAAACTAGCCTCTAATGCCTAACAGAGATGTTATCTACCAGGGGTGATGTCTGGGGCCCATAGCTTGTTATTAATAATGGTTAATTAACCATGAAAATTTGAGAACTAATTACGCATACTCTCATTTTAACCAGTAATGAATGAAGAAAATTTTACCTCCAATATTTTCCGTTGAACTAGGCCCATTTGGTTTAAGTATTGTAATGTAGTTAGTACTATCAAAAGGAAACCGGTCATCATATGAGTATAGAACATATTCGACTCATAATTGATGATTCCTAATGGAACCATAATTAACATAACACTCATGTTCTTCGGTTCTACCACAAGATTTTTGTAACTACCCTAAAACACGTGACGCACCCTAAGTTTAAGTTCACAAACTGTGAACTTAAAATGAGGGTGCGTGTAGCTAGGTTTTACAGGAAGTTCGCCAAACTTCCCAACCCTTTCGGGGGGGGGGAATCAAAAAGTTCATATGACAAAATAAATAAGACAATTGTTGTAGCAAAATGTTTAATTTGAAATGGCAGCTTTTTATATAAAAATATGAACAATCAAATTTTATTTTTGTTAAAAAATTGAAATTAAAAACGAACAAAAGGCAATTTAATTTAAACAAACTAAAATAAGTTGACCAAATGTTGAAGAGCAACAATAGGGCTTGAAAACTCGGGTCGGTGGATTTGACTCATTATCGATCTTCTACGTCTCATTTTCGTCTTTTTTTCTGAACATGAGCAGCCTGTGTGGTCGTCCATTATCCCTTTGCTAGCTTTTAATTTGAAGGTGGATTTGCGGGAAACTGTCTCCAAGAGTTTGCGAATCGTTTTTTCAGCATGTGTGTGTGCTTTCAGTTCCTAATCAGGATCATTTAAATTTAATTATTTTAAGATAGGCAAGTTAGAAGGCGCATTATAATTCAATTATTCGTTTTTTTTTACAATTGCTATTTGTTACGATTATGGCTAAAGCTCCGATGGCGATTTACCATTATCGCAAAAAACATCGATCGGTATTACCATTACAGGGTTCGTACGAAATTTTTATATTGAAAATCCCTAACTTTTCCAGCAGCTTATCCCTGACCAAATGTTGCCTATATCCCTGACCATTTTAAGGTGTTTACTAGAGCCAACTTCATCACACCTGGCTCATATTTAGCATTGCATGAAGAATTCTTTGATATGCCAAACAAAATCCCTGACATATCCCTGACTTTTTAGGAAAATGTTTTAAATCCCTGACTTATTTGCCCCTATTTTCCATACCCCTGACTTATCCAGGATATCCAGGTTCCGTACGAACCCTGCATTATCGCCAAAAAAATCTATCGCGATTTACCATTATCGCCAAAAAAAGATCGATCGCAATTACAATTATCGCCAAAAAAAATCGATCGCGATTACCATTATCGCCAAAAAAAATCGATCGCAATTACAATTATCGCCAAAAAAATCGATCGCAATTACAATTATCGCCAAAAAAAATCGATCGCAATTACAATTATCGCCAAAAAAATCCATCGCAATTACCATTATCGCCAAAAAAAATCCATCGCAATTACCATTATCGCCAAAAAAAATCCATCGCAATTACCATTATCGCCAAAAACAATCGATCGCAATTACCATTATCGCCAAAAACAATCGATCGCAATTACCATTATCGCCAAAAACAATCGATCGCAATTACCATTATCGCCAAAAACAATCGATCGCAATTACCATTATCGCCAAAAAAATCGATCGCAATTACCATTATCGCCAAAAAAATCGATCGCAATTACCATTATCGCCAAAAAAATCGATCGCAATTACCATTATCGCCAAAAAAATCGAGCGCAATTACAATTATCGAAAAAAAATCGATCGCAATTACAATTATCGAAAAAAAAATCGATCGCCATTTACCATTACCGCAAAAATTCAATCTCAATTACAATTATCGCAAAATTTCACTCGCAATTACGATCCGAAACTTACCTGGAGCCTTTGATGATTATCATTACACAGTAGGAATACCAGGGTGGCAATTTTATTTTGAATGAAAGTATCCCTATCCTGAAACTTTTTCATCAAGTCCAAACAATCATCTATGAACTTATGAATGCTCCATAGATGTTCGCTCCCTTCATCAAACTACGTGAAACGAAATTATTTCAAATGACACTAAACGCGTTAAGCCTTAAACGTTGACTACGTTATCATAAGTACAACTTATTAAAAACTTAAGGCATAAAAACATTTACCATTGACATCGTAAGGAATATATTGGCGCAATGAGTTATGACGTCAACGTGTGGAAGACTGCGATTGCAACTACGAATCAAATTAAGGAGTGTCTCCATGATATCATTCGCAATAATATCATCTCGACAGCGTTTCGATAGGCCACATGTTTTCTCTGAAATTCACATAAATTTTGTGATAAATAAATCTATATCTATATAAATCAGTCCTGACTGACTGACAGACTGACTGATAATCAACGCCCAGCCCAAACCGCTTGCCCTAGAAGGCTGAAAATTTGCAGGAACGTTACTCATAAGTAGTAGGCGCGTACTAAGAAAGATTTTTTTTAATCCGCCGCCATCTTAAAAAATGGCGCCCAGAAATGTAAAAACTCTTCTCTATGCAACAAAGTCCGAGCGCGTTTCAACCGATTTCACAGATATTTTGTACACTGGTTTCCTTTAAACTATAGACGGACTGAATGGTCTTTTGGGTTCGATTTGTGGCCATCTTTTTAAATGGCGGCCAAAAACTAAAAAACACTTCTTTATGGAATAATGTCCGCGTGAAAAGTAATGAATAAATGCATCCCTAGGGGCTGACGGGCAACGCCGAGTGCCTAATTCGCTCCTAGGGTGCTACAAAAATATTAGTCATGATCAGTAAAATCTACCCATTCTTTGTATCATTTTGATGGAAGTTCTTATTACACGCGAGCGACGCCGCGGGTAACAGCTAGTTCAAGTATAGAGGGTGTTCTACAATGCCGTTCAATAAGTATATTCAAAAGTTCAGAAGAAAGGTTCATTCCATAAGTTTGTAAAGTCTGGTTACGAACTGGAGCTTGTCATGAAGTGAATGAGGTAGGTCATAGATTCGAGGAGGTAAAGCGAGGGAGGCCTGGTGAGTGAGGCGCTGCTGTCAAATTGGGGCTTAGTAATGCAGACTAAATAGGACCTAGATATGGAAGTCCTGCAAAATTAACCACCACCGAGTGTAGGACTTCAATTGACTCGCTTCCGTCGTTCTCCCTCGAACTAGCTCGAGCTGCAAGTCTCTCAGTAGCATTACGAACTTTTATACTTAGTGTCAGACTTATCGTGTATCATCTTATAAACTTATGTCTGTATGTATTACTGCTTAACATAATTAGAGGTAACGCTTACCTAGTATAATGAGGGCCTGTATTATATCTCCAACTTTGCCCGTCAATATTGTCCTGACTGCGTCTCTCGTCATCTGTCCAAGGGTTTTCGCTTGAGTAAAGTTCTTATTGGCTACGACGAGATTCTGCCTGATTTCTACGAATCGGGAATCATCGAGGTTTTTTCTTGCTTTATACCCTCTCCAAAGGGCTTGCAATTTAGTAGCCGCTTTTTCTCTAATAACTTTGTTTTTAATTACGACAAATCGTCGACGTGTCAAAAGTCCGCGAATATTTGCTTGAATTCGAATTACGGAACTTCTTATAGTTTTAAATTGATTTTGACATTTTTGGGTTTCATTACGAGATCTTATGAATCTGTTAATAAGTAAATATTTTAACCGGTTTTAATTACCAGGTTCATTAATTTCAAAACACTTTAAAAGCGGTTTAAGTTAAGAAATGTGGGGGAGGAAATTTTTCTTGCCCCTTATAGTTCACGATATATTACGTCACGCTAATACTAGTATAGAAAACAAGATGGCCCCGGCCATATTACAGTTTTGCGCGGCCAAATTGGTCACACACAAAAATTAAAAGGGCACAACTAAAAATAACCTAACTAATATGAAATTTCAAGACACTTTAAAAACGGCTTAAGTTAAGAAATGTTGGGGACGAATTTTTCCCCCTTTAGTTCACGTTATATTACGTCATACTAATACTGGTGTAGAAAACAAGATGACCCCGGCCATATTACAGTTTTGCGCGGCCAAATTGGTCACACACAAAAACTAAATAGCGTAGAATTAAAAATAGCCTAACTAATATGAAATTTCGTGACATTTCCTGGTTTTCCCTTAGTGTCTTAATTTTCCCTGACCAATTTCAGTCTCTCTTTTAAATGTGAAAAATTAGCAAACCAATAATAATATGACCAAATTCCCTGACTTTTAAAATCATGTGAAAACCGCCGAACTAACATGATATTCAAGGACTTTTATACCAATTTTTTAATTCCCTGAAACCCGTTTTCAAATTACCCAACTTTTCCTGACCTAACCCTGACTTTTTAGGAATAAACTTTAAATCCCTGACTTTTCCCCCTTTTTCCAAATCCCTGACTTATCCAGGATCCGTACAAACCCTGATTTAAGTTGCGTATAACACGAGGATGTATCAACTCACCTTTGAATTGCAATTGCAGCATTTCGTTTCTCCAAAAACATCTTTCGGCATCTTCTCGTTTCAAGGTTATTTTTTCTTAATTCTTCAACAACCAAAACTGCGTACTTTAAAGCGCAGAATTTCTTTTTCGCCACGAACATCTTAAAGACAGCTTGAATTTTTGTTGCCGCTAAATTGCGTTTTTCCTGTTCAAGATTTTGGCGAAGTTTCCGGGCAAGATATCCGCGAATTGCCGCTTGTACTCGAATAATGCGATGGATTTTTAATCGCAATTGTTGGCGATTTTGCCTGGCAATAATCAGAGCGTATCTTCTTTCTTCAATAAGGCGAACTGCATTCTTCATCCGTTGGAACTTCTTTCTGGCAATTGCCATTTTGAAAACGGACGCAATTTTAATTGCGGCTCTATTCATTTTATTCTGTCGCTCAATCGAAAGACGCATTCGGTAAGCCCTTTGAATTGCAACGATAGCTTTGCGTGTTTTATTGAAATCATTCCGGCATTTATATCCGCGCCAATACGATTGCAGGCGAATTGCAGCATTGCGAATGCGCTCAAAATTTCTTCGTATTAAAAACCCACGAATTGCGGCTTGAATTAGAGTCGCTTGTTGTCTTAGTGTCAAAAAGTTCATTCTTTGTTCCCGGCAAAGCAATTGCGCTTTTCTGTATTTTTCGATTGTTGCAACTGCATTGCGAAGAGATTTGATTCGACGTTGCACCGCAATCATTCTAAAACAGGCTTGTATCTTGACAATTGCTTGCAACGTTTCCGCGTACCGCTTTCTTGCCAAATACCCTCTGATATGGGATTGCAATTTAATAACGTTGTTCCTAGTCGCGAGATATTGCTCTCGTTGTTTCTTGGCAATTAGGAAATTTTGCAATGTTGCTTTAATTGCAATTGCCGCAGTACGGACTAAACGGAAACGTTTCCTAGCTAAAAACATCCTGAAGTTCTTTTGAATTACAATCGCTGAAGAGATTTTCTTTCTAAGTTTTTGCCGTTCGCAATGTCCGCGAAAATAGGCTTGTATTAAAATTGCCGATTTTTTAATGGCAACGTATTCGTTTCTTCGCTTTTGCATGGCGATTTTTGAGCGATACTTCGATTGGCAATAAACTACAGCTTGTTTTAACTGCAAGAAATTTCTCCTTTGAATATAACCTCTGAAATACGACTGAATTGCAATTGCCGAACGTTTTTGCAGTAAAAATCGTTGTCGAATTGCATTCCTTCTGAAGGTCGATTGGATTTTAATGATGCAATTGCGGATTTGCAGGTAACGTTGTCGTTCTTCCCGCATTAGTAAAACGCTTCTCCATTGCGATTGGATAACGAGAGTGGCCTGTTGCAACTTGAGATAATTTTTGCGCGTAATATAAGCCCGTACTTTTGCTTGTATGGCAATAACAGCTTGCCGTTTTCGCAAGAACTCTTTCCGCATTTGATATTGTCGAGTCAGGGCTTGCAATTTAACAACCAATGATCTGATGTGAAGATATTGCAGACGTTGTTTGCGCATGGCTAAAATAGCGCGCCATCTTGATTGCAACGCAATGGCGGCTTTCTTCAAATTCAAGTATCGCTTATGTGCGATGTAACGTCGAAAAGCGGTTTGAATTGCAATTGCAGCATTACGTTGTTGCAATAATTGCTTACGAGCTTGAAATCCACGGAACACCGATTGAATTTTCATTACGGATGATTTTACTTTGCAATATTGTTGCCGTTGCTTGCGCATTTCCAAAATGGCTCTAAATCTACTTTGAAGTACAATTGCGGCAAGTCGCAGCTGCAAGTACTCCTTATTTGCACGATACGCTTTAAATACCGCTTGAATTTTAATTGCAGCTTCACGTTGCTTCAGGAATTCTCTACGAGCTTTATACGCCCGGAATATACTTTGAATTTTGACGATTGCAGCTGTGGTTCTCAAATACGATTGCCGTTCTTTACGCATTAATAAAACGGCCCTCCATCTCAATTGCAATAAAATTGCCGCGTTTACCTTCTTCAAATACTCTTGTCGCGTGATATAGCCTCTAAATACAGCTTGAATTTTAATTGCAGCTTCGCGTTGCTTCAGGAATTCTTTACGAGCTTTATAAGCCCGGAATACAGCTTGAATTTTAACGATTGCTGCTACGGTTCCCAAATACGATTGCCGTTCTTGACGCATTAATAAAACTGCCCTCCATCTCAATTGCAATAAAATTGCAGAGTTTCGCTGCTTCAAATACTCTTGTCGCGTGATATACCCTCTAAATACAGCTTGAATTGCAATTGCAGCTTGTTGTTGCTTTAACAATTGCTTACGAGCTTGATATCCACGAAATGCGCTTTGAATTTTAACAACTGCTGATTTTGCTACTAGATATTGTTGCCGTTCTTTGCGCATGTCTGAAACGGCTCTCCATCTCGATTGCAATAAAATTGCAGCGTTTCGCTGCTTCAAATACTCTTTACGAGCGAAATATCCCCTCAATACCGCTTGAATTGCAATTGCGGCTTCCTGTTGCATTAACAATTGCTTCCGAGCTTGATACCCACGGAATACGCTTTGAATTTTAATAACTGCCGATTTCGCTACTAGATATTGTTGCCGTTCTTTGCGCATGTCTGAAAGTGCCCTCCATTTCGATTGCAACAAAATTGCCGCGTTTACCTTCTTTAAGAACTCTTGACGCGCGATATAGCCTCTAAATACAGCTTGAATTGCAATTGCTGCTTGTTGTTGCTTTTGCAATTGCTTCCGAGCTTGATACCCACGGAATACGCTTTGAATTTTAATAACTGCTGATTTTGCTACTAGATATTGTTGCCGTTCTTTGCGCATGTCTAAAACGGCTCTCCATCTCAATTGCAATAAAATTGCAGCGTTTCGTTGCTTCAAATACTCTTTACGAGCGAAATACCCCCGAATTACCGCTTGAATTTTCGTTGCACTTCGATTCTGTCGCTGCAACTCTTGCCTGACTTTAAAACCTCTCCAAACGGATTGAATCAAAACCGCTGATTTTTTAATTTGCACAAAATTTTCTCGCTGTTTCCGAGTAATTAATACAGAGCGCCATCTATTTTTAATTACCGCAACCGCTTTTTTAATCTTCGTATAATTTTGTTGCGCTTTGTATCGCCGGAAAGCTGTTTGTATCGTAACAGCAGATTTTTGCTGAACTGCTAAACGTTTACGTACTTGATTACCGCGAAAATGCGACTGTAGCAGCAAAACCGCTTTTTTCACAGCGATAAAATTGTTACGTTGTTGAATACAGAGTAATTTAGCGCGGTATTTCATTTGAATGAATAAAACCGCTGATTTTAATCGATTAAATCGGTTACGCGTAATAAATCCGCGATAAGCGCTTTGCAGCTGTATTATACGACGTTTAACTTCCAAAAACCGCTTACGTTCAAAATAGGCTCTAAAATATTTCTGAATAATAATAGCGCTTTTCTCTTGAAGTACAGCTAATTTCTCGGCTTTTAATCGATTAAATAATTTTCGCGCCAAATATCTACGATAAGCGCATTGTATTTTAAGCGCGGACGACTTCATTTTCTGCAATTTTTTCTTGGCAATAAACGTTCTAACGCAATTCTAAAATTTTTTAGTGCTCTTAGATTCCGATAGATTCAATTTAAATTTGAACTTAATTTATTTTAATTTAATTTGACATACCTGAATTTTGACAACCGCTTTTTCCCGCAATTGTTGTTGCTTTAATTCGGCAAGAGTTTTCTTGGCCACGAGAACACGAAAGCTACGTTGGATAACGGACGCTGCCTTATTTTGCACGGCAAGTTTTTTACGGTGGAGATAATTGCGGAACGCGTTTTGAATTGTTAACGCGGCCTCGTTTTGAATCTGAAATAAATTAATTTAAAACTAATTTCGTAATTAAATAATAATTTAACTTAAATTTTATAATTAACGTTGAAATTAATTCTCGCAATGAAATAATTAACTGTACAATTACAATTAACGCTAAAATTATTTCTCGCAATAAAATAATTAACTTTAAAATTACAATTAACGTTAAAATTATTTCTCGCAATGAAATAATTAAATTAATTATAATTAACGTAGAAATTAATTCTCGCAATGAAATAATTAAATTAATTATAATTAACGTAGAAATTAATTCTCGCAATGAAATAATTAAATTAATTATAATTAACGTAGAAATTAATTCTCGCAATGAAATAATTAAATTAATTATAATTAACGTAGAAATTAATTCTCGCAATGAAATAATTAAATTAATTATAATTAACGTAGAAATTAATTCTCGCAATGAAATAATTAAATTAATTATAATTAACGTAGAAATTAATTCTCGCAATGAAATAATTAAATTAATTATAATTAACGTAGAAATTAATTCTCGCAATGAAATAATTAAATTAATTGTAATTAACGTAGAAATTAATTCTCGCAATGAAAAAATCAAATTAATTATAATTAACGTTGAGATTAATTCTCGCAATGAAAAAATCAAATTAATTATAATTAACGTTGAGATTAATTCTCGCAATGAAAAGTTCAAATTAATTATAATTAACGTTGAGATTAATTCTCGCAATGAAAAGTTCAAATTATAATTAACGTTGAAATTAATTCTCGCAATGAAATAATTAACTGTACAATTACAATTAACGCTAAAATTATTTCTCGCAATAAAATAATTAACTTTAAAATTACAATTAACGTTAAAATTATTTCTCGCAATGAAATAATTAAATTAATTATAATTAACGTAGAAATTAATTCTCGCAATGAAATAATTAAATTAATTATAATTAACGTAGAAATTAATTCTCGCAATGAAATAATTAAATTAATTATAATTAACGTAGAAATTAATTCTCGCAATGAAATAATTAAATTAATTATAATTAACGTAGAAATTAATTCTCGCAATGAAATAATTAAATTAATTATAATTAACGTAGAAATTAATTCTCGCAATGAAATAATTAAATTAATTATAATTAACGTAGAAATTAATTCTCGCAATGAAATAATTAAATTAATTATAATTAACGTAGAAATTAATTCTCGCAATGAAATAATTAAATTAATTATAATTAACGTAGAAATTAATTCTCGCAATGAAAAAATCAAATTAATTATAATTAACGTAGAGATTAATTCTCGCAATGAAAAAATCAAATTAATTATAATTAACGTTGAGATTAATTCTCGCAATGAAAAGTTCAAATTAATTATAATTAACGTTGAGATTAATTCTCGCAATGAAAAGTTCAAATTAATTATAATTAACGTTGAGATTAATTCTCGCAATGAAAAGTTCAAATTAATTATAATTAACGTTGAGATTAATTCTCGCAATGAAAAGTTCAAATTAATTATAATTAACGTTGAGATTAATTCTCGCAATGAAAAGTTCAAATTAATTATAATTAACGTTGAGATTAATTCTTGCAATGAAAAGTTCAAATTAATTATAATTAACGTTGAGATTAATTCTCGCAATGAAAAGTTCAAATTAATTATAATTAGCGTTGAGATTAATTCTCGCAATGAAAAGTTCAAATTAATTATAATTAACGTTGAGATTAATTCTCGCAATGAAAAGTTCAAATTAATTATAATTAACGTTGAGATTAATTCTCGCAATGAAAAGTTCAAATTAATTATAATTAACGTTGAGATTAATTCTCGCAATGAAAAAATCAAATTAATTATAATTAACGTTGAGATTAATTCTCGCAATGAAAAAATCAAATTAATTATAATTAACGTTGAGATTAATTCTCGCAATCAAAAGTTTATACTAATCATAATTAACGTTGAGATTAATTCTCGCAATCAAAAGTTTATACTAATCATAATTAACGTTGAAATTAATGCTCGCAATGAAATAATTAAATTAAGTATAATTAACGTTGAAATTAATTCTCGTAATTACATAATTAAAATACTTCATAAGAGTTCAATATATATTTATAGTTAACTAATTAATGCTTGCAATCATAATTTGCGCGAAATTTAATTTTATAATTATTTATTTTTAATTTGCGCCAAAAATTAAATAATTATAATTAGCGTTAAAATAAATTTTTATAATTACCTTTAGTTGTTCCTTCATTTTTTCGAACTTGTATTTCCGCCATTGTAGTTGAATTGTTCTCGCGGCCCGAATTTCACGACCAAGATTTGTTAATCTTGCATTTAAGTAAGTCAGTAATGTGACGACGACTTTCTCATCAGGAATGGTGTTACACATGTCATCGATATCAGTCACAATAGGAATACAACCCAATTCCCTCATCTATCATTTCATATTTTTAATTAACCCATTAAGTAACGAATTTTTGCGATTTAATTAACAGTTATATTCTATACCTTATCAAAAGCAGTTTTTAAATTTCGTTTTTCATTTTTCAATAATCTGTTTTGTTCTTCTTCGGTTACTCCTGAAATATCACACGAGTTGAATAACTAATTAATTGTTTTTTAAAATTTAATTTCGAATATATTTCTAGAAGTAAATTCCTATTAGAACCCCGAGTCGATTAATCGATTAAATCGTACGAACTCTTCAGAGTAGAGGAACGAGTAGTAAAACGACACTCAAATACAGAATTAAAACGAACTCGGATTAATCGCCTCTTAACACACATAGATTAATCGCTATAAAACGATTAATCGATTCGAAAAGTCAGTTAACAATTCGATTAATTCTTAAAGCACTATCTATATGATAAGCCTTTTAAGTGGAATCTAGATTAAATCTACTTCACTAAGAAATAGTAGGCCTATAGACATCAAAACTAGGCGTACAAATTTATTGGAAAGCGATTCGATTAATCGGTTAATCGAAAACATCGCGTTCTTTCCGAATATAGAATAATCGAGACAAATTTCGATTAATCCCCTCTAAACATACACCTATTATTTGAAAATCCGGTTACTATTACTTAATTCTTAAACCACTTTATCAAGCCTTAATAAATAGGTTTAAAAAGTTCTAGTAATGTGAAATGCAGAGGAAGGTTCAGAAATATTTTTTGAAAACAATCATTGCAATTCACTCTAATCGATTAATCGAAGTTTCTAATTAATCGTCACAATTTACCACGGAATTTTACGAACTAAACATACACTCCTTGACTAATGTTCTTCATTTCTTTTCCAAGTTTAATTCCCCCGATCTACCACTCTAATCGATTAATCGAAGTTCCTGATTAATCCTTACATTTTAGCGTCTAATTTACAAACTGAGCTACACTCCCTAACGTTTTTCATTTCTTTCCATGGTTAATTTCCCCGATCTACCACTCTAATCGATTAATCGAAGTTCCTGATTAATAATTACATTTCACCACTAATTTCCAAACTGAGCTACACTCCCTGACTAACGTTTTTCATTTGTTTTCCAAGTTTAATTTCCCCGATCTCCGACTCTAATCGATTAATCGTTACATTCTACCATGGAATTTGAAAACTAAAACAAGACTTCCTGAATAATGTTTTTCATTTCTTTTCCATGTTTAGTTTCCTCGATCTCCCACTCTAATCGATTAATCGAAGTTCCTGATTAATCCTTACATTTTACCGTCTAATGTCCAAACTGAACTACACTCCCTGACTAACGTTTTTCATTTGTTTTCCAAGTTCTATTTCCCCGATCTACGTATCACTCTAATCGATTAATCGTTACATTTTACCATGGAATTTTCGAACTAAAAACACACTCCCTGACTAATGTTTTTCATTTGTTTTCCAAGTTTAATTTCCCCAATCTACCACTCTATAATCGATTAATCGAAGGTTCTACTTAATCATTACATTACATTTCACCATGGAATTTTCCAACTAAAACTACACTGACTATTCAAAGTTCAATTTCCCTGACTGACAATTAATAATAAACATATTTAACCAGTAATTTCAAAGGAGTAGATGTACTTACCTTTGATCGAGTTATCAGGACCAGCTTCCGTTTGACTCTTCAAGTTAATCAGAGTCTGATCGCAAATATCGGCCGTCGGTAAGATATCAGGATGATAATGATGAATAATGTAACAGAAGGCTCTGCCATCCGAGAACGATACCGACAAATTCTCAATCTGTACATCGTACATTTCGCCGATGATTTGACACCATCTCAGTAAACACCATAATGTGACGTCAGTTTTATAAATGGAAAATTCCCTGATGCTTTTTTCCGTATCATTTTTGTTGCCCTCGAAGATTTGCACTTTACGTTTTAATCGATTAATTCTATGCAAATGAATTATTTCGGTTCGAAGTTCATCACCAGAAATAAGTGGTTCAACCTTTTGCCAAAAGAGTAATTGAATTGGGAAATTAATCTCAATAAAGGTTGCCATAATTTGAAATAACAAATTTTTGGTTCATGAAATTGTTAGGTCGGAACATTTTTCTTAATTACTCGGACCCTGATCGCTGTAGCCCTAAGTACTTAGTATCGTTGGAAAGGGAACAAATAGGACTATAACATACTCAAAGGATATCTCCGTATCTCTAATAGAACCAGAGTTATGAGCCTCCAAAGTTGGGTCTAATGCTATTCCTATGGAGGGTGTGTTATATTGAACATTTTCCTTAATTACTCGGCCCCTGTTTACTCGATCGCCAAGTTTTTAGTATGGTTAGATGGGGGACAAATAGGGTTATAACATATTCAAAGGGCATCCCCGTATCTCTAGTAGAACCAGAGTTATGAGCCTCCAAAGTTGGGTCTAATGCTATTCCTATGGAGGGTGTGTTATATTGAACATTTTGCTTAATTACTCGGCCCCTGTTTACTCGATCGCCAAGTTTTTAGTATGGTTGGATGGGGGTCAAATTGGACTATAACATACTCAAAGGACATCCCCTTATCTCTAATAGAACCAGAGTTATGAGCCTCCAAAGTTGGGTCTAATGCTATTCCTATGGAGGGTGTGTTATATTGAACATTTTCCTTATTTACTCGGCCCCTGTTTACTCGATCGCCAAGTTTTTAGTATGGTTAGATGGGGGACAAATAGGGTTATAACATATTCAAAGGACATCCCCTTATCTCTAATAGAACCAGAGTTATGAGCCTCCAAAGTTGGGTCTAATGCTATTCCTATGGAGGGTGTGTTATATCGAACATTTTCCTTAATTACTCGGCCCCTGTTTACTCGATCGCCAAGTTTTTAGTATGGTTAGATGGGGGACAAATAGGGTTATAACATATTCAAAGGGCATCCCCGTATCTCTAGTAGAACCAGAGTTATGAGCCTCCAAAGTTGGGTCTAATGCTATTCCTATGGAGGGTGTGTTATATTGAACATTTTGCTTAATTACTCGGCCCCTGTTTACTCGATCGCCAAGTTTTTAGTATGGTTGGATGGGGGACAAATAGGGTTATAACATACTCAAAGGACATCCCCTTATCTCTAATAGAACCAGAGTTATGAGCCTCCAAAGTTGGGTCTAATGCTATTCCTATGGAGGGTGTGTTATATTGAACATTTTCCTTAATTACTCGGCCCCTGTTTACTCGATCGCCAAGTTTTTAGTATGGTTGTATGGGGGAAAAATGGGACTATAACATACTCAAAGGACATCCCCTTATCTCTAATAGAACCAGAGTTA
Organism: Phalangium opilio; assembly: GCF_054372755.1. NCBI lineage: Eukaryota > Metazoa > Arthropoda > Arachnida > Opiliones > Phalangiidae > Phalangium > Phalangium opilio. Next base: position 14,873,870 of record NW_028324148.1, read on the forward strand.
TGAGCCTCCAAAGTTGGGTCTAATGCTATTCCTATGGAGGGTGTGTTATATTGAACATTTTGCTTAATTACTCGGCCCCTGTTTACTCGATCGCCAAGTTTTTAGTATGGTTAGATGGGGGAAAAATGGGACTATAACATACTCAAAGGACATCCCCTTATCTCTAATAGAACCAGAGTTATGAGCCTCCAAAGTTGGGTCTAATGCTATTCCTATGGAGGGTGTGTTATATTGAACATTTTGCTTAATTACTCGGCCCCTGTTTACTCGATCGCCAAGTTTTTAGTATGGTTGGATGGGGGATAAATGGGAATATAACATACTCAAAGGACATCCCCTTATCTCTAATAGAACCAGAGTTATGAGCCTCCAAAGTTGGGTCTAATGCTATTCCTATGGAGGGTGTGTTATATTGAACATTTTCCTTAATTACTCGGCCCCTGTTTACTCGATCGCCAAGTTTTTAGTATGGTTAGATGGGGGACAAATAGGGTTATAACATATTCAAAGGGCATCCGCGTATCTCTAGTAGAACCAGAGTTATGAGCCTCAAAAGTTGGGTCTAATGCTATTCCTATGGAGGGTGTGTTATATTGAACATTTTGCTTAATTACTCGGCCCCTGTTTACTCGATCGCCAAGTTTTTAGTATGGTTGGATGGGGGTCAAATTGGACTATAACATACTCAAAGGACATCCCCTTATCTCTAATAGAACCAGAGTTATGAGCCTCCAAAGTTGGGTCTAATGCTATTCCTATGGAGGGTGTGTTATATTGAACATTTTCCTTAATTACTCGGCCCCTGTTTACTCGATCGCCAAGTTTTTAGTATGGTTAGATGGGGGACAAATAGGGTTATAACATATTCAAAGGGCATCCCCGTATCTCTAATTGAACCAGAGTTATGAGCCTCCAAAGTTGGGTCTAATGCTATTCCTATGAAGGGTGCGTTATATTGAACATTTTCCTTAATTACTCGGCCCCTGTTTACTCGATCGCCAAGTTTTTAGTATGGTTGGATGGGGGTCAAATTGGACTATAACATACTCAAAGGACATCCCCTTATCTCTAATAGAACCAGAGTTATGAGCCTCCAAAGTTGGGTCTAATGCTATTCCTATGAAGGGTGCGTTATATTGAACATTTTCCTTAATTACTCGGCCCCTGTTTACTCGATCGCCAAGTTTTTAGTATGGTTGGATGGGGGATAAATAGGACTATAACATACGCAAAGGACATCCCCTTATCTCTAATAGAACCAGAGTTATGAGCCTCCAAAGTTGGGTCTAATGCTATTCCTATGAAGGGTGCGTTATATTGAACATTTTCCTTAATTACTCGGCCCCTGTTTACTCGATCGCCAAGTTTTTAGTATGGTTGGATGGGGGACAAATAGGACTAAGACATACTCAAAGGACATCCCCTTATCTCTAATAGAACCAGAGTTATGAGCCTCCAAAGTTGGGTCTAATGCTATTCCTATGAAGGGTGCGTTATATTGAACATTTTCCTTAATTACTCGGCCCCTGTTTACTCGATCGCCAAGTTTTTAGTATGGTTGGATGGGGGATAAATAGGACTATAACATACGCAAAGGACATCCCCTTATCTCTAATAGAACCAGAGTTATGAGCCTTTAATCCAAAGTTGCGTGTAATTAAGCCCATGTTAATAACAATGGGAGTGATTTTTTATGGTTGAAGCAACCCCTTCAGAGGGAACTTACTCAAACCTTACAAATTTCCCTTATTTCCCTGAATTTTACTAAAAATTCTTAAATTCCCTGAGCTTTTGTTAACTATTTATTTCCCTAACATTTGTAGGTTTGTCCTGAACAACAGCAACAACGTAATGCAAATCTACATATAACACAGTCAACACAAAACAGACTTACCTGTGTTTTATAGATAATTTTCCATAAGAGCATCAAAGTATGTTCGCGATGTCCGTCTGCAATATCGCTGGCTTTGAGATCGGCTGGCAAATCCACCCCATTTTCTCTGAGGACCTTTAAGACGCTTTCAACATTTCTGGCCTTAATAGTCCGAGTTGCAGCCGGAACCCTCAATGTGTCCGTTAAGGCCCATGAGTGAAATAGAAGTTCACATAACCGCCTACAAATGTTCAACACATAAAAACATAAAGAGTGTTGAGGATTGTTCGGACGAAATTTTTGCATTGAAATCCCTGACTTTTTTACCCCATTTCCCAAATCCCTGACTTATCCAGGTTCCCTAAGAACCCTGTACTAGTATTTGATGTAAAGAAGAACTTACGCTAAACGAGTTCCACATTTCAGATCTTGGCTGAGGTTGGTCACGGCGTAATTGAACTCTTCAAGGGGCTTTTGTTTCCACGAGACTGTGTAGCCGATATTACTTAGATGGCGTGTGATGTCACCCTCCCCTTTCAAGAATTCGCACGAAAAGGCGATTAAGATGTCCTTACTTGCCTAAAAGTCAAAGAATTAACGCGTATTTTACCTAGTTTCAAGTAGAAATCGTTATTCGACTGTTTTTAATCGATTAATCTTTTGGAAATTGCCGATTTCTTGATTTATGACGATTAATCGATTAATTCACTGAAGTAAACGCGAATACTGACTTTAAATCGTTAAAATTAAGACACTGTTCAGATAGGGCTGTAAGAATAATCGAGAACTCTAATATTAAATTATTGTGCTATTCCTAATCGATTAATCTAACAGTTTTAACTTTAGGAAACTGGCGAAAACAGGAGATTTTTTTGAGTACATTTATGAATCTTAACCGATTAATCCAATGAATCAAATAGGGGATTGACTTTAAATCATTAAGATTAAGAAACTGCTCAGATACGGATGTAAGAATATTCGAGAATTCTAATATTAATTATTGGACTATTCCTAATCGATTAAATAAATCTAAACCAGGTATCTTAGGGGTAGTTAATCGATTTAAATTTAACCAACAATCTATTGTGTTTATACATCGACATAAGGAGATTATCTCTCTCTCTAAGGGCCCAAGCGCATCTATTATTAAAAACATCTAGTTCTGCTAGATGTGACGTAGATTTTATATAGGGGCTCCTTCCGAATTTTTCGTGAAATTCGCGGGAGAGAAAAATAATTTTCAAAATCAGCCACGACCGATATCCTAAGCCGGTCGTGGTCTAGAGGCGAGCTCTGAGATAACGCTCCCAAGCGGTTGGGAATCAAACTAAAACAGGCGGGGAGGCGAGTGGCGAGACGCGAGAGAGGAAGGACTGAGGGGAAAAAAATAAGTAAGAGAATTTCCAGAACCCCCCAGCTCTCTCAGACACAAGAGGTAAATTCGCGCTTAGTAAAAATCGCGAAGAGCTGTCGTGAGAAATCTTTGAAGGAGGGAAAAATGTTCAATGCCGGGTTACTCTGCAGCGAATGCGCTCGGCCTCTGTTTAGGCTATACAATTATTATACCACTTGAGATGAGACGGATGGCTAACCAAATCGGACATACATACATTTCAACCGTAACATAGAATCTTGGGCCCTTAGAGAGAGAGATAATGTCCTTATGACATCGATAACCAATTTAAAAGGAGATAATAATCGAGATTTCTTTCAGTTATATAGTTTTGGATTATTAAAACAAATTTCGATTAATCGATTACGGTTTGGAATACAAATTTACTAAGATAGAAAGAAAAACCGCAATAGACTTTTCGAATAATAAAACAAATTTGGACTATTCGAAGAACAAATTTCGATTAATCGATTACGGTTTGGAATAGGAGCTTACTAACAAAGAAAGAAAAGACCGCAATAAACTTTTCGAGTAATGAAACAAGTTTGGACTATTCGAGAAACAAATTTCGATTAATCGATTATGGTTCGGAATACGAACTTACTAACAAAGACAGAAAAACCGCAATACATCTTTCGATTAATCGATTAAGATTTGGAATCCGAATTTACCAAAAAAAAAAAGAACCCCCGCAATATAGTTTTCGATTAATAAAACAAATTCGGACCAATCGAAAAACAAGAATAAATTTCGATTAAGCTTTGGAATACGAATTTACCAACAAAGAACGGAAAAAAAACCCGCAATATATCTTTCGATTAATCGATTACGATTTGGAATCCGAATTTACCAAAAAGAAAGAACCCCGCAATATAGTTTTCGATTAATAAAACAAATTCGGACCAAACCAAAAACAAAAATTTCGATTAATCGATTAAGCTTTTGAATACGAATTAACCAACAAAGAACGGAAAACAACCCTACAATATTCGAACACTAACTTCTACGATTAATTATACAGAGAAAAAATCCAAGTAGTTTAATATTCTTACCTTAATCTTGGCGTTCTTGTTGAAAAGACACGGATCGTGTTCTATAATATGCGAATTCTTGGCCTTATCCAGGAACAAAATCAGGAAAAGAAACTTCCTAAGGATATGCTTGCACAATTGCCCCCCGTAACCTTCCGCGTACAAATTAGGCACGGCTTTATGGGCGTATTCTTTGGCGATATCGCTCGAGAACAAGAATTTTTGTAGAATAAATCTCGATAGGCTAATGGCTTCGTTTGATTTTTGCAAGTAAATCATTTCCCCAAAGACAATCTACGGAACGGAACAGAACTCGTAAAATTAACCCACTATTCATAACCATGACTCATGGATGAATTACCTCTAGCCCAATATGTAGCCATAATACGTTATAATTCAACAGTATATCCAAAAACAATTTTTTCAACCCTGATATTTAAGTTTAATGTAAAGCATAAGTTATGACTCATGATAGCTTAAGTTCATAACTTACCGAAATCGGCGTAAAGTTTCCTGTCCTCTCTTATGCAAATGCGTTTCTTGCTAACTTGCTGCTCGATTTTATGTAATATCAGTATCATGGCATCAGAGTGGAATAGCATAAAGGCGTTCCGTCTCAGGTGGTTTTTGTTCATTTCCGACGTGTATAGTTTCAAGGAAAGTGTTTCTTTATCAGGCGCAATTTGAACAGACGCGCTTTTATCAGCAGTGGCTCCTTTTTGGAGGCTGGTAACCCAAGTTTCCGAAATTTTCACTAAAATATTAAATTTATTTACATAAATTGCCATTATTAAAATAATTTACTCCCTAGAAATTAATCGATTATTTAGTCGGACTAAATTTAAATCCCATTAATCGATTATTTAGTCGGACTAAATTTAAATCCCATTAATCGATTATTTAGTCAAACCAAATTTATTTCAAAACCCACTAATCGATTATTCAGTCGGACTAAATTTATTTCAAAACCCACTAATCGATTATTTAGTCGGACTAAATTTATTTCAAAACCCACTAATCGATTATTCAGTCGGACTAAATTTATTTAAAACCCACTAATCGATTATTTAGTCGAACCGAATTTATTTAAAACCCACTAATCAATTATTTAGTCGGACAAAATTTATTTAAAAATCCACTCATCGATAATTTAGTCGGACTAAACTTATTTCAAAACCCACTAATCGATTATTTAGTCGGACTAAACTTATTTCAAACCCACTAGTCGATTATTTAGTCAGATTAAATTTATTTAAAACCCACTAATCTATTATTTAGTTGGATTAAATTTATTTCAAAACCCACTAATCGATTATTTAGTCAGCCTAAATTTATTTAAAACCCATTAATCGATAATTTAGTCAGCCTAAATTTATTTAAAACCCATTAATCGATTATTTAGTCAGCCTAAATTTATTTAAAACCCATTAATCGATTATTTAGTCAGACTAAATTTATTTAAAACCCATTAATCGATTATTTAGTCAGACTAAATTTATTTAAAGCCCACTAATCGATTATTTAGTCAAACCTAATTTATTTAAACCCGATTAATCGATTATTTAGTCAGACTAAATTTATTTAAAGCCCACTAATCGATTATTTAGCCAAGTCAAATTTATTTAAAACCCATTAATCGATTATTTAGTCAAACCTAATTTATTTAAATGCGATTAATCGATTATTTAATAAGGCCAAATTTTTTTAAAGCCCATTAATCGATTATTCAGTCAGTAATCTAAGATAAGCCTAACTTCCGGCGATAGGGAATAAGGGGGATTGATTTGCTATAGAAGAAGCATCCCACTCATGTACTACTCCCTTTTTTTGGAATGAATAGGCCAAATTTTTAAATATCAATTGAAAAGTTACCTTTTTCTTCGTTGACTGAAAGGCCATCTGGTGGCGTGAAAATGTGATTCAACCATCGAACAAAAGCCTTTTCTTCCTTCTGTTGCCATTGTTCATCATAGAACATGTTCTTAGCAGCGAACAGATTGGGGTGACGAGGAATTTTACCAAAACTTGTAGCGAATAAGCTCAGTTTTGGCTGAGCAACGGGTTTTATGAAAGACGAAAATGGCTTCGACCTTTGAACACGACCTAAAGGGGAAAAAACGTGCTCGAGAGGGCTTTACAATAGACAAAAACGTGCTCTAGAGCATTGCTATATAGAAAAACACGTTCGAGAGATCATTACGATAGAAAAAAGGGTTCGAGAGACAAAAAACGTGTTCGAGAGAGCATTTCCATAGGAAAAACATGTTCGACATAAAAAAAGTGTTCGAGAAAGCATTTCCACAGGAAAAAAACATGCTAAGAGATTGAACAAAATTTACCAGTGCTGCTTTTTTTGAGAGGAGACATAACGGAGGACGACAGGCCTTTTTTCTTGGGACTACTTAAGCCTCTAGTAGTACTTAAACTAGACGATCTTCTCATCTTACGTTTCTCATTGCCATGAAACGTTTGATTAAATGTTTGCACTTTCCTGACCGGTACAACCTGGTACGAGTCACCGCCAGAGCTGGAAGATTCGGCAACTGACGCTGATATGTGCGACAAATCATGTGTCAGACCTAAAACATTAACATTATAGTTACACCGACACGCAAGAACTACCGCGCCACGCTGGTTTCAAAACTAAGAACTAAAACTAAATTATGATAATAAATAATAATTCCAATTTGATGCAAAATATTAATCAATAACTAAAAACATTTTTAATTAGTCCATGAAAAAGAAGGCTCCTCCCCTTTCCATGAATTAACAAGGCTCCTCCCCTTTCCATGAATTAACAAGGCTCCTCCCCTTTCCATGAATTAACAAGGCTCCTCCCCTTTCCATGAATTAACAAGGCTCCTCCCCTTTCCATGAATTAACAAGGCTCCTCCCCTTTCCATGAATTAACAAGGCTCCTCCCCTTTCCATGAATTAACAAGGCTCCTCCCCTTTCCATGAATTAACAAGGCTCCTCCCCTTTCCATGAATTAACAAGGCTCCTCCCCTTTCCATGAATTAACAAGGCTCCTCCCCTTTCCATGAAAAAATAAGGCTCCTCCCCTTTCCATGAAAAAATAAGGCTCCTCCCCTTTCCATGAAAAAATAAGGCTCCTCCCCTTTCCATGAAAAAATAAGGCTCCTCCCCTTTCCATGAAAAAATAAGGCTCCTCCCCTTTCCATGAAAAAATAAGGCTCCTCCCCTTTCCATGAAAAAATAAGGCTCCTCCCCTTTCCATGAAAAAATAAGGCTCCTCCCCTTTCCATGAAAAAATAAGGCTCCTCCCCTTTCCATGAAAAAATAAGGCTCCTCCCCTTTCCATGAAAAAATAAGGCTCCTCCCCTTTCCATGAAAAAGAAGGCTCCTGATTGGCTAAGCGAGGGTAAGGCTCCATATTCCATAGACATTTATAAATTTCTTACCTAAATCTTCAATTTTCGCATTTTTAGATTGCTTTTTCGTTGTACTAACACGTCGATCGAACATTTCATTGACGACTTCTATTGGCTGATTGAAAGTTTCATTCTCTACTTCGATATGATTGGAGAGTACAAAAGAATCCGAATTACTCCTTGCTTTTTCAACGGTAAACGATCCGGAGCGTCTTATCGCAGCTGGCGTTTCATTCGATGTCACAGTATCAGTGGAATCGAGACGATTTTGAATCAATCGATACATGGCGTCCGATTTGGCCCTGGCTTCGGCAATCTTCTTTAGATCAATGAAGGGACAATCTTCCACGACTTCGTCAAAAACCAAGTCCGATTTCGGTTCGTTTAAACTATCTTCGAAAATATCGGCATCGGATGACGGATTTTTCAAAGTTGGTTTAGCGAAAGTTTCACTGCGATTCGTGGACGAAACAGTTTCATTGGATGAAAAACTGCATTTATTACCCAATGGCAATTTGACCAAATTCTCAGTTACGATTGGTTCGGCTGGTGACCAATTTTTACGCGTGTTTGCCTTCACTTGCGCAAAAACTTCATCCAAACTTTCATCAAAGTTTAAATGTTTAATGGGTACGTTTGGTTCGTAAACTGGGACTTCCGATAAGACTTGACGTTGATTGGGATTTATGTAAAATGTCTCTCGACGAATTGGAGTTAATGGTAAGGGGTTATTCGTATTTAGTTCTTCAAAAAGATTCTCGGTTTTGTAAAGACTAGAGTCCAAAAACTGACTTTCAGTGTTTTTTGCAGTGGCGTTAGAGTTTGTTCGGGGTAACATGGTTACTTTGGGTTTTTTCACAGAGTAGGGTTTGGAAGTGGCGCGGTTTTGAGACATTTTCGATGATTTTTTAACCTATTTCAAAAATTTAATGGGACATATTGTCGTAGATAAACCAAGGCTTAATTTGTTTATCATGATTAGAAAGGTTTAACTAAGGCTTAAGTTAAGCCTTTGCCAATACAAAGTAACAGTAGCCTCTGTTTATTTGTTTCTCATGTGTAGAAAGAAACTAGAAAGGTGTAACTAAGGCTTATGTTAAGGCCTTGGCCACTACATAGTAACAGTAGCCTCATTTCATTTGTTTATCATGTGTAGAATGAAACTAGAAAGATTTAATTAAGGCTTAAGTTAAGCCTTTACCAATACAAAGCAACAGTAGCCTGTTTATTTGTTTACCATGTGCAGAAAGAAACTAGAAAGGTTTAACTAAGGCTTAAGTTAAGCCTTTGCCAGTACAGAGTAACTGTAGCCTGTTTATTTGTTTACCATGTGCAGAAAGAAACTAGAAAGGTTTAACTAAGGCTTAAGTTAAGCCTTTACCAATACAAAGCAACAGTAGCCTGTTTATTTGTTTACCATGTGCAGAAAGAAACTAGAAAGAATTTACTAAGGCTTATGTTAAGCCTTTGCCAATACAAAGCAACAGTAGCCTGTTTATTTGTTTACCATGTGCAGAAAGAAACTGGAAAGAGTTTACTAAGGCTTAAGTTAAGCCTTTGCCACTACAAAGTAACAGTAGCCCCCGTTTTGTTTACCATGTGCAGAAAGAAACTAGAAAGGTTTAACTAAGGCTTGTGTTAAGCCTTTGCCAATACAAATTAACAGTAGCCTCTGTTTATTTATCATGTGCAGTAAGAAACTAGAAAAGTTTAACTAAGGCTTAAGTTAAGCCTTTGCCAGTACAGAGTAACTGTAACCTGTTTATTTGTTTACCATGTGCAGAAAGAAACTAGAAAGGTTTAACTAAGCCTTAAGTTAAGCCTTTACCAATACAAAGCAACAGTAGCCTGTTTATTTGTTTACCATGTGCAGAAAGAAACTAGAAAGAATTTACTAAGGCTTATGTTAAGCCTTTGCCAATACAAAGCAACAGTAGCCTCTTCTTAATTTTTTAGCAAGTGTAGAAAGAAACTAGAAAGGTTTAACTAAGGCTTAAGTTAGGCCTTTGAATACAAAATAACTAGAGAACGGCAACGTATTCCAATTTGTTTCTCATGTTAACCGGTTATTGGGGTAAATGGAATAATGTGGGTGGTAGCTCCAAAGGAACACAAGGTCAGAAAAAAAAGACCAAGGCTTAAGTTAAGCCTTTGATAAGATGTCAGAAATTTAATAATAAAGTGTACTATCATAACTAATACACCTAATACCAATACTTCTAATTTATTCAAATGATATTTTAAAAGTTGCACATGAGGACTTAACACTTCCAAAAAAAAAAACCATCCCCTGCAAACTCTGAACTCTAATGAATGAATACAATCAAGAACTTAGTTAAAAACTGCTACAAGTAATTATTACTAAGCCTTGTTAACAAATTAACTATGGGAAATTGATACATTATATTTAACTAGGGCCTTAGTCCTTAATCTTAACTTACGTTTCATATAAATGAACTCAAATCAATCAAGATTCAAGATAATTGTTCATTATAATTGTTAAGCCTTGTCAAACAATTATAACTAGTAATTATCATAATTACTACCCCATAATATAAATCCCACTAATTTAAATCTATTCATGGAAAATTAAAATAATATTAATAATTACCTTCTGCTCGCATTTTTGAACACAGACACCTTGAACATAAAATTGAAACCGTTGTCCCAAATCCGTGTTAACTAAGACGCTTTTCCTCAAACCCCCGAGTGAGGTAGGCCTCCAAAAGACCTCCAGTTCAATGCAATCATTCCCTTTAATGTTGATTGAATCATTCTTAACCGTAAACCCAGCGGGTACTTTATCAAAAGTTACACTCAAATCCACCTAAAATCCACAGCACAGTTAATGTTAACTAACTTTAATACGTTTTAATTAATTAATTAATTTAAAATGCTACCTTATTAGGATTAAATATTTGTAAAATTGAAGTAGCCGTTGCCCCGACAACAACTTGCCCGAAGACAACAACGGGAGGCTTTTCAAATTCTTTTAATTTCAATAATGGTAACTCATCATCAGATGAGTGTGAACAAGTCTTGGCTTTTGGCGGACTGATATTAAACCATAATGAGTTTCCCCCTTCAGCCATTTTGCCTTAAAACATTAAATTAATCGCGATAATTTAATATAATTTAATTATAATTAAGATTAATAAAATCAAAAAATATGCCCTAAAAAGACACCCTGATATTTATAAAGTGGCACAAAACAACATTAAAATACATCACCTTTCTTCCAAATTTCAGGTCCACCTAACCCTAATTAATTACGCTCAACATCTAGTACTTATATTTAAACAATTAAAACTATTAAAATGTTAATTAAAATCTCTTCCCGAAGACAAAATCCGCACTGAATGAATTAAATACGGCAGTACAACTACCAATTTTGCCAGACAAGATTTGAAATTATCAACACGGATTCTGATTGCACGCTGAGTTGTACTTTATACGTGACGTCATGAAAATAACGGGAAAGTGCGTTCAGTGTTTGCACTGGTCTGCCAATTTTACTAACCGGGTTGGTGGTCTGCCGAAAATTCGACCAATCAGCGGAGAAATTAGAAAATGGGCTTTTTCCGCTGTACATTTCTGCTACTTATTCTGCCAAATTGATTTTTAATACACAGTCTGGGAAATAAGGATATTTTTTCAACTAGTCCTTGGGACCAGTGACCCCCCTAGTCCCCGAAATAATTAACTGGTCTCCGGACTGGTCCCAGCCTTTGTTCTCCTGTAGATTTGCAATTAATAAACTGGTCCTGAGGACCAGTAACCCCCACTTCTTAAATTAAAAAACTAGTCCAAGCAATTAATAAACTGGTTTTGGACCAGAGGAAGTGTGCTATTTCCCAGACTGGTTTACAGGCATGGAGGATTCCTACCATTAACACAAGGAGACCAAACGACTTAGAGTGTAAAATCGTCTGCTATTTTACACTCAAAGTTGCGTCTCCCATTGCAAATGGTATGAATCCTCCTTGCGTGTGAAATAATGTATTATGTTTTGCCGCTGTTGCGGTTAAAACCGGTAATATTTGAACTAGCAAATTATAATAATTTTAAAATGACATTTATTTAATCGCAAGTACCCCATTGGCACAGATGCCTTTAGTAAAAAAATAATAATAATAATCGCAAATCAGTCAAAAGTTGCGTAGACAAAAAACAAATAGTCTTCCAAAAATCATGGCTCAAGCCATCGAAATTCTCTCGTTTATCGTTGAATGGAAAGAACCCTGCGCTGCCGTTCCCCGTGAATTCCTTTTAAGCTATTACCCGCGAGAAAGTTGCGTTTCGCTGTACGATATCAAGCGCCGCAAACCATTTCTACGCAAAATCGAATGCCCTACCGTTTCCCTCAAAAACATTTACATCGGCAACCACATTGAAGTACTTTCTCGAGATCTGCTAATAAAATCGTACGCAAACGAGCCAACTGAAAAGTTCTTTAAATTTGCCTTAGAACGAACCCTAGCAGGCGTAACCGAACATGGTTTCAACCAATTAGGAGCCATTCTAACTGAAATTTCAAAAACGAATCTCTTAGTTCGAAATTTGAAAATGTTAACCCCTACCGAAGATGATACTAAATTTTTTCTAAAATGGCTCGGAGATTTATCGAAAAAAATGGTTAGAGATAACATTCAACCCGGCAGACCCGTTTTACTTATGGAATTAGACGGGTATGATTGCGTCGCAAAATGGCAAGGCTTAACGTCTTCCATGAGTCATATGACGTTTGGATCAGCCAATCAGGATTGCGTTCGAGACGAACTTAACATATTATTCTCGCATAATCGACCCCTACATTGCAATACCGCTGTTTTTTCGAATTCGACATGCTGTATTATTAAACCTCATATAATTTTAAGCAACTTAGCGGGGAATGTCATTTCGTTTATCACAGAAAGATTTACGATTAGCGCTATCGAGATGTTTACGTTAACTCGCGTGCAAGCGGACAATTTTTTTCAATTGTATAAAGGAGTTTTGCCATATTACAACGAACTTTTAGACGAAATGACGCTAGGTCCGTGTTTAGTTATGGAAATTACGTCATCTGGTGGCGAAAATACGCAACAAACCTTTCGAGAATTTGTAGGACCACATGACTCGCAGCTCGCTAAGCAAGCGCGCCCTTATAGTTTGCGAGCACATTTTGGCATTGATAGAATTAGAAACGCGGTTCATTGCACTGATTTACCCGAAGATGCAGTATTAGAGATTGAATATTTCTTTAGGATTTTACCAAAATATGTCAAAAAAGAGCGTATCTGATGATCTGATCATTATATCTTATCTAGTTAACCCTTGGCGTACAAATTTTTCTTAATAATATATGTGTCAAAGTTATTGAGATGTAATTGCAATATTTTTATGAGTTTTATGTATGTATTTATGTGTAATATGCCAAATAAAATTGCTTCCATTGAAATATTTGCCTGTTTCATTTTTATCTAAATTCGAATGCACAATGTGCATTGCACATTAGTTTGTCTGCCAATAGCCCACTAAATCACGCCCTCAACAACTCAAGCTGCCTGTGCTAATAAATCTGGGTAAAAAGATGATATCGTCTGCTAAAGAGTCGGAAATACAAAAACGTTTCAACTCTCAAGCAGACGACGCATCATTTTGATGCCAATTTGTCAGTTAAAAATGGCGCACTTAGCCTTGGCACATGGATCGGGAATAAGGTGGACAATGTGCAGAATCGTTGTCACTAGTAAACCGCCTTAAATTATTAAAGTTTGCCTGTTTCATGTTGACAAACACCTTAATCCCAAATCCTGACGCACATGGCAAGGCTTAACGACCACATTTTAACTGTCACTGTTACGGAATCGTCAATCAATAAGCCTTGCCACGTGCATCGGGAATAAGGTGGACAGTGCGCAGAATCGTTGTCACTAATAAACCGCCTTAAAATTATTAAAGTTTGCCTGTTTCAAGTCGACAAACATCTTAATCCCAAATCCTGAGGCACATGGCAAGGCTTAACGACCACATTTTAACTGTCACTGTTCCGGAATCGTTAATAGATAAGCCTTGCCACGTGCATCGGGAATAAGGTGGACAAGGTGCAGAATCGTTGTCACTAGTAAACCGCCTTAAATTATTAAAGTTTGCCTGTTTCATGTTGACAAACACCTTAATCCCAAATCCTGAGGCACATGGCAAGGCTTAACGACCACATTTTAACTGTCACTGTTCCGGAATCGTTAATAGATAAGCCTTGCCACGTGCATCGGGAATAAGGTGGACAAGGTGCAGAATCGTTGTCACTAGTAAACCGCCTTAAATTATTAAAGTTTGCCTGTTTCATGTTGACAAACACCTTAATCCCAAATCCTGAGGCACATGGCAAGGCTTAACGACCACAATTTAACTGTCACTGTTCCGGAATCGTCAATCGATAAGCCTTGCCACGTGCATCGGGAATAAGGTGGACAATGTGCAGAATCATTCTCACTAGTAAACCGCCTTAAATTATTAAAGTTTGCCTGTTTCATGTTGACAAACACCTTAATCCCAAACCCTGAGGCACATGGCAAGGCTTACCGACCACATTTTAACTGTAACTGTTCCGGAATCGTCAATCAGTAAGCCTTGCCACGTGCATCGAGAATAAAAATTCTAGAAAATAATTAGGCCTATAAACATAGGACGAGAAAAAAGTAATCAATAGCTTTGAACTTAACAATTCCATTTTTTTTTATATAATATAATTGTAAAGACTTCTGTGGACATCGTCTGCTTTTCTGTTTGAGATGATATTCGGTAAATAGGCTGCCGCATACTTACAAAAATACGTTTTGCTATTAAGTATATTGTTCTAAAAAATAAGTTGGCACCATTGTCTGTCGGGGGAATACATTGTTTTTTTTTGGTTTTTTTGTGATTTTGATTTTCAAGTTTTTCCGTGTTTTTTTTTTTTTTTTTTTTTTGGTTTTTCAAATTTGTAAAATGTTTTTTTTTTAAAATGTCAAGAATCAATTTTCTCGTTGAAATATTTACAATTTGCGGCGTTTTTTTGATCAATAGATTCTTCTACTCTAAACTTCGTAAAGAGTTTTTGTTTAAAAAATACTGTTATATTTTTACATAGCTAGATTGGAAACAAAATTATAACAACGGTTTCCAAGATGGCGTCGAAACAAAAAAAAGGCACGTTACACGAATATATATATAGATTAAGGCTGACGCGAAAAAAAGATTTACAATTCTTCAAAAAATGCCACTCTGGCTTTAGTCGTTCCAGATTTGGTCTAAAAATTACGATAATTTCGTCAGAGTTAAGTTAATTTTGATCAAATTTAAATTAAAAGTGAAGCAAAGGCTTACTTTTCTTAATGTTTCGTATTTTGTTTCGCCTCGCATGATACAATCTCTGTATATGCGATCGAAAGGTGTTAATTTCTCCTCGACTTTTAGCACCTCGATCTCCGTTTGCAGACCTTGCAATTGTTCTTGCAAGTACCTGCTTTTCTCCAAATACTCCATTCTAACACCAAAAACCCAAAATTTATCCGTTTTAAGAATATTCCATCGAAAACGGATGCGCGTGAAAGTTGTAAAGACTACCCAGATATGCTGCAATCCAATATGGCTGCCATATAACGTCATCTTGGTGGCGGCGGCGGCCATCTTGGATTGATGCATATTTGGGTAGTCTTTACTACTCATAAAAATAATAGTAACAACACCGGAAATGTAAATTAACACCACACGCAAGTCGCAACTCAATGTGCAAGAAATGGTCAAGCAATAAAGACATATTTTCAATATGGTTAACTATTTTTCATCTACAACGCAAAGGCTTAACGGTTTTTCGTCTACAACGTAAAGGCTTAACGATTTCTCGTCTACCACGCAAAGGCTTGACGGTTTTTCGTCTACCACGCAAAAGCTTAACGGTTTTTCGTCTACAACGTGAAGGCTTAACGATTTCTCGTCTACAACGTAAAGGCTTAACGGTTTTTCGTCTACAACGTAAAGGCTTAACTATTTTTCATCTACCACGCAAAGACTTAACGGTTTTTCGTCTACCACGCAAAGGCTTAACTATTTTTCGTCTACCACGCAAAGGCTTCACGATTTTTCGTCTACAACGCAAAGGCTTAACGGTTTTTCGTTTACAACGCAAAGGCTTAACGGTTTTTCGTCTACCACGCGAAGGCTTAACTATTTTTCGTCTACCACGCAAAGGCTTAACTGTTTTTCGTCTACCACGCAAAGGCTTCATGATTTTTCATCTACAACGCAAAGGCTTAACAATTTTTCATCTACAACGCAAAGGCTTAACGATTTCTCGTCTACAACGCAAAGGCTTAACGGTTTTTAGTCTACCACGCAAAGACTTAACGGTTTTTCGTCTATTACGCAAAGGCTTAACGGTTTTCGTCTACAACGCAAAGGCTTAACAATGTTTCGTCTACAAGGTAAAGGCTTAGTGACTGACCTTTCCCTCTCTATTTCAAGAGATAGTTGTGCTACGTCGGAATCAGTGACCAAGTCGCAGGACATTCCGGATGAACTGACCATTCCGTGGCTCATTCCATTGAGCATCTCGTGTTCGCTGAGTCTATTCAGACCAGGTATGGAGCTCATGATATCGGCGGAGTCCAATCTGCCATGTGAATAAGAGATTCGACCAACAACGGAGGAACTGCTTCCTCCCCCTCCTTCATCGGGGTATTGTTGCAAATGAGGTAAGTCACTGATCAAGTCAGCGGGAACTGAGTTGTGATGATCTCCGTTTCCATTGTAAACCTACAAGAACAATTTTAAAAACATAAACGGTACTCGCGTCGAATTAGGCCAAGTTCGCGCTAGATTCAGGGAACGTCCAAGCGGCATTCTAGAAAATTGTCGGGCTATTCGGGTCAAATTGTCGGGCTATTCGGGTCAAATTACAGCGCTTATTCAATGCAAAAAATCGACACCTAATTCGACAAAAAATCGTCGGGTTATTCGACAGAAAATCGACGCGTAATTCGACAGAAAATCGTCGCGTTATTCGACAGAAAATCGACGCGTTATTCGACAGAAAATCGACGCGTTATTCGACAGAAAATCGTCGCGTTATTCGACAAAAAATCGTCGCGTTATTCGACAAAAAATCGTCGCGTTATTCGACAGAAAATCGTCGCGTTATTCGACAGAAAATCGTCGCGTAATTCGACAAAAAATCGTCGTGTAATTCGACACAAATCGTCGGGTTATTCGACACAAGTCGTCGCTCTATTCGACACAAATCGTCGCTCTATTCGACCGAAATCGTCGCGCTATTCAACTGAAATCGTCGCGCTATTCAACTGAAATTATCGCGCTATTCGGGTGCAATTACCTTCGCAAAAGATTCAGGGAAGGTATACACGGAATTCAAGTCAAGTTATCGCGATATTAAGATCAAACTGTCACGGGAACCGCGTCGTATTATCGCGGAATCCAGACCAAATTGTCGCGAAATGAAAATCTTTCTTACTGTGTATGGGTTTTTGAGAATATCGACAAGTTTATCTTTGGCTCGCTTTTCCGCCATTCTGGCTTTAAGTAATTCTTGTTTCAGATGCTCAGCTTCCTTTGCCCTGAAAAACCAACCAACCAAAATTGACCTATTACCCCAATCCCCATCCATCTATCACACTACACCATCTGATTCACAAAACTAATGTTCAAAAATGCACTTGCCGTTTTTCAGATTCTTTAACCATTCTCGTTGCCAAGAACTCGGCTTCTTGCGCTTTTCTTTCAATCATAACTTTCTCCTCCTCGGTCTTAATAGCGCTTATTTTAATTCGTTGTATTTCCGCTTCAGCTTCGGCCGCTTTCTGCGTTAATAAAACAGCTTCCTCTTCAGCAATTCGGGCTTTTTCAGCCAAAAGTTCCGCTGTTTCTTCGGATCTCCTCTGAAAACAGTAATTAAACTCCAACTTCGTATTACCAAGGCTTAGCAAAGGTTACTTACCAAGGCTTGGCAAGGATACGTACCAAGGCTTAGCATGGTTACTTACCAAGGCTTAGCAAGGTTACTTACCAAGGCTTAGCAAAGGTTACTTACCAAGGCTTAGCAAAGGTTACTTACCAAGGCTTAGCAAAGGTTCCTTACCAAGGCTTAGCAAGGTTCCTTACCAAGGCTTAGCAAGGTTCCTTACCAAGGCTTGGCAAGGTTACTTACCAAGGCTTAGCAAGGTTACTTACCAAGGCTTAGCAAAGGTTCCTTACCAAGGCTTAGCAAGGTTCCTTACCAAGGCTTAGCAAGGTTCCTTACCAAGGCTTAGCAAGGTTACTTACCAAGGCTTAGCAAGGTTACTTACTTACCAAGGCTTAGCAAGGTTACTTACCAAGGCTTAGCAAGGTTACTTACTTACCAAGGCTTAGCAAGGTTACTTACTTACCAAGGCTTAGCAAGGTTACTAGCTTAGCAAGGTTACTAACTTACCAAGGCTTAGCAAGGTTACGTACCAAGGCTAAGCAAAGTTACTTACTTACCAAGGCTTAGCAAGGTTACTTACCAAGGCTTCCTGCGCTAGCCTGGCTTCTTCTTGATATTGGACTAGCCTTCTTTCGAGATCAGCTTTTTCACGTTCAACTTCCTCTCTTAGTTGCTTTTCACGGGCCAATTTGTTACGTTCAACTTGTCTTCGAACTTTTTCTTCTTTGGCCTGAGCTTTCATTTGTTGGACTTCCATCGAATCTGGTTTACGTCTTCGCATGAATAAGTCGTGATTGCCGATACATAAATCTAAAATCTGTGGTTCGGCAAATGATTTAGGGGCTTAGGGGTGGGCCTTGGTTTGCGCGAATACTGTCTAAGAATGAATATTGTGAGAAGATAATATGTCTTACCACTTTGTTCATTCTGATTTTGGAAGAATAAAATTGGAAGAGCGGTGCGTTTTTGTCAACCGGTTTGATCGTAAACTGAAATTATTTAATAAAATGTCGGCTGTTCTATGAAATTGTTCAGTTAAAACTAAAAGTTCGTGATGGTTTTTAAAATTGGACTATAGTGTTTTTACTATGATTAAACTTAGCCAATGTTTTGTCTGCCAAGGCTTAAAACGCGTCTTATATTCTCAATTCACCTTATTCCCGAAGGTACAGATATTATTTTAAAATTAAGACTGAAGGGACAGATATTATTAATTTTAAAATTACGACTGAAGGGACAGATATTTATTTTAAAATTACGACTGAAGGAACAGATATTAAATTTTTAAAATTAAGACTGAAGGGACAGATATTAAATTGATAAAATAAGGGCTGAAGGTGCAGATATTATTTTAAAATTATGACTGAAGGAACAGATATTAAATTTTAAAATTAAGACTGAAGGGACAGATATTAAATTTTAAAATTAAGACTGAAGGGACAGATATTAAACTTTTAAAAGTACGACTGAAGATGCAGATATTAAATTTTTAAAAGTACGACTGAAGATGCAGATATTAAATTTTTAAAAGTACGACTGAAGATGCAGATATTAAATTTTGAAAAGTACGACTGAAGGTGCAGATATTAAATTTTTAAAAGTATGACTGAAGGAACAGATATTAAATTTTTAAAAGTATGACTGAAGGGACAGATATTAAATTTTTAAAAGTATGACTGAAGGAACAGATATTAAATTTTTAAAAGTACGACTGAAGGAACAGATATTAAATTCATAAAATAAGGGCTGAAGGTGTAGATATTAAATTATTTTAAAATAAGGGCTGAAGGTGCAGATATTAATTTATCTTAAAATTATGACTGAAGGAACAGATATTAATTTAAAATTGTAACTGAAGGAACAGATATTAATTTAAAATTATGACTGAAGGGACAGATATTAAAGCGAAAAAATAAGGGCTGAAGGGACAGATATTAAATTGATAAAATAAGGGCTGAAGGTGCAGATATTAAATTGATAAAATAAGGGCTGAAGGTGCAGATATTAAATTATTTTAAAATAAGGGCTGAAGGTGCAGATATTAAATTATTTTAAAATAAGGGCTGAAGGTGCAGATATTAAATTGATAAAATAAGGGCTGAAGGTGCAGATATTAAATTATTTTAAAATAAGGGCTGAAGGTGCAGATATTAATTTATCTTAAAATTATGACTGAAGGAACAGATATTAATTTAAAATTGTAACTGAAGGAACAGATATTAATTTAAAATTATGACTGAAGGGACAGATATTAAAGCGAAAAAATAATGGCTGAAGGGACAGATATTAAATTGATAAAATAATGGCTGAAGGCTCAGATATTAATTTATTTTAAAAACTATGACTGAAGAGACAGATATTAAACTATTTTAAAATTATGCCTGAAGAGACAGATATTAAACTATTTTAAAATTATGCCTGAAGGGATAGATATTAAATTATTAAAATTAAGATTGAAGGGACAGATATAAAACTATTTAAAATTACGACTGAAGGAACAGATACTAATAAAAACCAAAATTACCTTTTTGTCATCAAAAGAGATATTTCTTATTTCACTCCATTGAAAGGATATTTTTGGATTAAGTTTATTATTTTTCTCATAGATATTTAAACCCAAGGCGGTGACACCCAACCATAATTCACTTTCTTTTTTATTCTGTGAACAAATTCACAAAAACAAATCACATAAAACATAATGAGCAATTAAAATCAAACTTACGCTAATGGGGAAGTAATTGACACCATACATGTCCAGATCTTGGGCTATTTTTAAATACTCCATCTCTGCTTCGTCTCTGCAAACAGTTAATTATCGTGATTAAGTTTAATGTTAGCTTCAATTTAATAAATATAATTCATACCTGGTCATTCCTCTGTGATCAGCATACCATATTTTGATCCTTTCTTCCCACATTTCGGGCGTCATTTGATACTGGTCAATGACTCTTTGTGGTAACAGATCTTCATTGGCTAACATACCGGGTTTGTACACTGATTCGTCGTAATCACCATACTGTATGCCAATAAGCAGAGGTTTATCATAAAGAAATGTCAAAGTGTGGGCCCATTTTTATGCTTCTGACTTATTTTAAAACCATTTATAATTCCCCGACACTCTTGGGACTATTTTATAATTCCCAGACGTTTTTGGGACTATTTTATAAATCCCCGACATTTTTGGGACCATTTTATAAATCCCAGACGTTTTTGGGACTATTTTATAATTCCCAGACGTTATTGGGACCATTTTATAATTCCCAGACGTTATTGGGACCATTTTTTATTTTCCCCAACGTCTTTGGGACTATATTATAATTCCCAGACGTTATTGGGACCATTTTATAAATCCCTGACATTCTTGGGACTATTTTATAATTCCCAGACGTTATTGGGACTATTTTATAATTCCCTGACGTTATTGGGACTATATTATAATTCCCAGACGTTATTGGGACCATTTTATAATTCCCAGACGTTATTGGGACCATTTTTTATTTTCCCCAACGTCTTTGGGACTATATTATAATTCCCAGACGTTATTGGGACCATTTTATAAATCCCTGACAT
The DNA here is from genome assembly GCF_054372755.1 of Phalangium opilio. Lineage (NCBI taxonomy): Eukaryota > Metazoa > Arthropoda > Arachnida > Opiliones > Phalangiidae > Phalangium > Phalangium opilio. The sequence goes on from NW_028324148.1 coordinate 14,895,073, forward strand.
TCTTGAGACTATTTTATAATTCCCAGACGTTATTGGGACTATTTTATAATTCCCAGACGTTTTTGGGACTATTTTATAATTCCCCGACGTTTTTGGGCCTATTTTATAATTCCCAGACGTCCTTGGGACTATATTATAATTCCCAGACGTTTTTGGGACCATTTTATAATTCCCAGACATTACTGGGACTATTTTATAATTCCCAGACGTTTTGGGACTATTTTATAATTCCCAGACATTACTGGGACTATTTTATAATTCCCAGACGTTTTTGGGACCATTTTATAATTCCCAGACATTACTGGGACTATTTTATAATTCCCAGACATTACTGGGACTATTTTATAATTCCCAGACATTACTGGGACTATTTTATAATTCCCAGACATTACTGGGACTATTTTATAATTCCCAGACGTCATTTTATAATTCCCGGACGTCCTTGGGACTACTGACGGTTTTGGGACTACTTTATAAAGCCCTGACGTTTTTGGGACTATTTTATAATTCCCTGACGTTTTGGCCTATTTTTAAATGGACCCTGAATTCAAATTTACCTTAGCTTGTATTGCATAGGAGGCTAATAAGACTGAGGCTTCGGGTGGACAATAAATATCCATATTGAGAATGGCTTGCTTGACTTGCAAAAAGAACAAATGCTGCGTTATTTCTTGAACCAATTCCTCTCCGACATCTTCAGGGTAAAATTTTGCTAAGAACATGAATGGCATTTGACTTTTCTTTTGAACATCTTGTTCTTGAAGCTAACGCCATCGCAAAATCGTTAAAATTACAAATTACCTCTAAAAAAAACTCGTATATAACAAACCAACCAACCAACCTTTTTATCGAGTTTTAACCAAGCAACGAAACCTTTGGAATCAACGTATTGCAACCCAAAATACCAAATTTCCCTTAAACCGATCGTTCGACAGACTAGATCAAAAAGGTCCCTTCCCATGGCTTTGTGCTAAATAATATCATGTATATATTTAATTTGGGAAAATAGTAAGATTCACGGAATCACGGGGTTTGGGTTAACGTACATCCAAATGGAATTCAAGTTCGGCATCCATGGTGGTCACCTTAACGTTAAAAACCTTGCCAGTTTTTGAGCTCTTTTTAAACGGCATTTTGCTATGAAACACTAAAGAAATAATACGGCCGTTGAATTACACGTTTGTAATCCCTGATAACCAATATTGCACTTGAAATTTAATTATTTCCGCTACTCAAAACTTTTTTTTAATGAGAGAACATTTAAATTTATAAATTTTGTTACAGAAGGGCAAATATTTTTTGCAAAATTCCCTGCGATGTTTTACTTCTAATATTTTATCTAAATAATTTAAAAACTAACAAAATTCACATTCCCTCAAAATATCTCTGCAAAAAACGTGACTTTTTGATTTTAAAATATCACAATTTTCATCAAAATGGGCTTTTTATAATTGAACTTTACTCTAAAACTTATCTTTACTAACAAAAATAGGCTTAAAGCAAGTCTCGGCTGTGGTTTAGTTTAAACAAATGCCACTAGATGTCCCTCATAGTCAAGGGGTGGAGTTGACTGGCCCACTAAGCTTAGCAAAGGCTTGTTATAGCTCCGCCCACATGGACGAGTCGTGATTGGTTTAAGCCTATCGCTAGGTTTACTAAAATTGGTGTGTAGAAGAATAGCCAGCATGCTAGGAGCGCCACAAGAGCCGACATTTGCTTTAAATTCCATAAAATTTCAAGATAGCTAATATAAATGCTTCGCTAGTGAGATCATCATTAATCTAGGCCTACTCATAAATAAAATCAGTTATTGTCAATCAAGTATGATTAAAAAGAAGCCAATGACAAGGGAATACCCATATTTAAACGATTATACAATCATGCAAACAACACAAACACAAAAACAATAAACAAATGTTTACCAGGACAAATTAATGTTTAGGTTTTAGTGATGGAAGGATTCAGGAATGAAGAAGATTTGGGTTTCTAAGTTTTCTAACGTACTTTTACGAATTATTCTTATTTGCTTTGATATATTTTAAAATAAAACTGTGAATTTGTTTATTTTATTCAATGTATTTAAAACAAATTTTCAAAGGCACTTGTTTGTTTGTTTTTTAATGTTGTTTCGCGACTTTCCTGCGTGAAGCCTTGGTCAATTTGAACATACGTCCAAGGCTTAAGCTTAAGTACCCGTTTCACTGGGTTCTTTACGCACTTTATGAAGAACACCGATTATAATCATGGTTTTTATGATGTAAATGAACAAAATAAAACTAATTTCATTAGTTTGATGAAACTCATATTCATTCCGGGCACTTTTTTTGAAGTTTAAACTCCAATGCCAAGAAAGGAATTTCGAGTTTTTGGACTTCAAACGACAAGCTCAGAATGTTGTGTTGTCTGGTTTTCTATCTGCATTTTACAAGGAGTAGTTTATTTGGAGTGATAGTAAAACTTTCCTTAAAAGTGACTCAAATCACCTATATGACTACTTAAATATTGCTCCATGGTGGCAGACTGTTAGCAGACCATTAATGAAAACGGACATGTTTTGGTCAGGGCCGGAAATAAGCGCATTGTCCAATAAAATTTTAAAATGTCCCATAATGTTTTTTAAAATTTAAGGGGGTCACTGGACAGTTTGACCAATAAATTTTCCGGATTTTTAATAGCTTGGCCATAGAGAAGCGATACTATTTTTGCACACTTCAGTGGACAAAATCCTATAAATTTTCCATTCAAACAGGGGGTCACTGGACTGGACACTAATCCTGTAAGAAAGTTTTCTTATTTCCGGCCCTGGTTTTGGTGCAAGTGATCGAGTTGGCTCTGACATGTCTCTTTAAATTTCCTGAACTGAACTGAATTATGGAAGGAAAAATCGTGTCAAAGGACTGAAAGCAAAGCCTACGCCGCCTGTGGCTTTTCTTTTAGCTAATTTGTCGATAGTGACGTAGTCCTAGATTCACTTTATTTTCGTGACTCATCCCACCTAGAGTAATTATAGACCGAGTAGCGCCGATTGGTGAAATTCGACGTCACAGATCAAAGGTTTCATCTACGGCGGTGCACGCATTTTGTTTCGCGTGTACGTGAATAGATGGCGTTATACACTCCCTCCATCAGTTCGGAACTGCAGAACTGATTTGATACGAACCAACAAGTGGTAAACCGGAACTGCCCGCGAGATTTAAACGTGTTAAAAACCGTTTATGACATCATTGTATTTTGTTATGGAGATAATAAAGCTTTATTGCGATAAAATTGTGTCATTTGTTCAAAACAAAGCCATGGTAGGTGTTAAGCAACGAAAGTGTGCTGTATTGCACTGCAGCAACAGAACGGATTCAGGGATACCAATGTATCGGATACCAAGAACCCCCGATATCAATAGGAAGTGGCTTTTGTTTCTTGGTCGGCCAACCAATAAACCATTGACTAACCTCAGTGTTTGTAAGGTACGAATAGAAGTACAGCAATAATTCACAAATATTTATTAAATATCCTTCATGTGACAATAATTTATTATTATTACTATAATGGCGTTTATAACAATAGGATCATTTTGCAACCACCGCCTTTGGTGTGAAAGGACAGAAGTTACCGTTGGCCATTCCTACAATTGCTTCCCGATTCCAGCGACGTATATCTGTGATCCCTTCTCACAGCAATACACTCTCCTGTATAACGGTAAGACACATGTTACTATTATTGTCGCGACGCACTATTCGATAGGCTCAAATTAGCAGCTCTTACTGCAATCATAGCAAGATGTCCCAATTACATCCACCCAGCCTCATAGTCGTACAGTCGATTCGATGTAATACTAGTTGCCTTAATAGGTATCACTGTCTAATAATGGTATATCATATTGGTATCCATAGCGTGCCACGAGCGATACACCTATGTGTAACACAACGAATCAAGACAATGATCCTGAAGGTGCCAATGTATCTATCAATATCAGGGATCAAGATGTTGAAACTAACGCTACCCAACAGCTAATCCAAGCCCATGAATCAACGTTAAGTGTTACAATGTGTCAAACATCATCAAATAGTACATTAACTCAAGCGACACAAACACTTCACCCAGATGATTCTATGGCACATAAGCTAACCCAAACCGTAGATGCCACACACAACACACGCAATGACAGCGATGAGGTGCTTGTATCGCATTTAACTATTCAACGGTTATCGAACGAGAATAAGGAACTCGTAAAGACAATTCAACGCCTTAACGCGTACAAACTAGCTTGGGAGAAGCTTTTCACTGAAGATCAGATAAAACGTGTAGTGGACATCACACGTAATTGCCAGTGGTCAGCTCAAACCAAGTGTGAATCCTTGTCTTTACTTCATAATGTTGGCAACAAAGGTTATCAGTATCTTAGACACCGTGGATTCCCATTACCCGCAATTAGAACATTGCAAAAGTCCATTGAAGTGTTCCAGGCACCTCCTGGAATTCAAGACGATGCACTGAATATCCTTAAAACCCATGTAATAAGTCTAACAGACATGCAACGGAAAGTGGTCATACTGGTGGACGAGATCCAGATTAGGCAAGCGCTTGAATACGATGCTGGGCTGAAACAAGTAATTGGTAACGCAACCCTTCCAGGAGACAACAAGGCTACCCATGCTGCTGTGATAATGGTACGCTCCGCTAGTCAAAAGTGGAAATATATTTTGGCGTACCACCTAACAGGAAACAGTGTCAATGGACGAGATCAAACACAATTAATCATGGACTGTATCAAAGCTCTTGACAATATTGGCCTGCAAGTGGTTTCACTAGTGAGTGACATGGGTCCCAACAACCTTAGAAGTTTAAATCTTATGGGGATCAAGGTTAATGCACATGAGAGACGAAACACATTTCCTCACCCATGCAAACCAAGTAAAGACATTTATGTGATGGCTGATCCACCCCATGTGTTCAAGAATATTAGAACAGCGCTCTTGAACAACACCATGAAAATACCACCCGATATTGTAGCTCAATATGACCTTCCAAGTGACACCGTTGATGTGAAGTACATAAGGGAACTTGTGAACCTGCAATCAACGTCTGAATTAAAATTGGCACCAAAACTGACCGCGACACATGTAAATCCATCGCATTACCAAAAAATGAGGGTTCCACTTGCGCAAGACGTCTTAAGTAGCTCCACAGCTGCGGCCTTGGAAACACTTGTGCAGGTAAATAGGCTTGACCAAGCTGCGAAGACAACTGCTTGGTTCTGCCGTTTGATGTGCAATTGGTTTGCAATCATGCGAGGTTGTTGCAAGAGCAAGGCCTTAAATGTAGAGAGAAGACGTCTGCTACAAGAAGTAATGTCCATCATTGAACGCATACAAATCGGGCGTTCTTGGAAACCGTGTCAGACAGGGTTAATAATGTCAACAATATCAATACTTCACTTAGACGAGTACCTAAGACAGGATGGGTTTACATATATCATGCCAGGACGATTCAATCAAAACGCCTTAGAGAGTTTGTTCGGTCGTATACGTGACAGAGGAAATAGATACCCTACAGCAAAGGCATTTAGACAGCGATTACGAATATTGCTTATTAAACAACTGCAGGAATATATCTCACCAGACATTTTGACTACCATAGTAAAACCACCAGTGTCTCGTAGACATTGCAACCTTCATGAGCCTTTGGAACGTGATAGTGTCACAGTACCCTCTGACAATAATGTGAGTTGTAATGCAACGGATACCATGTTTGCCTGCAATGTCGTTGAAGAACTACATCCTGTCCTGCATATGCCTGATACAGAACGCATTCCAGATGCTCAGCGTGAATTACTGGAAGTCTTTGAAAGATACCAAGAGGCGGATGACTCGCATCAATTACCTGATCCCGATAACGCATTCCTCCAAGTAGACGTCATGGAAGGTGATATTTCGCCTGAGGATGAATGTTACTTAAGTAGATCATATGATATGCACGCGTGTAATGGTCCTGATAGCCTGGGATTTATTGTTGACACTCTAGGGCTTACTAGCACTAACCCAATAGATATACCTGTAACATTAGACAGTATGTCAGTCTACTATCTAGCAGGCTACATTTGCTTTTCACTTGAAAACAAGGTGTGTTGTCAATGTTTCGATAGCATTTGCGACCCCCAATCTAACCATACCCTGCATCCTGATGCAATTCATGCTGGAAACAAAGCTTTCGGAAACCTCAAACAGCCATCAACGTTATTCCTCAAGTTTATTACGTCCTGCGAAGAATGTTTGAGGGAGAAACATTTAGATAACCTAGATACAGTAACCGATCCTTTTAATGTATTTTCCAAGTCAGTTCATGACTATACAGACAGGTACAGACACATCTTTCGCGAGTGTTGCAGTGTAAGATCGAAGGCAATAGCGAAATATGTACGTACCCGTGTTCATATACGAGCGAAGCATGTAACGAAAACGCTCAAAGGTGTACCTATTCTTCACTACACGAATAAATAGTATATACATAAACACATTGTTGGTGTACTCAGTTAATGGATAAAATACATTTACATATATATACATACCTTCATGTTACCTACCATTGCCGCCTATATTACCCGTTGCCTTGCCTTAGCTTAAACGTTAACGTACTTTTTCCTATTACATGAAACAAAAGCAGACGACATATGGATTGTGGGATTTAGATCGATTCAAATCAGTTCTTCAGTTCCGAACTGATGGAGGGAGTGTATAACGCCATCTATTCACGTACACGCGAAACAAAATGCGTGCACCGCCGTAGATGAAACCTTTGATCTGTGACGTCGAATTTCACCAATCGGCGCTACTCGGTCTATAATTACTCTAATCCCACCCTTGTGTCTCAATGTATTTTTCCCGCCCGTGCTCTCTCCCCCGTGATGCTTGCTCACTGTGGCGGTGGCCTCCACTGGCTGCCAGCGCGCTAGAAGGTATGCTTCGAAAATTGTGCGCTGACAGCAAAGCGAAACGAGCAGGAAATAACAAAAATTAAAATGATCTTTCCTTGAAAATTTCTTTAAATTTAAGAAATTAATTCGTGAACAAAAATGGATACCGCGTAAATTAACATTTGAACAATAAAAAATCCGCGTAATGTTGATAAAAACAGCGGGAAAACTCCCCTAACATACAGGTAAATCACTTATGTTTGCAGCTTGATTGTTTTCTTTTAACGTGGGAAAATAAGTAGCTAAGCCTATTTGCCGTTGTTTTCAATGTAATTATATAGATTTAAGTATAAATTTCGGGATCTCCGTGTTGAAATTATTTTAATAATAAGGTTACATTATGCCTCGCAATACATTAGTGTACGAAATCGTATAGGAAATCACTATTGACTAATCGGACCGTTTACAATAGTTGAATAGCATAATCATATTGCACGTTTGCACCTGCTCCGAGATTATTATCTGCGGGTTATGCCGAAAAATGGTTTTTATAATGAATTTTTATGTGTATGGCCTTTTTTTGCATGTTAATTTATCATTACTTAAAATCATTATAAAATTCTACAATTTAACTAAATTATAGCGCCTAGATTTACACAACCCTGAATGTTTTTATACTATAGCGCCCACATGTTTACAATCCCACAATTTTCCTATATAATTGTGCCCCAGATGTTTACAATTTCGTGTATTTCTTCTAATTTCCTGTACTTTAGCATCCAATTTACAAGGTTTCATAATTTTCTTATAGTAGTGATCCCCATATTTATAGTCGCCACAATGTTTTCACTATTATAGTGCCCAGATTTATATTTGGCTAATTTTTTACTGTAGTATATCCCCCAATTTTAATTTTTCACAATTTCCCATACTATAGTGCCCTGATTTACATGATCTCACTATTTTCCATCACTATAGTACCCGGAGTTACATTTCCAACAATGTTGCCATACTACAATGCCCCGATTTGCCTAATCCCACAATTTTGCATCACAATAGTGCTCTGATTTACATTTTCCACAATGTGCCCATACTATGGCGCTCTGATTTACATTTTGCACATTGTGCCCATACTATAGCGCCCTGATTTACATAATCCCATATTTTTGACATCGCTATAGTGCCCTGATTTACATAATCCCACAATTTGCCATCACTGTAGTACCCCGATTTACATTTTCCACAATGTCCCCATACTATAGTGCCCCGATTTACATAATGCCATAATTTCCCAAGCTCTATAGTGCCCCGATTTACATTTTCCACAATGTGCCCATACTATTTTGCCCGGATTTACATTTTCCACAATGTGCCCTTACTTTAGTAACCTGATTTACATAATCCCATATTTTTGACATCGCTATAGTGCCATTATTTGCATTTTCCACTGTCTTCATACTTTAGTGCCTTGATTTATATTTTCCACGATGTTCCCATCTATAGTGCCGTGATTCACATAATACCATAATTTTCCAAGCTCTATAATGCCGTGATTCACATAATACCATAATTTTCCAAGCTCTATAGTGCCCTAATTTACATTTTCTACAATGTGCCCTTACTATAGTACCTTGATTTACGTAATCCCATATTTTTGACATCGCTAAAGTGCCTTGATGTACATTTTCCACTATGTCCTCATACTATAGTGCCCCGATTTACATATTCCACAATGTAGCCATACTATAGTGCCCCGATTTACATAATGCCATAATTTCCACATAGTATAGTGCCCCGATATACATAATACCATATTTTTGACATCGCTATAGTGCCTTTATTTACATTTTCCATTATGTCCCCATACTTTAGTGCCCTGATTTACATTTTCCACTATGTCCCCATACTTTAGTGCCCTGATTTACATTTTCCACTATGTCCCCATACTATAGTGCCCTGATTTACATTTTCCACAATGTTTCCATACTATAGTGCCCTGATTTACATTTTCCACTATGTCCCCATACTATAGTGCCCTGATTTACATTTTCCACAACATTCCCATACTATAGTGCCCCGATTTACATTTTCCACAATGTCCCCATACTATAGTGTACCGATTTACATAATACCATAATTTTTCAAGCTCTATAGTGCCGTGATTCACATAAAACAATAATTTTCCAAGCTCTATAGTGCCCCGATTTACATTTTCCACAATGTCCCCATACTATAGTGTCCCGATTTACATAATACCATATTTTAGACATCGCTATAGTGCCCAGATTATCACATTTCCACATTGTTCCTGTACTATAGTACCCATACTTATAAAAATCACACAATTTACCATATTCTATCGTTTTCAAATAAACAACACAAAACTAACACTAACTAATTAAACATAATCCCATAAAGTAAATGTACATTATTTCCAGGGGATATTTCCACAACACACTGTACGGAAATTAAAATTAGAAAAATAAATATAATAATTAAAATTAAAAACCCGCGTCAGCAATTAAAATTCCTTAAATCAAAATGGAAACCTTGTGTTCGGAGTCATTTTCGACACCACCTCGTTTAAACGGTTCCTTGACTCTAAGTGACTCTGGTTCGAAGAAACCTCAGCAACGAGGCGAAAGTTCAGCGAGTAGTCGCAGTACGGGGAGCGCGGGGAGCAATAACGGTGACCGGACAACGTCCATCAGCAATGGCAGATTGAGTCCGAGTCACAGCGCTCACAGCGTGACGCGAACAAGCTTACAAAAACTTAGTCAAGAAAAAAAGGCCAAGAAATTAAAGTTCTATCGCAATGGTGACAAGTTTTTCAAGGGTCTCGTGTACGCATTGTCAATGGAACGCGTAAGGACGTTCGAAGCTTTACTAGAAGATCTCACCAGGATTCTAGTGGATCAAGTTAATCTTCCAAAAGGAGTTAGACACATTTTTCAGGTAAATACCCACGGCTTTCATCAGCTTCTTATCGTTATGTCCAGGAATACATACAGCTACTAGGAATCATTGTGTAGGCTCCAAGTATCTAGGCGGGCTTTGAGGGAGGAGTTAGATTAATCATTATATAGAGTGGTATATACTGAGAGGGGAGGAGCTACAGTGACGTGACGTTAATATTGGTAGTCTGAATGGTATGGCCTGAGCTGGCGACTTCCAATAGGGAGTGGGGGCAAAGGGTTGAAAATATCCCCCCATTAAGCGTCAAGCCTCCGCTAAGCCAATCAGCTGCATCCCCTTGCAAGGCATCCACTTCGTAAAGTTTGCCACCATTTTGGTGGAAAAGAGAGGAGCCATATTAAACTACACCCCTTTGGCCTCTCTCTATATTGTCGCCGAGGGTGTGACGTCACGTGAAAGTTCGTGGTAGCAGACGATAGGACGAATTTTACCTTGCGAATAATTAATCTCTTTGCGCGTTGAACATTGCGCAACATAGTCATATGGCATCGCGAATTTATAGAGCTATCTTAGTTGTGACGTCAGTGCCCAGGTAAAACACGTCACAGTCTTAGAATTAACAGTGGGCGGCCATATTTAATTGATACCACTTTGGTTATTGGTTCTATGGGCAAATAGCATGGGTGACGTCACACTAAGACTACTGAGATAGCTCTATTGCCGTTGCTCTAGGAATATAAGGCAACAACGATCATCCAATTAAATCATAGTTAGAAAGACGTCAGAATTATGACGCACCCAAGCCCCGCCCACAAAACCCGCATAGATATTAACATGGAAAAGATATGATTCCTGGTGACTTATGGCTTTCCTGTTACGACCAAAATTACAGATCGACGGTCGCGATAAGATCACGAGTTTGGATCAAATGGAGGAAGGTTGTTCGTACGTGTGTTCCTCAACGGACAATTTCGTCAAACACAATTACGATTGTAACGAGAAACCTCAATGGAGTCGCGCCACAAATCGCGAAGAATCGGTTTTGTGCGAAAGTTCCCCTTTGCAATCTCCCCCCGCTAAAGAAACGACGGACTTTGTGCGTCCAAAACTCGTGACTGTCTTTAGAAACGGCGTCAAGCCGCGTAAAGCCGTTCGTATTCTATTGAACAAGAAAACGGCTCGTTCCTTCGATCAAGTGCTCAATGATATAACTAATGCAATCAAATTAGATACGGGCGCTGTTCGCAAAGTCTTCACCTTAGGCGGGAAACAGGTGCGATGCCGCTGCCACTTGTGTAGTTTATTTGTCAATTGCAATTTGGTTAATTGCAATTTACCAACCATTTTTGTAGGTATCGGCTTTGGCTGATTTTTTTAATGACGAGGAAGTTTTTATAGCGTATGGAACCGAGAGGTATTCGCACGATGATTTTGATCTCGATTCTGAAGGTAATTATGATGTATTTACCATTGGGGCTCGGCGTAGAACGCGTTGAAAGAGTTTGGCGAATGTACGCGAGCAACGTACATTAGATAAGTCAGAAATTTTCGTATCGTATTTGCTAGCACACGCGATTAAAATTTATAGCGTTTCACGCGCATAATCGATCAAGATTTAGGTGCATGATCGATCAAAGTTATAGAAACACGAGTATAATCGATCAAAATTATAGAAATTCGCGATAATATTCGATCAAATTATAGAAATTCGCGATAATATTCGATCAAATGATAGAAATTCGCGATAATATTCGATCAAATGATAGAAATTCGCGATAATATTCGATCAAATGATAGAAATTCGCGATAATATCCGATCAAATTATAGAAATTCGCGATAATATCCGATAAAATTATAGAAATTCGCGATAATATCCGATCAAATTATAGAAATTCGCGATAATATCCGATAAAATTATAGAAATTCGCGATAATATCCGATCAAATTATAGAAATTCGCGATAATATCCGATAAAATTATAGAAATTCGCGATAATATCCGATAAAATTATAGAAATTCGCGATAATATCCGATAAAATTATAGAAATTCGCGATAATATCCGATCAAATTATAGAAATTCGCGATAATATCCGATAAAATTATAGAAATTCGCGATAATATCCGATAAAATTATAGAAATTCGCGATAATATCCGATAACATTATAGAAATTCGCGATAATATTCGATCAAATTATAGAAATTCGCGAAAATACTCGATCAAATTATAGAAATTCGCGAAAATACTCGATCAAATTATAGAAATTCGCGAAAATACTCGATCAAATTATAGAAATTCGCGAAAATACTCGATCAAATTATAGAAAATCGCGAGTATAATCGATCAAAATTATAGAAACTCGCGAGTATAATCGATCAAATTATAGAAACACAAATATAATAGACCAAAATTATAGAAAATCGCGAATATAATCGATAAAAATTTCTAGAATGCAAACAACTTGGCAATATTGGACGAGGCGGTTTATCGTCAATAGTCACAAAATCTCGACGATACAATTACAATGTTACGCACCATCACCGACGCAATAATCTCGTCTCACCCAGCAGTTTACAACGTCAAGGCTTCCTACAGGGATGTTCATCCGCTGATAGTAAGCCCATACCCCAACCCCCAATCCCCTTTTAGACCTAAACAAAACCTAACTAAATTAAACCAAAATTAAATCCAATCAACCTTAATCATCTTTGATGAAGGTTCTTGTAACTTATCACCGATATCAGGGTCTCCCAAATCGCTTAGAAGGGTTAATTTAAAAAATCCGGTGAGTGCATGAGTCGAACGATCCCTCTTATCGTAAGAAAAACGACTTACAATGAAATTGCCCACAATATTTGGACTTAGTGCCAAATGAATGGGAACGTCAACGCGGCGTACAGCAGTAGCGGTGGCGGTGGTGACCAATCGCACCAAAATGGATTCACGGCTCAACAAAATTACTACGGATCCATATCGCAACCTCCTCAACCACCCATTCTACCTCGTGAAATCACTGACGGTTATATCGTGGGGAAATTAATCGGTGACGGGAATTTCGCCACGGTGTATCAGTGCGTTCAAAAGTCAACTAAGAAAGAATACGCCTTAAAAATTATCGATAAAACAAAATGCAAGGGAAAGGTGTGTTAATGTTAATTTGTGGGGATTTTTTTTTTTTTTTTTTAATTTAGGATAGTTAGTTTTGATTAAAATTAATTTATGCATATTAAAGGAGCATATGATTACCAGTGAAGTTTCGATACTAAGGTGGGTTAAACATCCTAATATAATCGAATTACTGGAAGAATTTGATGCCCCCATGGAACAGTATATGGTCATGGAATTGGTTAAGGTAAGTTGACGAAATATTTTTACTCGTCTCGCGTTGATTTGGTTCCGAGTCGGCGGTCGGTTTTGGTTCCGAGTCGGACTCGGTTTTGGTCCCGACTCGGCCTCGGTTTTGGTCCCGACTCGGCCTCGGTTTTGGTCCCGACTCGGCCTCGGTTTTGGTCCCGACTCGGCCTCGGTTTTGGTCCCGACTCGGCCTCGGTTTTGGTTCCGACTCGGCCTCGGTTTTGGTTCCGACTCGGCCTCGGTTTTGGTTCCGACTCGGCCTCGGTTTTGGTCCCGACGCGGCCCCCAATTCGGTCCCGACTCGGCGTCGGTTTTGGCCTATTTGGTCCCGCTTTTTTTTTCAAAAACTGAACCTTATTTCTTCATTTGTTTGTTAAAGGGAGGGGATTTGTTCGATGCGATTCAAAGCGCCACAAAGTATTCAGAAAAGACGGCGAGCGCGATGGTGTACAATTTGGGCAGCGCCTTAAACTACTTACACTCGAATAATATCGTACATCGAGATATTAAACCCGAGAATTTATTGGTTGTCGAACATCCTGATGGCTCCAAAAGCTTAAAAGTCGGCGATTTTGGATTGGCTATTGAAGCGACGCAAGCTTTGTATACCATTTGCGGGACACCGACTTACGTAGCGCCCGAAATTCTAGCCGAAACTGGGTAAGTCGACATAATATAGCGCCATCTAGTGTCAAAATTCGGACTACATTTAAAAAAGCTTAAATGAGCAGGGATTATCATGGATTTTCAAAACCATTTATGATAATTAGACCACAATTTTTACTATTTTAATTAGTTACGGTGTTAAAGTGGATATTTGGGCCGCTGGTGTCATAGCTTACATCCTATTATGCGGATTCCCACCTTTCGTTAGTCATACCAATGATCAAGAGGAATTGTTTGATCAAATTCTGGCCGGAAGTTTCGAATTTACGTCACCGTATTGGGACGATATTTCGCAATCAGCCAAAGTAAATATTATTGCGCAAAAGTTAATTTTTAAGTTCTTGCGCATGTTTTTTTTTACAAAATTTAAACTTTTGGAACCATTTCTTTGCAGGATCTAATTAAATGTATGCTACAAGTAGACGCTCAAGAGAGATTCTCTGCTGAAGAAGTTCTAGCGTATCCATGGGTCGCTGTAAGTTAATTAATATGTTGTTAGTTAGTTTATTTAAGTTAATTTACTAAATCAGTTACTTTTAATCAAGCTTAATGTATAATTTGGTAAAAGAATTTTTTCTCCGAACTTTTTTCCGTTTTCAGTCTTGCAAATTCTCTGAATTTTGTTCGTCCAAATCAAAAAAGAGATTAAATAATAAAGTTTGCCCAGGTTGTTTTTGGTTCAGTTTTTAATTATTATTATTTTTAAATCCCGCATGCTTTTAAATTTAATTTAGTTTCAATTTTTCAAGCTTAAATTGCTATTAGAGGCGTAGTTTTAAATTTCCGTTTCATTCGAGCTAAATCACGGTATTTTTGTTGACACTGTGTTTTGTCTACTTTCTTTTATTTCGGTAACCAACCAATAGGAGGAGAGTATGCCCGCAATCGACACGCAAATGAGCGTTTCACGCAAATTAAGCATGCACTTTGAACGCAAACCTAAATCGACTCTCAAAACGGCTGGTATTGCCCTCATCGCTGTAAGTAATTCAACTTCCTTGTTGTTTTATATTTATTTGCAAGTACACCTATTTCAAGTTTACTATTTTTCGTGTTAAAACGCGTTTAACCTGATTTGAAATAAAAAACCAGCCAGAATGGGTCAAAGCAATACTTTTGCGCCTCTCAATCGCGTAAAAGTAAAAACATTTTCAAAATATAACGGTTGGAGCTCTAATTTTGCAACAAACCTAAGTAGAGTAATTATAGACCAAGTATCGACACTCAGTAGGCCAAAAATAACGTCAAAGTCCTATTTTTCGGGGAAACCAATGTGGAATTGGCGATAGGTGGCGCTTGTTTATTACTTTGAACAATCGGTTTGACTGCATGGTTCATTTTACTCATAGAAACAGGTTCGAAACAGAGTTGGAGAGACTTATAGCTCCACCGACGGGTAATAAACGGGAACATGACGCGTTCCCATTCCATATCCCAAATAATATAGCTTACGCGTCATCAGGGCCGGATTAAGCAATTTTGCCCCCCCCCAAGATAATATGCGCCCCCTTTAGCCGGAAAAAAAATAAACAGCAAATAATGGTAGGGGGAATAGTTTAACACAATGCGCCCCCAACAAGCCTTGAGCCTGGGGGCCTGTGCCCCTTAACCCGCCCTACATGTCATTTTTGGCCTATTGACGCTACTCTATGGATACTCGCAAAAGTTTCTTTGAAATAAAACCAGCCAGAATGGGTCAAAGCAATACTTTTGCGCCTCTGAATCATCGCAAAAGTAAAAAACTCCGATTTCAAATAATGTTACGCGGAATTATCAAAATAAAATTCACACACGTTTTCGCATGTGTTTTTCTTTCTCGTTTCTTTTAGCTTATTGGCTTATTTTTTCACATATTCGGACGTAATTTAATTTAAATTCGAGCTTTATGTAAAAAAAGGCACAATATTTTTAAATATTACTAGTCACAACTAACGGCAAAAAAAATAAAATAAAATAAAACAGTAAAGCATTGGATGCTGTGATTTAAATTTAGATTTAAAATATGCTTAGTTAATAATTAAACTTAACACGCTGGCGTATTAATTAATTAATAAATGCTAAGTAGAGAAATTAAGTATTTAATTTTAATATTATTGAAAAATTAGTTTCAATTTATATTTAACGAGCAAATTTTTGCAATCTTTTTTTTTATATTTTGTTATTATTATTATTATTTGGAAATGTGATTTGTTTGTATTCAAGCTTGAAGTGTGTTCACATTTAATTTGCATAAAGAATTTTTTTTACGATTTATTTTTGTTTTGTTGTTTATTTTATTTATTTTTGTTTATTTTATTTGTGTGTTTATTTTATTTGTTGTCCCCTATATATATCTATGTATCATAGAACGTTAAAAAGTCTGAAACTTTCAACAGACGAAATACTAAAGTAAGTACCTACATTAGATAAAACAAAGAGTCGCTTACCATATCACGCATTGCCGTAGCAATTGCAGCAAATTGCAAATTAATTCTAGGCTTAAGTAGAAAAGCTTCAGAATCTCCTAAAGAATTGCTTACAATATCAATAATATCATAAGTTTATAAGTGATATGTTCCATAAGTGTGACACTTCGTAACGGCAATAAATAATTTCTCACAATATCACCAAGAAGTGATATCTAGTTTACTAGGGAGAAGGTATAAGATGTCTAAGTATTCGCGCGGGCCATAGAGTGCTGTCAGTTGTGACGTCAGATCCAAGGTTAAACGTCACGAGTCTGCCTTTAGCAATGGGCGGCCATGACAGTTACCGTTTTTTCTTTATGGGAAAACAGCATGGGTGACGTCACACCGGCGCTTCTGAAAGCACTCTATAGTCCCAGTCCCCCTTTCAAAATACAAGGGGGGGGACGTAAAAGGAGGCCGGGCTATTTCACCTCTCCTCAGTCGGAAAATATGACTGTAATTTTCGTTATCATTCGCGTCGCGCTGACTTGAGTTTTCAAGAACCAATGAGATGCTGGTTGTGATTTAGAGGGGGCGGGGATTAACTCCGGACAGGCTACGTTTGGACTGGAGATAAAGAGATGGAAATGTGCAGGCGAATTTATACCTTCTCCCTAATAAACTATAGATATCGCTTCTTGATAACACTCATATTGCTGTAGCGATTGCAGCAATGGTAAAATATGCTAAGTCCTTAAAACACTCCAATGATCATATTCATAACTTGTTAAGGATATGTCACTTATGACTCAAAATGTCATAGAACACTTTCGACTCAAAATCAACCACAGAACGCGCTGCACTTCAGTCCTAGCACCCTTTATAGTTTTGTGTCGTCAAAGAAGTCGCTCTAACAATTTACGTATCCCATTCCCCTATAGGCTATCCACGTCATGCGCATGGCAATAAACGTTGCAATACTTGCGCATTTAGCGGAACATAATCATTAATATGTAGTACATGTTAATGTGTTATCTTTCAGAGCGCCCCCATGGACAAAGAGCTAAACTTCTTGTTCAAAAAAGCCAGCAAAGATTCCCTTAAAAGCGCCCATTCCATAAACGGTGGCATGCCCAAAATATTCCAGCCACTTAAAGTGAAAACCATCGTATAATAAAACAATTAACAGAGTAGCGACGCTCCATGTTAACCACCATAGAACGTAGTACAGTCAAAGACACGGAGATGTCACTACTTTATTATGTTACATGCTTGGTGCTATAGAAAAATTACAATTAGAAATTCGATGCCAAAATATTAATTAATTCGCTAAATATCTATGGTTTTAGCATAGATTAAATACTAATTAGAATTTTAACTATAAGTCTACGTGGTGGTTTACGTGTTCAAGGAAGGTCAATGGGTAGTAGTGGTTTCGATGTTGAAAAATGATTACAATTAATTTTAATTAAATTATTTGAAAATTTAAGGCGTTTAAACTAACTTTTAAACAATTTTGAACATTTTTGCAAATGCCTAACACACGTTTTGAATAATTTAACAGCACTTTAACAACTTTGCTTTTCGATATTTTTCATACTGTTGAAAATAGTTCGTCTGTCTAGTGAAAAGGCGGCTTAAGAATTAACTGAAAAACGTGTACCACGTGACTACATTTAAGTTCAAATTTCAATTTGATTGCTAGACGTTAAGCCTAATTTTAAAATGATTACGTAACATGATTTTTCGGCGGGAAAACTTGAAAATTCTTAATATCTGAGCCTTCGAAAGGCCACGTGACTACATTTTAATTTCAATTTGATTTCTAGGCGTTAAGCCTAATTTTAAAATGATTTATATTATGATTTTTCGGTGGGAAAACTTGAAAAATCTTAATATCTGAGCCTTCGAAAGGCCACGTGACTACATTTTAATTTAAATTTGATTTCTAGGCGTTAAGCCTAATTTTAAAATGATTATGTATCATGATTTTTCGGCGGGAAAACTTGAAAAATCTTAATATCTGAACCTTCGAAAGGCCACGTGACTACATTTAAATTTCAATTTGATTTCTAGGCGTTAAGCCTAATTTTATACGTAACATGATTTTTCGGCGGGAAAACTTGAAAAATCTTAATATCTGCACCTTCGAAAGGCTACACTTTATAGTTGGAAACTACTACCCCATTGACTGCGTTCAAATACGCAAACCATTATGTAATTGTATCTGTCCGATTAAGTAATCAGTAACGGCCATTTTTTGCAACAAAAAAATTAACCCTCAAGCTATCACGCGCGCCAACTACGAGCCAATCACGTGACGTATCTAACCAATAATATAATATACACTTAAACAAGTGCCTTCCTCGTTTATAGATAGAAAAACTAATCCCTGCCTTAAATATATATACAGTATACCCAATTTTTTGATGACGTAAGCTTTACTAATAGTATTTTAGCAAAGACCAAAAGACATTAAAAGGACTAGCAACCATAATCCAACTTATTCCCGGTGCGAGTGCCGAGGCTTATCCGTGATTTATGACTTCAACACAGCCAAAGCGTGATGGAGTGGGCTGTTGCTTCAGACTCGAAATATAATATATTATTTGGACTCTGAAGCAGACGACGCATAATTTTTTGCCGGATTTGTCAGTAAAAAAATCGCGAGATAAGCCTTGGCACATGCATCGGGAATAAAGTGGATTCTCGTATTTCGCGATTGCAAGGCACTTTTAAGTAATTTTTACACACAATTTAGACATTTCAAAATATAATGTGTTGGTGACGGTGAATAGCTTGAAAGGTTATAAATATAATAAGGTAAAATTTTATGTCCATAGCACCAAAATAAATTGCATAATAACAATAAGTATGACACTTATCATTAAAATATTTCATTTTAGTGTTATACTTATTGTTATGTTACGTTAATTTGATCTCTATTATCGTTATTGTACATAATTAGTATTAATTTGAACTGATTTAATTCTCACTAATGAAACAATCTAATTAACATCATTAAATTAAGTTTTTAAGCTACAACTAATTAATATTTTCTCAATTATATATTATTTATAAAAAGATTGCAATTTTAAATAGCGTAACTTTCAACTGTGACGTCACCAAACTTATTTTAATCAAAATGCCGTCACAGTTTTATTTTGAAAATAATTTCTTTCTGTCTCTATACTTTCTGTCTAAATACTTTCATATTTATTTCAAAATCAATTTTAAATTAATTCTAATTTTTGCAACTCTGAAACGCCATGAATTTATTCTTAAATTACCATGAATATTTCATGTCGCGAAGCTGCCGGTAACACGAGCCAAGGGCCAAGAATATTATTAGCCCTACGAGCCCTGTCGGCATTGGTAACATTTTTGTGATAACACTTAACTAACATAACCTAGAAAATATTCAAATTTAAAGTAGAGATAGGACTAAATTAATATAGCGTGTAATTGTTTTTAATACGTACTAATTAGTAAATTAATTAAATATATTGAAACGAAAGGTATTATGGGAAGCAATCAAGTTAACTATTTGACCATCCAAAGGTAGCTTTGAACGATATTGATAAGAATCGAAAGACAAATATATTTAATGGCGTCATAAGATCTAAAGAGCGCAACAATTTAAAAAAAATGTCCAACGAAGCACACGTACATTTACTATGAACGCGTTAAGTTGACCGGTTTTGACGTCACGTTTGCAAGCCAATGCTCAACGAAGTAACTGGCTACGAAACGCGCTAATTTGTAGGCGTAAGTAGTAGTAGACGATATTATGAAAGGTTTTTACAAAACCGATCAGTCTATTACGTCACGTTGCTTAACGGAGCTCAACGTGTTTAGACTTCGTTGCTTATTACTTATAGGAACCCGAAAATATTGTTTACGTGCGCGAAAGAAACCTAGTTTAATTATTTAACCCTTAATTCCCTACAGTCGCTTGAAATGTCGATTTAAGCGCAGTTTCTGACCTTGAAATTAGCGTAAATCCGACCTTGAAATTAGCGTAAATCCGACCTTGAAATTAGCGTAATTCCGACCTTGAAATTAGCGTAATGCCGACCTTGAAATTAGCGTAATTCCGACCTTGAAATTAGCGTAATTCCGACCTTGAAATTAGCGTAATTCCGACCTTGAAATTAGCGTAATTCCGACCTTGAAATTAGCGTAATTCCGACCTTGAAATTAGCGTAATTCCGACCTTGAAATTAGCGTAATTCCGACCTTGAAATTAGCGTAATTCCGACCTTGAAATTAGCGTAATTCCGACCTTGAATTTAGCGTAATTCCGACCTTGAATTTAGCGTAATTCCGACCTTGAATTTAGCGTAATTCCGACCTTGAATTTAGCGTAATTCCGACCTTGAATTTAGCGTAATTCCGACCTTGAATTTAGCGTAATTCCGACCTTGAATTTAGCGTAATTCCGACCTTGAATTTAGCGTAATTCCGACCTTGATATTAGCGTAATTCCGACCTTGAATTTAGCGTAATTCCGACCTTGAATTTAGCGTAATTCCGACCTTGAATTTAGCGTAATTCCGACCTTGAATTTAGCGTAATTCCGACCTTGAATTTAGCGTAATTCCGACCTTGAATTTAGCGTAATTCCGACCTTGAATTTAGCGTAATTCCGACCTTGTATTCAGCGTAATGCCGACCTTGAATTTTGAGCTTGACATTAGTGAAGTTCCCGACTCAAAATATAGCGTAATAGATTTTAAACCCCTCCCCCCAGCCAAAAATATCCTAGACCTCCTGCGTAAACCACCTCCTTTAATCCCTGATTTCAAACGCCACCTATATAAATATTATTACATTAAAATTATCGATATTTCTTATAAATATCGATTCGCTAATAAAGCCAACTATATTCCTTTTAACCAACTTGCCAATCAAATTACACTTGAAAATAAACTGTACTTGCCAGTCTGACAATGTAAACGAAGATGGGGACAGATTGGATCGAGAAATATACCAAAGTGAATGAATTTCATAAATATTTTAAATATACTTAGAATGAATTGTAAACCTTTAGATATAGTCTAGTGTAAAGAAAATTAATAGTTCTACAATACAACCAAAGATGTAGTTAGTGAAGTTGCCCCGCCCCTTTTTGATACTTGTATACGATTGTCGAGTAAGGTCATAATATGTACGGTGATTAATGAAGATTATATTTTTAAATTAAAACGTAGTGTGTTCCTAAATAGTCTAGAACTAACGCGAAAGTAAGAATGAGAATTAAAAATTTATCAATATCACCCCTTTAATGGCGAACTTAATTTGTTTTTAATACGATAGTAAACAACGTATTTATTTTATTTAATGCATGGATTGAAATGGAAAAACAATTGGTTTCCTAATCAAATTTGTTTTTAGTGTACGCGGCCCGACCCACAAACACGTAACAGACAAAATAGTGTAAAAGCTACGTTTTGTTATGTAACAAAACCGTAGATAAAAAGTAACCAAAATGCATTCTACCGCATTTAAATTGTAAAAACCCCAATGTTGCATTTATTTTGTTTACTATACTTTTAATTCTCTAACCAAACTTGGATTTCACGTAGAATATCTAGAAAAGTATAAACTGGCCGGGGCCATCTTGTTGTTTATGTAATAAAACACTTAGATATAAGAAAACCTAACCCCAGTAACCCAAAATGGAATCTAGCACATCTGAATAGTAAAACTAAAACAGAGATTTAATTTATGTTCTTTACAGTGGAATAGGGCTCCCCCACAAACACGTGACACGAAGAATTGGTAGAAAAAGTATATACTGGCCGGGGCCATCTTGTTTATGTAATAAAACACGTAGATAACACCATACAAAATGGAATGTTGTTTGCCATATTTTCCGCCATTAAGGGGTGTTATTGGTCTATTTAGTATGTCTAATTGATAAATATATATATAACTATAAATTTTATTTCTGATTGGATAAATAAATTTGATAGTGTACTAGTCTTTTTTAAAGCATTAGTGCTTCCATCTAACAACGTTGATTGCAATATGCAGCCGCCATTTTGTTCCCCATTGTTTTGAGATAGGCCTACAGTACTTCAAAAGGCGTGAGTAAGAAATATGGACGTCTGACGTCACAACATACCTTTGATTATTAAATAAACTTACCTTGGCTGCCATTTTGTATGCAATGGATATCATTTGAAAGTAAAAATGTTTTAAATACCTCTAAAGTGTATCTTTTTTTCTTTTTGGAATCATCATTTACAAATACATTTAGTAAATGTAACTTAAGTTACAAAATTTGTCACTCGTTGATTAATTCATTTAAATTTTATAGGCTTATATTTGGAAGTGATCTCATTTCGTGTTCATGATCTAGTCTAACTTTTGCGCATTTTTCTTGACAAAATTATAACAGTCTTTACACAATACCCCATAAAGTTGACCCAAAACATTTGTGTTCACTGTAAGCTCCTCTATGCTAAGCCTTGGCCAACATTTCATAATCTCGAGAATCTGAGTATCTAAGCCTTGGCCAATATTTTCTAAGCAGACAAAATTACCTCAAGACTCCAGAACACCTGATAATAGAAGTCAGCCATGAATATTATAAACTACTTCCAGAGTCAAACTTAAGCCTTTGTTACTAAGCCTTGGCAAATATTTCCTAACCAGACGACCTACCTTTACCTTAACGCTTGAGAATCTATGATCATAGAGGCCAATACATAATCACTACCAGTGATAAGATCCTGGAGTATTTGCTGGCCCTTGTTACTAAGCCTTGGCCAACATTTCATAATCTCGAGAATCTGAGTATCTAAGCCTTGGCCAATATTTTCTAAGCAGACAAAATTACCTCAAGACTCCAGAATATGTGGTAATAGAAGTCAGCCATGAAAAACAACTTCCCGAGTCAAAGATAAGCCTTTGTCGCTAAGCCTTGGCAAATATTTCTGTAGCAGACGAACTACCTTAACCTTCGCCTCGAAGTCACATTTTGAGTAAGTACTATCATTGCCAGTCAACTTTTGGGGTATTAAATATAATATTAATTAAGTCTTATTAACATTAACTTTCATCACATTAAGAAATTATTTATGTAGTTAGTCGGAGCACCAATTTATGTGTAAAGTAAATAGTGTGAAAATTATTCTTTAAAGGGACACTAGATGGCGGCAGTGTGACGTCACTATAATAACGAGTGGAAGTAAAACAAAAACCAATTGGCTAAGACTCCAGTAGCCATCCAGTCTATTGTCCCTAATTTGTTATTTCATTTCTAATTTAAAGGGAATATAACAGCTATCGAACCTTTAAGATTAAAGCTGTTATATTCCCTTTAATTTCCAGGTCGTTCTTTTCATAGTTTTACATACCATTGCACCGTTAATGGTAGGAATTTGATATTACGTAAATTTTGGTGAGTAAAATAGTTTTTCGTCTAAAAATACGAGCGTATCTTCCTCGTGATTGGTTAATTCATTGGTTGATCACCGGCACTTTACAAGCACTCATCATTGACACTAAAAACTCAGGCACTCTTTTCTTTGTTTTTAAAAATAAAAAACACTATAAGTCTTTCTTGGAATTCTCGGAATCCTCCGATGGTGGAGTTTCAAATTCGGCCGCGCAAATTCGCGGGAACCATCCCTTAGGATTGTCCACAATCACAACACCTTAAACAAATGGTGGATATTTTCATATTTAGTGATTTAAGCTTAATATTAATTTATTATACATGCAAGCGTTTCTAAACTGATCGATGATCGCTAGCGTTTTAAAACTGACTGTGGTTCAAAACTGACTGACCATACTCGCGAACTTATGATTCTAAACTGATCAATGCTCAAGTGCGATTATAAACTGATGGATCATACTCGCAATCTTTCCTTAGAAAGTGATCGATCATGCACGCAAACGCGCGGTTCTTAACAATGATCGATCATAAACCCAACCATACTGTTCTAAACATTGATCGATCATGCACGCAAACGCGCAGTTCTGAACAATGATCGATCATAAACCCAACCTGTTGTTCTAAACATTGATCGATCATAAACCCAACCCTGCTGTTCTAAACATTGATCGATTATGCACGCAAACGGATGGTTCTAAAAATTGACAGATCATGTACGCAAACGCGCGGTTCTCAACAATGGTCGATCATACACGCAACCGTGCTGTTCTAAACATTAGTCGATCACAATCGCGAGTTTCCTAAATATTAATCGATCCCAATCGCGAGCATTTCCTAAACATTAATCGATCACAATCGCGAGCATTTCCTAAACATTAATCGATCACAATCGCGAGCGTTTCCTAAACATTAATCGATCACACTCGCGAGAATTTCCCAAACATTAATCGATCATAATCGCGAGCATTTCCTAAACATTAATCGATCACAATCGCGAGCGTTTCCTAAACATTACTCGATCACAATCGCGAGCGTTTCCTAAACATTAATCGATCACAATCGCGAGAGTTTCCTAAACATTAATCGATCACAATCGCGAGCGTTTCCTAAACATTAATCGATCACAATCGCGAGAGTTTCCTAAACATTAATCGATCACAATCGCGAGTTTCCTAAACATTAATCGATCACAATCGCGAGAGTTTCCTAAACATTAATCGATCACAATCGCGATCATTTCCTAAAGATTAATCGATCACAATCGCGATCATTTCCTAAAGATTAATCGATCACAATCGCGAGCGTTTCCCAAACATTAATCGATCACAATCGCAAGAATTTCTAAACACTGATCGACAACACTCACAAACATTTCTAAACACTGATCGACAACACTCACAAGCATTTCTAAACATTGACCGATCACTCTTGCTCACAAGTCACTTCAAATTCGAATAGACCACACCCACAATCTTAGTTACAAACAGTGACCAAGCACACCAGCGAATACCCGTTTAACATACGACCTCTCACCTGAATCAGAGACTCTATCCTTTACGCATCTTTCCCCATAAAGCCAATGTCTTTTCCACCTCGTAACAACGACCGAGTCGCCCTTGGCAATGGCAATACGCGGCTCGTCACTACAAGGAGGACTGCAACAAACCCTAAACCCTTTTGATATGGGAAATATCGAACCAGAGTAATCTTTGATTACGGTGTAGCGTTGAGAGATTGCTTGTTTCATGCGTTTCTGAACAAGCTGCTCAACCTAACAGACCCCAACAATAATTAGAGCTAAGGTTACCCTTTGACCTTAAAACATTAACATTAACTTACAGTTAACGTGTATTGATCACAACCGGAAACAACAG
This sequence comes from Phalangium opilio, assembly GCF_054372755.1. Lineage (NCBI taxonomy): Eukaryota > Metazoa > Arthropoda > Arachnida > Opiliones > Phalangiidae > Phalangium > Phalangium opilio. Next base: position 14,920,586 of record NW_028324148.1, read on the forward strand.
GCCACGAGATGCCGTTTGTTGTGGAATTAGAACTGTCTTCGTTCGACTCTTTTGGTCGAAAAAAGACGTATTTAAAATTGCGCCATCTACCGAGGTCATAAGGGTAGATGAACTCGGGTTCACCTTCCCGTCTAGGACGCCCTCTAGCCTGAATATTTTTATAAATAAGGCGGGTTTTATTTGGGCAATGTGTTAACTGGGGTTGAAATTAATTAAGTACCTTAGTAACAATCCATGTTTCTATGTTCGTTTCGTTTTTCAAAATTGCTTTCATCTAAACAAGTACGTAAAATCATTTCTAACTTTGGAAGGTCATACCTATGGTAATTTAAATGATAGGGGGAAACGCTTTGAGGATATGATAGATGTAATTGTCCTCTATCTAACAGTACCAATAACTTGGTTCTACGTCAATTAGGGCCTGAGTAATTAAGGTTTTAACGAAGAATAATGTTCAGGCCTAGTAGGGAAGTTCAGAGCATTGACGAATTGACGAACTTTGGGAGATCAGAACTCGGGCATTTTAAATGCCACAGGGAAATGCTTTGAGCGTATCATAGAGGCAATTGTCCTCTGTTCAATGGTACCAATAACTTGGTTCTACGTCAACCAGGGCCGAAGTAATTAAGGTTTTAACGAAAAATCATTTTTAGGCCTAATAGGGCGTAGGTCAGAATATTGACGAATGGACGAACTTCGGGAGACCAGAACTCTGGCATTTTATATGCCATGGCAAAATGCTTCGAGGGTATTAGAGAGGCAATTGTCCTCTGTCCAACGGTATCAAGTACTTGGCTCTACGTCGACCAGGGCAGGAGTAATTAAGGTTTTAACAAAAAATCCATTTTTCGGTCAGAATATTGACGAACTTCGGGAGATCAGAACTCTGGCGGTTTAAACGCCACAGGGTTGTGCTTTGAGGGTATAATAGAGGCAATTGTCCTCTATCCAACGGTACCAAGTACTTGGCTCTACGTCAGCCACGGCTTAAGTAATTAAGGTTGTAACGAAAAATCATTTTAAGGCCTAGTAGGGCGGGGTTCAGAACATTGACCAACTTCGGGAGCTCAGAACTTAAACATTTTAAAGGCCACAGGGAAATGCTTTGGGGGTAAGATAGAGGCAATTGTCCTCTGTTCAATGGTACCAAGTACTTGGTTCTACGTCAACCAGGGCTCGAATAATTAAGGTTTTAATGAAAAATCATTTTTAGACCTAGTAGGGAAGATCAGAATATTGACGAATTGACAAACTTTGGGAGCTCAGAACTTTGGCATTTTAAATGCCACAGGGAAATGCTTTGAAGATGTTATAGAGGTAATTGTCCTCTGTTCAATGGTACCAATAACTTGGTTCTACGTCAACCAGGGCTCTAGTAATTAAGGTTTTAACCCACTGACCTGAATGTATAGAAGGCCACCAAGGGCTAAGACAACACCAATGGCAAGTCCTAAACTAAAAACGGTGAAGACCAGATGATACAAGGAAAAGTATAAGAGGTTTCGGTTGCTCATATAATAAACGTAATATCTCTGTAATAGAACATTTTCCTTAACCAACAAAATTCAATCAAAACTATAGCTTTGAAATTGTTTCAGAAGCCATATGTCTTACATAGTTAAAGGCTCGGTAGAGTCCCCAACTAAGATAGATTGTGGCTTGTATCGAACCGAAAAGGGCGAAGAATAGAAAAAGGGAAAAATGGGCGTGGTTATGATGTCCGCAACAATTATTTATCCAAGGACAATGATGGTCCATTTTCATGACGCATCTATTGCACTTGCGACAATGATGAGCGCGCGGAGGTTTGTAACCATCACATAAAACACAAAGTTGCAATTTTGGAATATTTGTTTCGTCATCCTTATTAAATATAGAATAAATTCTTAAGCCTTGGCCTACGTAAAGCCTTGGCCTACGTAAAGCCTTGGCCTACGTAAAGCCTTGGCCTACGTAAAGCCTTGGCCTACGTAAAGCCTTGGCCTACGTAAAGCCTTGGCCTACGTAAAGCCTTGGCCTACGTAAAGCCTTGGCCTACGTTAAGCCTTGGAGTACGTTAAGCCCTGGAGTACGTTAAGCCCTGGAGTACGTTAAGCCCTGGCCTACGTTAAGCCCTGGCCTACGTTAAGCCCTGGCCTACGTTAAGCCTTTGCACCAAATTGTCAATACATACAGGCTTCCATTTGAGTGGAACAAAACCGGGTCCAACAATGGCAGCACAGAAAAAATGGTACAACGTTAATCCCACCGAAGATAGAAACATAAAATAGCACAGAATTCCCGATAGGGATGTAAATGGGGTGAAGCACGTGCTGGCAATTTGAAGCGTGCTAAACGTGATGCATTTTACAATTCCCAATGCCAATAATGGACCCCAATGAAAGAGTTGACGAAGAAACATCTTTACTGCAACTGTAAATATAAAATGAATTTCAATTTAAGATTATTTTAATTATTAATTTATAAGTACTAATAAAGATCATATTTTTAATTGTATTAATTACTTTGATAATTAAAACTAAGTTTCAAAGAAAAGTGGTGTGGTCACATGAAATTAAATAGCAAAGGCCTAACTTTGGAAGTCTTAATTATTGTTTAAAATTTATATTTAATTTATATTAATTTTATTTCACGATTTAAGCATATGGTTTGCAAAAATAATTTACAATTTTTATTAATAAATTTATCGTAATTTCACTATTTTAAGAAAATTTACCCTGCGGCTCTGTCACGTTAACATACTGAAAGAGCAGACACTCTAGCAGTCGACGTTGTCACGTTAAACAGTCTGCCTTACTTGCGTTCAGGGATCTTAAACTAACTAACCGCATTCTATGTATGCCCATAGTCTTTGAGGGGCTTCGCTTTCCTCAAAATTGGGCTTGAAAAATAAACTAGGGACAATCATTGTAACTCAAAAGCTATAAATATTCTGCAGGAAATTATTTTCCAAAAGGCTTTGGTCATATCATATCACATGAGATTCACGAAATAAAAAAATTAAATCATATCCAAAAACCACAATATAATTAATACAGAAACATTAAAATTATGTCGTCATATATTGATTGCAAGTCGCTATTTTACCTGTACGGTACATACCTTACCGTCAAATCTTTTAATTTTCGCAACTAAATACGTGGCCACGTCTTTCCTAATACGTTATCGCGGTTTCAACTACAGGAAAATTTGACAGGAAAAAAAATATTCATGGGACCACAAATATGAAATTTTTCAATAAAATCCCAAATCATTTCCATAAATTTGCTATGATATGTCCAATAGAAATGAGTGTTTTGGTCGTGATAGCACTCTATCAGAAGGGAATATTGACAGAGAAAGTGCATCTCCCTTATTGGGGTACCGTTTGTGAGGCTTACGAAAGTTTCTGTAAATATTGCATGATAACGTGATAACGTTCGTAAAATTTAAATTTATTGAACTGAAAATTTGAACAGTGGTTCATTACATTATGGAAGAACTAGGGGAGATAGACAAAAGGTGGCGTAATATGTGGAAACGCCAGCATAGACCCCTCTCCTACCTAAAAACATTTGTGGGCACCGTTTTCACGCATCTATTTTAAAGGGCTCCTTCGGACCCTTAGACACATGGCCCCGCGGATTTCCGAGCCCCCCTACCTAACCAGAGGGAGGGAGTGAAAGAAGGGGGATATTAACAAGGAGGAAACTACTTAGGGGTCGGAAATCGGTGGGGCAAAGTGTTGAGGAAGATCGTCTATGAAGAGGGGATGGAAATCCGCGGGGCCATGTGTCTAAGGGTCCGAAGGAGCCCTTTAAGCTAGTTGTTTCACTGTTCGTCTTTTAACTAACCCTAACTTTTCCTGACTTCGTTGAAAATTTTCAAATTCCCAGACTTTTCCCTGACTTTTTTTGGGCCCATTTTGAAATTCCCTGACATTCCCAGGTTTTCCCTAACTTGTGGCAACCCTGCCAACCATGAATGGCCTCAGGCATGATGAATCCATCCGCCGTGTCGTTCCACGATTACAGTCACGTGACATGGCCCAATCACCAGAAATACTAACGCTACTACTTCAAAATATAATTTTGTGCCACGCCCCCTACATAACGCATCGTAAATTACTTTAAACACTGTACTGAAGTTTAGCTTTAAAATTATAGATGGGGAGGAATTTTCTTTACCCCCAACAGTGAAAGCTTATCTATTAGTACAGATGAAATACTTCTCACTAAGAGAATAATTATATCCTTCTGATATTTTTCGCGTTGAAATGTTTGCTTCATCCTAATTAATTCCAAATAGACCAAATTCTTCCTCGAAAAAATTTACGAAATTTCAAATTAAATTCAATCGGTCTTGAAACAACACGCGTCACAAATATGACGTACTATCCTTCCATATAATCCGGAGTTCCATCATTGTCCGTTCAATCGCAGGGTTCGAGACGCACTGATCAAGTAGTCTCGTAGCAAAGAAACATCTTTGCAAAATGGAGCTGTTAATATCTTCTATGCTTTCAACTGGCATCATTTTGGCCTCAACAGCGTTGATTTACTACGCTCTTAGACGGGTTTACTACGCGGAATGGGTCAAAGATATGCCCAGTCCAAGAGGAATTTTCCCCTTTGGACATGCCATATATTTTCTCATGAATATGAGAGGATTCAAGAACGGTCCTCATGGTGCCAGTAAGTTCTTTTGACTTTCATTTTAGTAAACTATCTCCTAAAATTCGTAAGTAACGGGTGTCGTTCAATAGACCATTTCGATGTAACCAAGAAGTTATAGCTAGTTTATTAGGGAGAAGGTATAAGATGGCGCGCCATAGTCCTGCAGTCCCCCTTTCAAAATACAAGGGGAGACGTAAAAGGATGCCGCCGGGCTATTTCGCCTCTCCTCAGTCGGAAAATATGACTGTAATTTTCGTCATTCGCGTCGCGCTGACCTGCACGAGTTTTCAAGAACCAATGAGATGCTGGTTGTTGTAATTTAGAGGCGGCGGGGATTAACTCCGGACAGGCTACGTGTTTGGACTGGAGATAAAGAGCTGGAAATGTGCAGGCGAATTTATACCTTCTCCCTAATAAACTAGATATCACGTCTTGATGTAACTAAGAGGGGGTAAAACTTTGCCTTTCACTCGATCCTTTTTGGCGCCTGCGCAGTAGTCTTTTTGTATCATGAGAGTGTGCAGAGACGGATGGCAATGTATCAACCCCATTGTATGTCCCAATACAGGGGGTTGCCTAGCCCCTTTTTTAAGTCGAAAAGGTCTATAGTAGGGCGATCTAAGGCGCAACGAAATTTGAAATACCCAAAGTTGATTGTCCAATGGGACAAATAATGAGGATTAGAAATTTCATCTCAAAAAAATCGTCTGAAAACTGATAAATTTATTGGGTTAGGTAGTTTAATCGCCTAATTAAATACTTGTTAATTGTAACGCAGGTGTGTTGAACGCTTTATGGGCTTTGGCGAAACAATATGAAGAATATGGAATGGTCGTTATTAAAGGAGGGTGGAAGAACATCGTGGTTCTTTTCGCTCCCGAAACTGTTGAAGTGCGTTCCCCTACACTATCATCTCAACTATGTTTCAACTCTCAATGTAATTAACACTAACAATTTCTCTTTAACATAAAGTACGTCTTGAAAAGTCAAACTGAAATTAAGAAATCCATGTACTACCAACCATTGAAGGGTGTTTTAGGTGAAGGACTCATTACCTCGAGGTTAGTAAAGAATTCAATATGGGACCCAATGCATAATAGTGTCAAAAGTATAAAGAAGTAAAATCAAAAAGTACACTTCATTAAGAATTCCCTAGTTGCCTTTGGCAGCAGACGACGTATAAACTGAAATAAGCAAACTACCCCCTCTCAACCCCCTACACGAATTAACCAATCAGGCAAGAGCTGCTTGACGTCATAGGTTCATTATAGAAAGTAGTAAATGATACTGGCGATTCAAACATTAATTTTTGGTACTGCTACATTATGAGCCTATTCACGCCTTGTTCCCTGTGCTCTCCACGGTCGGGAAGGTAATCATACGCAGAGGGGGGGGGGTCGACACTATTCTGGGAGCGAGCAAGTTTCAACAAAGTGTACTTTTTGTTGTTAAAGCTATATACTTTTGATAATCATCTAATCATCTACCAGTCAAGTCATTTTAAATTCCCTTTTTAAATGCAATTAGTGGTGACGAAAAATGGAAGATCCATCGCAAGACGATGAACCCCGCTTTCCATTTAAAAATGTTGGAAAGTTTCCAAGAAATCATGAGCAAACACGCCTTAGTGATGGTTGACAAAATTAACAAAATGAAGAACGGAAAACCATTGGAAATGCAACCTTTATTCGGACCATGCACCTTCGATATCATCATGGGTCAGTTACGCTAATTTAATTTTTCAAAAGAGGTGATGGAACCAAAGACGGTAGACGGGGCTTCATAGTCACCGGAAGTCGCACTTTGTTTGAAGTCATCCACATCTTCCGTCTTTCTTGTCCTCATACCCAATGTTCCGTCGGTCAAATACCATACCATATTTTAGCCCTGACTTTTAGAAACCAGGGTCTATTAAACTTGTTCTGTTATTGATGATTTTGGTGTCTTAACAGAATCGGCTACCGGTAAATGCATCAACGCCCAATTAACCGAAGACAGCAAAGTGTTGCACGCCATCGATCGCTTCATGGAAATCGCCGCTGAACGAATCTACCATCCCTGGTTGTTTCCCAATTTCTTGTTCTCAATTTTCAAGACCGGACGAGAGAGTATCGGACATTCAACCTTCACCCAAGAATTCTTCAGAGAGGTAATAATAGCTGTTTGTATAAAAGGAGAGGTCCTACAGAAAATGTACCAGACGCGTCATCTGCGTTAAAACAGTGAGAACTGATAGAGGGAGGTTCGGATAAACCAATTAAGGCTCTTCTATGTAACAAAGGGGGAAAGACACGGGGATAAAACTTTGCCTTCCGTCTCGCTTTTCGGCGCCTGCGCTGTAGGTGTTTTGAGTCCAGAGAGTAAGCAGAGACGGCTACGGGTCAACCACCTTGTTTGTCCCGATACTGAGGGTTGCCTACCCCAAAGGCTTGTTCTCAGTCAGCTCAAAAGCTTCCCTTCATAACCGGTATCAAGTACTAGCTTGGTAATACAGTTACGCAATGCACAATGAAATTCGTTTACAACTAACGGCCGAGGCTTAGCTAAACTTTACCGCAGCTGTTCGTGACTAGATCGTGCATTATTACATTAATACAGCGCCTCCGGTCCGGAGCTTCGAATGTAAGCCGAGGTGGGTGGGCGCATGCGCTTGAGATACAGAGACGACTGTTCCGTTCAAGTTACCTCCCCCTTTCGACTCTTTTGTCTCTACTTCCTCCATGATTAAATTATGAACTACTTTTTAAGGTTTTGGACGAAAGACGCGAATTGTACATTAAAAACGCTGAAACGGAACAAAGCGACGAACGCCCCTGCGTCTTGGATGTTTTGCTCGACAACCATCTGAAGAAATTGGAAACATTCTCCGAAAACGAAGTCATCCACGAATTGGAGAATATCGTTATTCCCGTATGCGTATTCCTGAATTTAATTACAAACATGTCCACAAAATTAAAAATATCTCTACTAGGGTTACGAAACAGTTCAAGCCGCTTTATCATACGCCGTCTTCTTAATCGGTAACAACCCCGAAATCCAAAAGAAAATCCACGAAGAATTGGACGACATTTTCGGTACCGACACCCAACGTGAAATTACCAGTCAAGATTTCCTTAAGATGAAGTACATGGAATGCGTCGTTAAAGTAAGATAACTTTTAATTTAATCATAGCGTAATTAAAACTAATTAAATAATTGTATTGTTAATTGCAGGAATGTCTCCGACTTTTCCCACCCGTCCCAATTATCGCTAGAACGCTCAAAGAGGACATGAAAATAGGTAAGGAATTTGTAATAGTGGAAAGATCCACCCTCTGTCTTTCTGTTTGTAACGCAGCCAGATCTTGGAGAAGGGTATGTGATATTATAGAAAAGAGAGGTCTACGCACTTGGTAGATGCTCAGAGTTTAAACTAGGGCCTAGGAGTTTGGATCCCGCGTGACACCAGGAGATGTACCTCCGCTTGCAAGATAGGCAACTTAATTGTATTTTCATTTTGACATATTTCAGAGGGCAGATTTATTCCCAAGGGTACCGACGTCGTTGTATTTTCACCTCCCATCCACAAGTCCAAGAAACACTACGAGAAACCCGAGCATTTCATGCCTGAACGATTCTTGCCAGAAAACTCCAAAGACAGACACGCTTACGCTTTCATCCCATTCTCGTCTGGACCCAGAAATTGCATCGGTAATTAAATTACGTTTCAAGTAATCTTTGCTCATCTAGCATAAGTTTATAAGTGATATGTTACATGATAAGTATGACCCTTCCTATACAAGTTCGTAATGCTACTGAGAGACTTACAGCTCGAGCTAGTTCGAGAAGGAGAACGACGGAAGCGAGTCAATTGAAGTCCTACACTCGGTGGTGGTTAATTTTGCAGGACCAAGTTCCATCTAGCTCCTATTTAGTCTGCATTACTAATCCCCCTTTGACAGCAGCGCCTCACTCACCAGGCCTCCCTCGCTTTACCTCCTCGAATCTATGCCCCCTACCTCACTCACTTCAAAATTACAAGCTCCAGTTTGTATGTAACCAGTGACAAACTTATGATACAGAGCAACCTCAGTTATGACGTCAGTGTTTTGGTAAAACGTCACGAGATTAACTTTGGCAGTGGGCGGCCCTGTTTGGTACCTCTTTGGTTTTATTTTGTAAATAGCTTGGATGACGTCACACTAAGGCTTCTGAGGTAGTTCTATAGCATATCAAGGTCACTAACTTGTTTACGATGTCCCTTGTGACACAATCGGTCATAGAAGTTACATTTTCGACTCGAAATCGCATAAAGATAGACAACTAAAGGATTACGAGGACACAGAGTGTCACCCTTCTTCAATTATCCCCTTCTGATAATAACCTCACTTTACTTTGCAGGTGGTGGGTTCGCTCAACGGGCTCTGAGAAACATCATAGCCGCTTTACTGCGTAGCTTCGAGATCAAGGCAACAGACGCCATTGACACTTTGCACATCAACTTCTGCACCATTGGTCGACCCCACAAACCCGTGAAAATAACCTTTAAAAACCGTCACGTCGCTGAAGCTTACTAATCCTAATCTTTACTCAAATGTTTTATACCTTTATTTACTATTACTAAACTAATTAAGGATATATTATAATTTAGACGTAGTTAATGTAGAAAAATAGTAGTTATTTAATCACCTGCATAGTAGAAATTAACAATATTTTTTGTATCCCATTTATGGTTTGAATAAAGTTGCTTAATTTCAAGAATTGACGCTATTTTTAATTGTTAATAAGGGGTTTTTATGGCTCGATTTGGAAATTATTTATTGGTGTCCCGTGGCTTTGCATTGATTAATATTATAAGAGACCATGAATTACCTACAATATAACGAGCTTGAAATAAAACATTACCACTCCTATAAAACTACTTCGTGCAAAATGCATATTTAAATCATTCGGAGACTGTATTTCCAGGGATAGATTTAATTTTAGAAGTAGGAATGGAGTCTAACGTGTGACTCGGATTGGGGGTTTGTGGTGTTTAGTGTCACAATAAACGAATTTTAAAAATAATCTTAAAACTGATCTCCAACCTGAATGCCCTTTTTCGTCGCTCTCCCAAAAAGCCAAGACCCCGTATGGCTTATCAGTTTTTAGGATCGCTTGACAGCTTGTCAAGCGTCCGAGATTTCCCTTAGGCCAAACTACCTTTCGTATTGACCACCAGCGAGTTGCCTGGGGGCAACTTCTACCTTACAAACGGCTAGTATTTACTTCAGTCCCTCCGACTCATAGACCACCCACTATAGAGGCCCTCCCTCCAACACGTAAAAGAAAAGTTTAAATTATCTTATTGGTTGACTCACTCGGAGAAAGCAAAAAATACGTAATGCCTGTTTACGTCTATCGCTATGACCCACCGGCTTCTTCTATCATACCCCCCCCCCGGGTCCCGTGGAAGGGGATCCGGGACTTTAAGGCGCGCCGACATTACTCTGTTCTCCATTCCTACTTCTAAAATTAAATTTATCCCTGGTATTTCCTTTAATGTTTCACTATTCAGATTGGTTTTAAAATTAGTAGAAGAAAAAATATCACTTAATTTTCCACTTCACCCTCCCTTTAAAAACTCGCTTAACAATTCGTAGAGCCTTTGAATTTTGAAGGGAAACCCGGGAACTTGAAAAAAAGAGCACGTGCAGAAACATCCAGAAAGATCATAAAATGCTTCAGCCCAATAGACTAGTGGCACCCCCGTGTTATTTACCCGTAGACCTTAACACAGTCAAAGCTGGGAGACTGTCATTACTACACTGTATAAAGACTAAGATATGACAGATGAAAATATCTTCGAATTAAGAGCTTCAGTTACAAAACTTAACTTCCCTAAAATAAAAGCATAAGTGCCTTACAAAACCTATGTTTCAGCCAATTGAAAAATTGATAATGTCTAAAATATTTTGTAGTGCAAATGCAATTCGGAAACGTAAAAAAATTAACGCGTGAGAAGATCACCATTAAGTACAAAGATACTTTTGATAAGACCAGGGATAGATTTAATTTTAGAAGTAGGAATGGAGAACAGAGTAATGTGGGCGCGCGTCAAAGTCCCGGACCCCCGGGTCATAGCGACAGAGGTAAAAAGGAACTATGTATTTTTCACCGTTCCCGTCAGCAACGTCATCAAAACGTAGTTTAAAACTGAGCCAATAAGATAATTGAAACTTTTCCTTACGTGTTGGAGGGAGGGGCTCTATACTGTACTATGAGTTTATTTTTTGTTTACCTTCGCTTTAACCGAGAGAGATTATAGACCATTAAATTAATCAATTGCAGAGAAACCAACGTAAACAAAAGGGCGGGAGGCCGCCATCTTGGGTTGAGGCAACGCCAGACGGAGTTCACCCGAGTTAACCGACTCGCACTGCCTCTAGCGGGGCATAGAGAGCTTTCAGTTGGAGTAGGAGGAGCTGAGTCTCGTGGCATAATTTACGCTGCCATATTGGTGGGTTTTAAATGGCAGGAATGAAGCTGAGACCACGACCCAATATGGCTACCAGAACAGCGCCGTTAAGACTACTACTATCCCATCTGAAAGCTCTCTATACTTCTTGGTACGATGAAAATAACCCAAGAAAGTGACCTCCCACGCCCCTATGGTGCTTGCTTCACTTCTAGAAATTTATGGAATAGACTATGTCAAAGTATTATCTTTCTACGATTTACTTCTTTTCTCTCCCTACAGTTGTAGTTGAGATAAATGCAGATACGATGGACAATAATTCTTCCCCAGGCTTTACTATCTAGAAGTCACTTCACGGTGCATTTTATGGCCATAAAAGCCTCGCCTTTGCTAGTAGTTCGTTCAGTTCCACTTTAAAAGGATTTTAAAGTCCGATAAATGTCTTTTATATTGGTGACCTCTGACCTTTTATGATTCGTAATGCTTTATTTTGAACGAGCGCAGCGCGGTAGTTATTTCAAATGAAAAGGTAAGTAGTTGCACTCCGAGTGACCTCAGTCACCACACCACTCCTTTTCAACAACGTGACCAAGAGGCAAGAACCCAAATAACAATTGAGAAACTGCTGACGTTTCCATCCAGCTCAAACCAAACGTTTCCACTGTGGAACATAATGGAATTATAGAGAGGTTATTGAACCTTAGAGGACAGAGGTGGGATGGAGTAGAATGATGTTTGGCCATGTGCGGGAGTGAAAGCCTCCCATTGTGCCTTTACGCGCGTCTTTACCGTTTTGGTGTAGGGGATTGTTAAGTGCTGCCGCCTAGCACCATTTAACAAAAGCTAGTTCTCAAGAATAAGCTTTTATTTACCTATAAATGTTCTCAGGTGTGTTATATGGGTTTTAGATGGGTCATACTAAAGATGAGATACGCGCGCACCTGGGAAAGTACCTCGAAATATTTCAATACATTGTCAAATATTTGACTCTTTCTTGTATTGTATTGTACCAAAAAGGGGTTTGACCCCTTAGAACGTCAATTCATGATTCGTATACACACCCATGAATATTGTACAGCCGTCTCAGAGTGACGTGTTCCAACCCGCCGCTGCCTTCTTTACAGTTCCTTTAACACGATAATGGCGGCAGAAGCAAGTGTAGATTCAAAATTGGCTGAGGAAGGACCGCGGTCCGAAAGCTCCCATAAAAATAATATTTAATTGTAAATAAACGTAAAATTTTAAAATTCCATGAAGTAGCAGAGCTTATTAAAATTAACAAAAATTAGAAATAATAAAAACACCATGGATCCAAAATTTAATATCTACGACAAGTTGAACTGCGTATTCAATATTCATGGTGGTATTCGAGTCAATTCAGGGTAAACCCCATCAATTTGAAAGATATCTCTGTGGTTCATCGCTGAAAGTCGAACTTCCCGAAGTGATCAAGCAGTAAGTCAGTTATTCTTTCGGGAGATACTTGAGCATACGGGAAAGTTATTCTGGAGTCTTTAACTTCACAGTTCGCACTCACCGCGGGTCAGAAACGGAACGGCAACAAAATGGCAAGGTAAGTGCAAGTGACTTGCTAATTTAATTATTTTATTTTTATAAATATTTAGAGGGTGAAAAATATGAATCCCTAATTATAACTTAAATAATTAGCTTTATTTCTTAATTTATTTTAATTTACTTTGAGTTTAAGCGGAGTTTAAGTTAAGACGCGTATTTGACTCCATAACAAAATGATTAGTACTAAATTATAAGCGTAATTTTAATATTTTTCTGAAGTAATTAGGTATTTAAATATAGATTACGCTAATTACTAGTGGTTTTAATTGCAATGCAACTTTTAATTTAAATAAATTTTAACATACTTTAATTGAGTCAAACCACAAAACTATGCGATAGATTTTATAAGCGTAATTCTAATAATTTTCAGAGTAATTTGGTATTTAAATATAGATTACGCTAATTACTAGTGGTTTTAATTACGTCGAAAACTTTAAAATTATTTCACTTTTAATCTGATTTTTCTAACAACAAAATGAAACGACACAAAAGAACTTCTACAAGCGATTTTAATTTCAAATATAATTTGGAGTTTAATTAAGTAAATAAAACGCTAATTACCAGTTGTAATGATACTTACTTAGCTGAGTAATTAACGCAATTTTAAACATACTAAGTCTCGCCAAATTGTAATAAACAATAAACATAATTTTCCCCATTAAATGTTATAACAACAACCCCACTACCGTAAAATGCACTTTAGCCAAAGCCAGGGCGTATTTTTACAACAACGTAAATCCTCTTTGAGAAAAAGTAGTTCGCGTATACTTCAAACTTGACCCTCCTAGTAAAGTCAATATTTTTAGGAGGATAAGGTTATTTTGGTAAATTATATTTTTCTTTCGAAAATAGCTACTTAACTAAACAACTTGAATTTTTTTTTTTTTTGAAAATAATGCATACGATAAAATTTTGATAATAAAACTTGAATAGGCTATCACAATTGGTCTATTCTTTATCGAAGATGGGCATGGTCCAGGAAATGTCCGAAGTGGCCAATTTTTACCAGGACCAAAGCGTACTCATAACGGGAGCTACTGGATTCATTGGAAAGGTTTGTCCACTCATTATATATTATTCCGCGATTCCAAATGTTCTTAAGTGGCTCGTGTAAAATACCAATGCCTCCTTTATCTAAATTAAGGCACTTAAATATTATAAGGGTTTTGGAGAGGCATTGCTAATGTCCTTTAAGTGGCTTGTACTAAAATTAACATCGAAAACACCTCTGAAATTAAAAAAAACTTTGGGAGACAGGTGTACCAAAGAGTCACGTTGATTCACCTGTGGCATGAAGCCTGGTATAGAGTAATGGCACCTCCCTGCCTTTGGCTACGTTATGTTCCATGAGAAATTAACATGTAGTGCCACTACTCTATTAGGGTCGTAGAAAAAACTTTGGGGTGTCCCAAAGCCGGGGTTAAAGTTTAACCTTTTACAGGCCCTGGTGGAAAAACTGCTTTACAGCTGCGTAGGCATCAAGAACGTCTACGTCTTGATTAGACCCAAAAACAAAACCGGAAATGGAAATGGCAATGGCGATCCGGAAAACTACAAAAATCGCTTTCAAGAACTATTACAATCTGAGGTAACGTCTAAACTCTATAGGTTATTATTTACTTATGCTATAGGAGTTCCAAAAAGGCGTAACTTAGATTTAATTAGCATTAATTAATGAAATTATTTAGGCGTTTGAAAGATTGAAACGCGAGCGACCAGATGATCTGAAAAAGATCATCCCAGTTTGGGGCGACTTATCCGAAGCCAACATGGGAATTTCCATGGAATTAGAGGAGAAACTAATAGAGGAGATTACAATCGTTTTTCATGGCGCCGCTACAGTCAGATTCAACGAGCCCTTAAAGTAAGTTAACTTAATAATAGAAAAGGCAAATATGAATAAGGGAAAGTGAGCTAGGCACACTGGGTTGGTGTTAATGAAAGTCTAGAAGCAGAGTGGGGTATAGAGGGCTTTTAGTTAGGGGAGGAACTAAGATTCGTGACGTATCTTAAACGGCCATACTGGTGGGTTGAACGATGGGGTGGGGAAAGCTGAAACCCATCAGTATGGCTGACAAAAGTGTGGTAAGACTTAGTAGTGTATGACGTAATAAAACCTCTCCATAGACTTAACAGGGTCGTCAGTAATTTGTGACTCTGGCGTATTAGGTTTGGAACTAAATCTAACGGGACCTCTACAAGATTTTCAGTCTGTTGTAGATAGAGGTTGAATTGCATTCGTAATTGCACTGGCAACACTTGTTCGCCCACTATCTGTAGTAAATAGTACTTTTGTTGGGTCGCGCGTCTAGACCGGACCGGTCTCTCTACAACCTCACTTTCTGTCATTTCTCTATTTGCGTTTGATAGTAATCATCTCCGTATTCAATAAAGAACGAATGAGTCTTATTTATTGATTTATATTTCAGAGTGGCTGTGGAAATAAACTTATTGGGGGCCAAAAACGTCTTGGACTTCTTCAAGAAGTTGAAAAATCCTCAAGCACTGGTTTACATCTCAACCGCTTTCGCTAATTGCCATAAAAATGTCATCGAAGAAACGGTTTACCCAATGGTGGTCGAACCCGACTTTTTGCTCCAGGCATATTCGTAAGTACTTGAAGTTGCTAATTGACCATTCTGTCAATTGAAACACCAGCGATGCTTCTTGCCAATAATGAATAGAGTAAAGAAATAGAATAGTAATTCGACCACACTTCATTTTCTTTAACAGAAAGTTGGACAATGAAGCCATGGACAGTTTAATGGATTGTATTTCAGAGGGTCGTCCCAACACTTACACACTGACCAAAGCTGCGGCTGAACAATATTTGGAACATCACGCTGGTGGATTACCCATTACCATTGTCAGACCTTCAATAGTTGAAAATGCGCTCAAGGAACCTTCAGTGGTCAGTACTAAAGCCATTTATATAACATCAACAATAAGGGTTATGACACACATTCAATGTTGAGTTCATTATTTTCACAGGGTTGGAGAGACTGTAACAGTATTCTTTCAAGATGCGTTAAAGTCGTAAGTTCAATTTTATACATCGTATCAGAAGGGGATAATGGAAGAAGGGTGACACTCTGTATCCTCTTAATATTCTTTAGTTACGTAACGTGATTCTTCCCAGGCGAGGAAATTACCCTTTTAGTTTGCTCTTAAGCTTATGAAACTTCAGATGGGTAACTATCGCACCGTGCTAGGGTGAATTCTATAACTGAACTTGGTACTAAATCCTCAGACAGCAATCAACCCACAAACCTTGATTGTCTTGACGTGGGACAAAAATCTGCGCCTTGGCAAATAGTTAAGCCTTCGCTAATAGAGTAATGATGAGGGAACTATTTATCATCGTGTATGTGATTCGGTTTAGTAACCTTGTGCACTCCTAATGTTTTAGTTCTGATGTTGGGAAGAATCGTGTTACAATTACCCCTCCCGCTTTGTGGTGGTACACTTCTCCCGAAGAAGAGAAGTATTATATACTTCTGATCGTATTCCCCTTCCTATTTTAAAGGGCCAGTCTGTTAAAATCGTGAAAATTATTTATTTTTCGTGGCTTTAGATTGCTATGGGACTGATCCACAATTTGCCTGTTAGAGGCGTTAGTCGCATGGATGTAGTTCCACTTGATATCGTTGTCAATCTTATTATTGTCGTTGCGTGGAACACGGCCATCAAAAGGTAAAAATATTATAGAGGTGACAACGGGAATGCTTATGACGCTAATTTATTATTTTCCGACTAGGATCAGTAGAAACAAGTTGCCCGTTTACAATTTGGTCTCGGGAAATCGCAACCCAATCAATTTTGAGACGTTTATGAAAAACGGTTTGGAATACGGTTTAGTACAACCATACGGAGAAGCCCTTAATCACGTGTACATCACGCTGACCACCAACAAATTGTACTTGACCATTGGGAAATACATGAATCATTATTTGCCAGCGGCCTTGGTCGATTCCGTTTTGTTCTTAAAGGGTCAAAAACCAAAGTGAGATTTAATTTTTACTTTTATTTTTATCTTAATTATAATTAAGTTGAAGTCTTAATAATTATTTTTGTCTAATTAAGGTACTTGGCCATGTACCGTCGATTTTTCTCAACGTTACCAATGCAAACGTTTTTCATGCAAAGACATTTTAACTTCAAGAGTGACAACGCCGAAAATTTATTCAAAGAGTTGTCACCAATCGATCAAAGGGTGAGTTACCTAAGCCTCGTTTGTTAAGTCTTTTATTAAGCCTTGCTCGTTTATTCTCCATCTCTAACCCTTGTCTACTAAGGCTTGCTCGTTTATTCTCCATCTCTAACCCTTGTCTACTAAGGCTTGCTCGTTTATTCTCCATCTCTAACACTAGATTACTAAGCCTTGCTCGTTTATTCTCCATCTCTAACACTAGATTACTAAGCCTTGCTCGTTTATTCCCCATCTCTAACCCTTGTCTACTAAGCCTTGCACGATTATTCTACATCTCTAACCCTTGTCTACTAAGCCTTGCACGATTATTCTACATCTCTAACCCTTGTCTACTAAGCCTCTCTCGATCTCTAACCCTCGTCTACTAAACCTTACTCGGCTATTATGTTCGCTAACCCTTGTCCATTTACGAATACCATACCACGATTTGTACTTGCAGATTTTCAATTTTGACGTGTCGTCATTCCATTGGCCCGAATATGTCGCTATCATGTTAGAAGGCATGCGACGTTGGAATTCTCCTGACGATAACAAAACTGATGCCAAAGTCAGGATAAGAAAAATGAGATTGTAAGTGCGACTTCAAATAGGGATACGAACAAGAATACCAAATGAATTAACACTTTAATTTTAATCCTTTTGTTCCAGGTACTACTACCGCTACATGTTCATGAATTTCTTATTGGGTTTCGGTATTTTATATTTGGCTTACTTAGTTTTTCTCTGAATGTATTTTTTTACACAACATAATCTTACAAATGACAATATTTTTTTAAATCTGTCTGGTTTCTGGAATAAAGGATGTTTGTTTTACTTTGTGTTGTAATTTATTACGCTATTTATAAAAGCTAGGTAAATATTGTCTAATAATCAGGTAAGTCATTTCAGTGTAAAAATTAAATTATGGGAAAATTATTCGTTTTTCCGCGACTACACTTTGCAATATCAAGATAACCAAAGTCGCGATCTTCCTAAATTAATACCCGTAATAATTGCCAAATTTCATCCTTAGTGTCACCTCTATCATTTTTATCTTAAAGGTAGAATGAAATGGTCAGATAAACGGAGGTAACACGGACCAATTAACGACAAACACCTCAAGCGATTTCAATGGTTGTCAGACCATTTCACTCTACCTTTAACCAGAAGTATACAATAATTTTATACGAGAGAAGTGTAACACCACAAAGCGGGGTAAATGTAACACGATTCTACCCAACATCATTTTACATTTGGAGCGAGGTTACTAAACCGATTCACATACGCGATAAATAGTTCCCTCGTCATTACTCTATTAGTGCTGAACTATTTGCCAAGGCGCATGCGCTTGCGGAATTTTGTCCCAGCACGTCAAGACAATCAAGGTTTGAGGATTTAGTACGAAACAGTAATTACGGTGTGACGCCCATCTGAAGTTTGATAAGAGGTAGAACAAACAAAAAGGACTCCCTCTCCTGGGAAGAATAATGTTACATAACTAAAGAATTAAAGCAAGTAGTCCACTTAGAATTGCGAAACCGTATCGTTACCGTTTTTCGTAAATTATCCGAAAGAGGGCGCCCATTACCTAAGTCCGAAAGCATCGTTTAAGAAACGTTATCAGATGGCGTTCTGTTCGTATTTGGATACGTGACGTTATGTTAACGATACGGTTTCACAAGGCTTAGTGGACTACTTGCTTAAGAGGATACAGAGTGTCATACTTCCTTTTATTATCCACTTCTCCCTTTAAGACACAGACATAAAGGCGCACGAGATGAAGGCTTAGCGAGTAGAATAAATCATAAGCCAAAATGACACGCACATTGTTGCTGAAAGACTGGGGGGTAGTAGTAGTAATTCCGAGTCCAGAACGTATAATTAATAGTAATTAAAAACTGAACATTAGTGCGTACACATCACGTACGCAATCAACTCTGTTATTGCAGCGCCTTAAGACTAACTGTCCAAATCCCCCATAGCTACTGCATGGAATGTGAAAAATTGTCTCTTAAAGCACCCGCTAAAATTGCAAAAGCCAAATCATGGACTTTGTAATGCAAAGAGGACTAGTAACCATTTCCACCAAACACTCTGGCAATGATCATAACTCGTGTTGGGGGTGTACGTCCCTTGTGGGGGCAAAACAGGTCGGTCATAGAAGTAGAGAACAACTTAGACTCAAAATTGATGATTTTCTGTCTTAAAAATAGAAGCTAGTTCTCATACAAATGCAATGGCACTTAACAATCGCCTACCGAAGGGTATGGGTGTGCGATAGGTCACGCAGGGTTCATACAACTTTTGTAAAACAAATTTCCCTGAGATTTCCAGGTTTTTCCCCATATACTTCCCTGAGTTTTCCAGGTTTTTCCCCCTATATGGAGTATCCTATGGAGTAATGTTAACCAAGGAGGGGGGCAAATAGGACTATTACTCGGCCCCTGTTTGACGAAATCCCAAGTTGGGGGGCACATATGACTATAACACACTCGAAGGACATCCCCGTATCTCTAGTAGAACCAGAGTTATGAGCCTCCAAAGTTTAGTGTAATGTTAATCCTATGTTTATGATCAATTTTATTAATTACTCGGACACTTTTTGACGCAAATTTCCCTGATTTCGCTGAATTTTCCCTGAGGTTCTTGTTAACTATTTATTTCCCTGATTTTTCCAGGTTTTCCCTGTTTTCCAGGTTTGTATGAACCATGAGGTGGTACACTGGGAGAGTTACGGTTCCTCAGGTCACCCATCATCATTTACAATCCATCTCACCTCACTTATCCCTGTCCTCAATAGTATTTAAAACATCCATGATGAAATTAAGTAATAAGAAAAAAATTAATCAATAATTGTCCTCTTGTTTCGAGAGAGAGCGTGCTATGAAAGTTTTACATGCAAATTGAGGGGCGCTTTTTCTGTATTGCGAACACTAAAATCAATGATAATCTCATGAATTCTTAAAGAAGGCTTCGGATTGCGTAGCTTGCTTTGTGGGCTGAAAAAGGGGACCAATAGTGAATATAAAACATTGCACTTGTTACTAAGCATTGAAATCAATGAAGGTTACGCTTCAATGTAATTAAATGCGTGCATTTTTCGCTGTTCACCTCGCTCGAGTTGGTTGTAGCTGATAAACAAGAGCTTCGGATTTCGGACTTATCAGTTGTGACGATCTACTCTAGATAATCCAGAGATATCATAATTTCTTCGCAAAAATGGATGAAGTAACGGATAACTTGTACAACGTTACCATTCTAATACCCGCGGTGAGTCCAGTAATATCAATGGCAAATATGAATATTAGAAAGTAAGTTAATTCTTAATGAGAGAGTTCCAAAAGGGGAGGGACCGAAATAGAGTGAGCAATAAATTTTGAGTAAGAAATGGTGTAACTTTTATAACCGATTTTGAATGCCCCACAAGGTAAGTACATCCCTAACACAAGTTACGATCATTGGATGAGTATTTTAAATAAAATTAATGCATTGTGTGTTCAGTTTCTTGCGTTAAACTTAAGGGGGTCATCCGTTAAACACTGTTCCAATGATCGTAACTTGTGGGGCCAAAACTGGTTATAGAAGTTAAAACGTTTTCGACTCAAAATCGTCCACGGTCCTTCTACCCTTTATGGAACACTACGTATTTACCGCCCCACTGCGGTAGAATATTATAGTAAAGCGCTGATTGCTTGATGATTTTTCAAAGAAGCGAGAGAGAAAGAAATGTAGATTTTTAGAGATGGTGTAGGTCGTAATTCAAAAGCCTCTTCTGCATAACTAAAGACACGGTGGGGGTAAAACTCTGCCTTTCACCTCTCTTTTCGGCGTTTGCGCTGTGGTCTCTTTGTATAATGAGAGAGCGCAAAGAGGGATGGCAATGTATCAACCCCCTTCAATACAATAAAAGACTTTCGTTAAGCTACCAAACTAGCTTACTTTCTGTTAATCCTATTTGCCATTGGTTATATGATAAAACTTAAATAATGAATGGACACTCATTAAATAACATAGGATGTGTACAATGACGCCGATAATCGTTACTCTTACACAAAATTGGATCAAGTATCGACGTATTTCTATATTCTGAGTTACATAATTGACGAGAGATTAATACGGTATTAATTAATTTTAAAATTTAATTTACGCAAATAAATAATTAAACAAAATAATGCTTTTTCATAGACCACTTTTCTATGAGCAGGATTACGCTCTTCAATACGAAAATATCACAGAATACTTACAATCAGGAGTAATTATAATTTAACATTACACCAGGGATAGATTTAATTTTAGAAGTAGGAATGGAGAACAGAGGGATATCTGGGCGCGCGTCAAAGCCCAGGACCCCCTTCCCCGGGACGGAGGGGGGATATGAAAGAAGAGGCGGCGGGTTATAGCGACAGAGGTAAAAAGGAATTACGTATTTTTCGCCGTCCCCGTCAGCAACGTCATCAAAACGTAGTTTAAGTGAGCAGCCAATAAGATATAATTTAAACTTTTTGTTAAGTGTTGGAGGGAGGGAGAGGGCTCTATACTGGGTGGTCTATGAGTCGGAATAACTGAAGTAAATACTAACCGTTCTCCATTCCTACTTATAAAATTAAATCTATCCCTGATATTACACAAATTTTAAATTGGTTTAGAGCGAGATACGTTGGAGTACAAGTTTTCCGGCCACTTTATTAAACACTAATCATATCATATTTTAACATAATTAAATTAATTTAATTAATTAATTAATTTAAATGAAGGTTCTTGATTTTCACTTGGCTTTAACGAGATTAAAAGTGACGGACAAGTACAGCTTTACTTCTCCCCTCTATTCCACAAATTTCATAATATTATCATGCGAAAACACCAATAAGACAGATAGCCTACGTCTAACATTCAAAGGATTTTCTTCAGTCGTAAGATTTAATTTTTAATTAAATGGCGCGGGGTGTTTTCCAAAAAACAAAGTTAAAACATTTATTTCCAATTCGTGTCTTTGAATTTTTAGCTGTGGATTTTCATCGGCGTGGCTCTAATTGTTCTATTATCAATTCATTACTTCATTCACGTCACATTCTCTAAGAAACATTACAATACATTTTTCGATAAACTCTCTTTGCTACTTTCAAAATTTTATAACATATTTTGTTACGGCATGGGACAAAGTAAGACTTTATAAACTTAACCGAACTATTAAGGTTCGTTCAGACTAGAGGAAAATCTTAGGTTTCCGTCGGTCGCCTCGTTACTTACATTTCCTTGTTCAGCCGCTAGAGCGGACGACTTATAAAGAGTGGTGTGATTTTTAAACCAAGACTTTTGAATAGTAAAATAGCCAAACATCCAAATTGACAAATACAGCATTAAGAATCAGAAAACTTTTCATATATCGTCTGCTAAAGCGTAGCTAACTCGATCACGCTTCAGTTGGGCATGATCGAGTGAGCTATGGGTAAGAAAATGCGCTACCGAGGTGGTGCCATCTCGATGCGCTGCCAGCAACGAAATTGAACAATTTTCAAATCAAACCCGTACACGAATCTTTTACGTTATCGTTGTCACGTGTGTCTAATAAGGCGAACAAAGCGTCTTCACCGACGTAAACCTAAGATTTTAGTCTGGTCTGTCTGAAACTCTGAACGGGCCTTAACGGTTAAATTTTTCAACAATCAAAATAAATCGTTCGTTTTTCTTTATTAGCACCGCAAGAACTTCCAATTTTCCATTCTAGCGCAATTTTAGTTTGTGTTTCTTGTTTAGCTTTTCTGGTTTTAACGCGAGCTTACAGCGGAAATTTGAGAATGGTACTTTTGGGTGACGTCGCAAACGCCATCAACACCATCGAAGACATCCTGGAAGAACCCGAATTGGTGCCCATTGTCAGGGACGGAGGACCGGCTACCAATTTTATCATGGTACGTTTTAAACCAAAGAAATTGCTGTTTGTTATTCCAAATTTGAGAAGAACTCAAGAACTTGGGACGAAACTTAATTTCAACAGTTGCTAAACCAACCTTATTTTTGCATATCCTGCAGGAACAAGCAGCGTATAACCATCGCTACAAAGAACTATGGCGTCGTATTATTGAAGGCCACGGTTTACAATCACCAATGGTGTTTTCCACATCAATGGCGACTTTATTCGACAAAAGATCCGTCTACATTACCAGTTTCATGACACTTTGGTCAAATTTACTGTACGGTCAAACTTCCAAATTTTTGGAAAGCACATTCCGGCTTTACATTGGAAAGGAAGAACTCGTTAGGGAATTCATGGCTTGTCGTGTAGGGAAAAACATTTCAAAGGTGGCCTTGGAATCCATCAACTTAAGGTAAGAGTGGTTGGTCAAAAGGACTTATTGTATTGACGAACAAGAGGGGGACAATTATAGCACAGTGGAATTAGTTCTATCAGAAGTAGGATAAGGGACTAGAAGTACTGAGCTAACCAAATTCTTCACTTGGCGAAAGTGAATATTCTTTATAACGCATCAACGGTTGGCCCTCTGGTAGCGCTTTCTGAATTTTTCCTCCAAAACGTGAGGAACTCTCGGGTGGCGGTAGACGGCCGAACTAGATTCAAGCACCAGCGTCCCTGTTCCGCGGCTTTAGGTTGAGAGGAACGGGGGTAGGAAATTGTTTTGGAACTCGACCAATTTTTTTCTCTCTAGCGTAGGCGCGATGGAAGCAGCATACAATCCTCAAATTTGTTCACTAGTGCCAGGATCTATTACCAATGCTAGAGCTCTTTACTTCTAGTCCCTTATCCTACTTCTGGTTCTATCATAAGATATGTTCCATAAGTATGACACTACTTATACTAGCTCGTAATGCTACTGAGAGACTTACAGCTCGAGCTGGGTCGAGGGAGAACGACGGAAGCGGGAATTGACAAGGCCTACACTCGGCGGTGGTTAATTTTGCAGCTAGGACTTCCATCTAGGTCCTATTTAGTCTGCATTACTAAGCCCCCTTTGAGAGCAGCGCCTGACCAGGCCTCCCTCGCTTTACCCTGAATCTATGACCTACTTTACTCACTTCATGACAAGCTCCAGTTTGTAACCAGTGACAAACTTATGAAATTAACATATCTTATGAACTTATGGGACTCAAAAAAGTTCTATACTTCTACGACCAGCCGATTTTGTTTCAGCTGGGTCTGATGTGGTCAAAGATTTACTGACCAGGAATTAATTTTACAGAATGACGCGATTTCACGAGACGAAACAATTCGACAGTTATTTTATAAACAGCAGAAAGAGCATGGAACAATTGTTTTACGATCCCGTGGTGTCCGGGTCACGTGGCCGCAAGATCAATATCATGTCGGTCAGATTGGTATTTGCCATTTTGGGCATCGGAGCAATCGTTTCCGTTTCTACGCTCATTTTGGAGTTCATTTGGGCAGCTTACAGCGGCAACAGAAAGAAGAAGGCCCGAAGAAAATTAATACGAATCAAAAGAAGTTCAAAAGAATTGAGTCAAATCTTGCACAGAAAAATGCTGAAAGATTGAGCTAGCTAATTATTGTAAAATTGGATGAATTGAAATATCTCTCCTGATTAGCAATTTCAAAGCTGTATTTATTTCCTAGTGAAGAGTGTTTCTGATTACGTCCCAAAGTGATATTCGGAGTCACAATCAGCCCAGGAACACATACAGACAATATGAATAATTGTGCCCCAATTATTTTAGGCGGTTTTGTGGGCGGGGCTTGAGAACTTACTATCCGTCACGCCTCATAATTCTGATGGCGTGTTTTCATTGCATGGTAGCAACGCGAAGTCAGGCTCACTCGCAAGCAAGGTTCAAGGCGGAGCGAGATAGATTACTCGCGATGTAAAATTGGTCATACATAATGATTAGTTTAGCTCTTCCCACAAAACCCGCCTAGATACGTTGAGGATCATAAGCGAAGTTTGTAAAGTTTGCTTCGCGAGCCGCAGGTAAAAAAATTATCAGTTTCCCGTGAAAATCGTTTAACGTAAACAGGAAACTATATTGAATTAAAAGTTTAGATCCATAAGCATAAGCTTATTTCAGTACATTTTGTTTTCTTACATCTGAACTTTCAAACTTTCGTGGTTCATAGCTATTTTGAAACCGGAACACGTCTTAATCGACAGTTTAGAAAGTTTCAGCATGCTTCCGACTTAGCCCGAGGGGCTATTTACTCTCAGAGAAAATTTTATTATTTTTCCCAAATTTAGCACTGGGCAAGACTTTTTCCATTAACTGCTAGATGTCTGCCTATCCCCTTGGAGTAATATTTAGTGATAGCGCAAAGCAAACAACTAAAACATACATTATAACTCCGATAAAGGTATACTACATGCAAAATGACAAAGAAAAAAGGTATAACTCAGAAAACCAAGTTTAAGCTCGTAATACCTCCAAATGGATTTCGTTATGAAAAAATGTTTCAAAAGTCAAAACGTACAATCAAGTCAACGTACGTAAACAGCTTAAAGTTTCGGTCCAGACTTGAAACAATTGTGAAAGTAGGTTACGGGTGAAACCACTTAAAGTTAAAGTGAAACCGAATAGAGTTAAAAGCAAGATTCGATGTTAGGCCCCGAACGTATAAGCTTATTTTACGGTGTTATATCATCTTACACGTGGACTTAACTTCTCATATAAATACAAGTTGGGAAACCAAAATATTACCTCTTCGAATCGAGACAATACGGGATTGTTTAATTCGCACAGGCTGAGAGAGGTAAGGGGTAAGTGGTTCGATTTAGCAGACGCCACTAAACGATGGCGACACAGTAGTCCTCACCATGTTTAAGACTAATTAAATGCCCATTATCATTGTAATAAGAGATCATTCATTTTCTTATTTATATTAAAGGTGTAATGGGCCTAGGATGTCCTCAAGTTGTTGTCTCAGTGGGATAGACTATAACTATTGGGTGAAAGAATTGGCGGATAGGTATAATGGTTAGATATTGAGTGGCGCTTCAGTGAGTTAGATAACGAAATGAAATAGAATTTTCCGAATTTCTCTGAACTGCAGACCGGTGACAGACAGACACATACATCCAGTGTAAATACCTCTCCGTGACGTCATCGTCACTCGAAGAGGTAAAAAGTCAAATCATGGACTTTGTTACGTTATATAAAACAACGCACTTGTTACTCGGAAAATCGATTAAGCTTACGTACGATTTAAATCTTTCGCCTAACTAAAGGCATTTCTTCGCTATTTATCTCGAGTTGAGAACTTCGGCGCATTCGGACTTAACCAGTCGCGACGATCTACTTTTAGCTAGTCCAGAGATGTCTTAATTTCTTGCAAAATGGAAGAAGTAACGGATAATTTGTACAACGTTACCATTCTAATACCAACGGTAAGACGTGTAATATCAATGGCAAATATGAATAATAGAAAGTAATAGGATCGAAGTAGAGTGGGATGGTTCTATGGGAAATAAATTTTGAGTCCAATCGTTTCATAACAACAAGTCCCCCCAACAAGTTATGGTGATGACCCCCTTAATTAAATTCAGTTTCTTACTTAAGTTTTCCAAACTGGTCCTGCAGACTATATAGCTACCCCTGAAAATAGTCCGATGGACGAGTTCCCCTTGCCTTAAGTTGGAATTTTAATTAAATCAAAATGGTCCAGTGAACTAATAAACTGGTTTTCGACTTGTAGACTTGACTTATTTGGAAGCCTGTTGGAGGGTTGGTGTAGCCTAAGCAGGATTAGAAATGAGCACTTTTTTTTCAGAACTGGTCCTCCAGACCTTTGTGTCTTGAATAATTAAACTACACCGATGGACCAGTCCCCTTACCATATATATTTAAGTTGGAATTATTAAAGTAGTCCTTAGGACCAGTGAGGCTCGGGGTTTGAATTAATAAAAATTTAATACCGTATATGTCGTATATATTGGTAATACAATAAAAGGTTTTCATTAAATTTCCCAGTTCATAGCTTACTTTCTGTTACTTGCATTTGCCATTGGTTTAATGATAAAACGTTCATAATGGATGAGCACTCATTTAAAATAACATAGGATGTGTACAACGACGTCGATAATCGTCACTCTTACACAAAATTGAATCAATTATCGGTGTATTTCTATGTTCTGAGTTACATAATTGACGAGAGATTAATACGGTATATAATTGATTTTTAAAAACTAATTTACGTTAATAATTAAATCAAATAATGCTTTTTTCAATCATGCGCGTAATAGACCACTTTTCTACGAACAAGATTACGCTCTTCAATACGAAAGTATCAGAGAATACTTACAATCAGGAGTAATAAATTTTAATTTACTTTGAAACTATAACGAAAATCCGTCAACGTCAACGTCTAGATTTAATAGCCTATAACACGATTGACGTTGGCATGCACGTTTTCCGGACATTTTCATAAACTTAACATAATTAAATAAATTTAATTTAATTTAATTGATTAAATGAAGGATCTTGACTTTCACTTGGCTTTATCGAGATTAAAAGTGACGGACAAGTACAGCTTTACATCGCCCCTCTATTCCACCAATTTCGTAATATTATCTTGCGAAAACACCAATAAAACGGATATCTTAAGTCTAACATTTAAAGGATTTTCTTCAGTCGTAAGATTTAATTTCTAATTAAATTAAGCTCAGTGTTACAAAAAGGCATAGCCCAGGTATTATCTATATGTGCATAAGAAAATAATATATAGCTGCCTATAAGTATGAAACTCTCCAATTAAGTCATGTAAACAGCATTTTCTTCCATTGAAATTTCCCATAATTACCCTTTTTGGAACACCGCGTATAAAATTTATACCAAGGAATTCTGGAATTTTCTTCGAGTAAAAAAACATTGAAACATTAAATTCCAATTCGTGTCTTTGTATTTTTAGCTTTGGATTTTCGTCGGTTTGGCTCTAATTGTTCTATTATCAATTCATTACTTAATTCACGTCACTTTCTCGAAGAAATATTACAAAACATTTTTCGATAAACTCTCTTTGCTACTTTCAACATTTTATAACATATTTTGTTACGGCATGGGACAAAGTAAGACTTCATAAACTAAACTGAGCTATTAAGGCCCGTTCAGACTAGAGGAAAATCAAAAGTTGATAGATAAAATCAAAAAGTTTCATTAACAGTTGACTGTAGCCGCCATGTAAAATGAGAAGCAAACGCGACCCCCTCCTCTCAACCACTACACGAACTAACCAATCAGAGATGAGGTTTTTTGAGGTAAAAGATTTATAGAAAATAGTGCTTTATGGTGGCGATTCAAACGTTGATCCAAGGATCTAGGGCTAGGATCTGCTACTTTCGGAGCCAATTCACGCATGCATGTACCCAGGTGCTAGGGTCGTAAAGGCAGATGGGGTCGGCACAATTCTGAGTGGTAAAGGAGGATTTCTCTTATTACACGGCTCCAGCACGCTTCAACGAAGTATACTTTCTGCTTTTAACTATGAAGTTTTGGTAACGTGTTATGGTTCCCGTGGGTCACCTCGTCACGTATATGGTGACCTTTGAGTCAAAACTTTTGAATACCAAAATTACAAATTCTGCTCATTCGATCAAGCGTTAGTCGGTCGTGATCGAGTGAGATATGACAAATGAAAAGGCGCTAAAAAATTTCAAACTAATTAAGCGACTAATATTTGAGACTAGTCTAGTCTGAATGGGCTTTCAACAATCAAAATAAATTGTTCCGTTTTCTTTATTAGCGCCGCAAGAATTTCCAATTTTCCATTCTAGCGCAATTTTAGTTTGCGTTTCATGTTTAGCTTTTCTGGTTTTAACGCGAGCTTACAGCGGAAATTTGAGATTATTACTTTTGGCTGATGTCAGTAACGCCATCAACACCATCGAAGACATCCTGGAAGAACCCGAATTGGTGCCCATTGTCAGGGATAGAGGCCCGGCGACCAATTTCATCATGGTACGTTTTAAACCTAAGAAATCCCCCTCCCCCAGGAGATGCTTTAATGGAACAGAAACCGGAAAACCTTTCCTGTCCATATGGACAAGAACACTAAATAGTCTTTAGCCTAACCGGCCAAAGTGAAATATCAGCATGATGTTGTTTTTTACAACTTTTAATATCAATAAAAATACTACTCTTATTAATGTTGGGGGATCTATAATAGAATGTTCGTTAACAGGTGAACCTCCACCGTTTCAAAATTGAAAAGAAACTCAGCAACTTCTGATAAACCTTAATTTCAATAGTGTTACAAATGTAACTATAACTTCTATGTCCGATATTGATCCAACAAGGGATGCACCCCCTAACACAAGTTACAACCATTGAAGGACTGTTTTACGGATAACCCCTTAATTCAATTAGTGCTTTGATTGTTAAGTTTCTTACTAACTTGTGTTATGGTTTGTACCAAATTACTGGGGACCAAATCGGTGTTCATAGAAGTTACAACATTTTCCACTCAGAATTTAGTTCCCAATCAACTTCTGTCCTGTAATTAGACCTTTTTAATTTTTGTAATCTATACCCCTATATTTTCAATGCAGGAACAATCAGCGTACAACCATCGCTACAAAGAACTATGGCGTCGTATTATTGATGGGCATGGCTTAACATCACCAAAGGTGTTTTCTACATCAATGGTGACTTTATTCAATAAAAGATCCGTTTTCATCACCAGTTTCATGACACTTTGGTCCAATTTACTGTACGGTCAAACCTCCAAATTTTTGGAAAGTACATTCCGACTTTACATTGGAAAGGAAGAACTTGATAGGGAATTCATGGCTTGTCGTGTAGGGAAAAATATTTCAAAGGTGGCCTTGGAATCCATCAACTTAAGGTAAGAGTGGCCGTTGGTCAAAAGGAATTATTGACGAACAACTCTGGGTGCTTCAACAACAAGACGGTCTTCCAAAAAGGGTGGGTATTTATAGGAGCGAAGTATAGTGGGACATGCGGTTCTATGACGAAAATGAAACTTCCGTGGCAGATTT
This sequence comes from Phalangium opilio, assembly GCF_054372755.1. Taxonomy (NCBI): domain Eukaryota; kingdom Metazoa; phylum Arthropoda; class Arachnida; order Opiliones; family Phalangiidae; genus Phalangium; species Phalangium opilio. Next base: position 14,950,394 of record NW_028324148.1, read on the forward strand.
TGCCGCCACAATAGGCACCCCCTAATGCAAGTTGCGATCGTTGGAGTTAGTTAATTAAATTAGTGCATTGTGTGTTTAGATTCTTACCATAAGTTCATTGTCACTGCATGGTTACTGAGAACTTGTCATGAAGTGACGTAGGACATAGATTCTCGTAAAGATTTAGGCTTTTTAACAAGGCATTAATTTTGCAGAATGACTCGATTTCACGAGACGAAACAATTCGACAGTTACTTTCTAAACAGCGGAAAGAATATGGAACAAATGTTTTACGACCCCGTGGAATCAGAGCCATGTGACCGCAAGATCAACATCATGTCGGTCGGATTGGTATTTGCCATTTTCGGCATCGGGGCAATAGTTTCCATCTCTACGCTCATTTTGGAGTTCATTTGGGCAGTGGCAAACAGGAAAAAGAATACAAGACAGAAATTAAAACGAATTAATCTTGCACCGAATCCTGATTAGCTATTTCAAATATTGCCAAAATATTGCCAGCGGTATTGGCAAAATATTGCCAGTAATATTGGAAAAATATTGCCAGCGGTATTGGCAAAATATTGCCAGCGGTATTGGCAAAATATTGCCAGCGGTATTGGCAAAATATTGCCAGCGGTATTGGCAAAATATTGCCAGCGGTATTGGCAAAATATTGCCAGTAATATTGGAAAAATATTGCCAGCGGTATTGGCAAAATATTGCCAGCGGTATTGGCAAAATATTGCCAGCGGTATTGGCAAAATATTGCCAGCGGTATTGGCAAAATATTGCCAGCGGTATTGGCAAAATATTGCCAGTAATATTGGAAAAATATTGCCAGCGGTATTGGCAAAATATTGCCAGTAATATTGGCAAAATATTGCCAGCGGTATTGGCAAAATATTGCCAGCGGTATTGGCAAAATATTGCCAGCGGTATTGGCAAAATATTGCCAGCGGTATTGGCAAAATATTGCCAGCGGTATTGGCAAAATATTGCCAGCGGTATTGGCAAAATATTGCCAGCGGTATTGGCAAAATATTGCCAGCGGTATTGGCAAAATATTGGCAGCGGTGTTGGCAAAATATTGGCAGTAATATTGGCAAAATATTGCCAGCGGTATTGGCAAAATATTGGCAGCGGTATTGGCAAAATATTGGCAGTAATATTGGCAAAATATTGCCAGTAATATTGGCAAAATATTGCCAGCGGTATTGGCAAAATATTGGCAGCGGTATTGGCAAAATATTGGCAGTAATATTGGCAAAATATTGCCAGTAATATTGGCAAAATATTGGCAGCGGTATTGGCAAAATATTGGCAGCGGTATTGGCAAAATATTGGCAGTAATATTGGCAAAATATTGGCAGTAATATTGGCAAAATATCGCAAAATATTGCCAGTAATATTGGCAAAATATTGCCAGCGGTATTGGCAAAATATTGGCAGTAATATTGGCAAAATATTGCCAGTAATATTGGCAAAATATTGCCAGTAATATTGGCAAAATATTGCCAGCGGTATTGGCAAAATATTGGCAGCGGTATTGGCAAAATATTGGCAGTAATATTGGCAAAATATTGGCAGTAATATTGGCAGTAATATTGGCAAAATATTGCCAGTAATATTGGCAAAATATTGCCAGTAATATTGGCAAAATATTGCCAGTAATATTGGCAAAAATTGGTCAATGATATTGACAAAAATGGGTCAAGAATAACCTGCTAAACCTCCCTACGATTTTGAATCCAAAAATCCTATATGAACCCTGCAGAACTGCTATTACAACACCCCTTATACAGAGAGAGAGAAGTCACAAGTGGCGCTCCCCTCGCCCATCCCATGTATAGTTTAATAGTATATCGATTTCGGGAGTAATCTTCCTTTCAATTTATTGATGATTAATCTTCCCCCCCCCCCTGACGCACTTAAAAGAGGAGTGGAGCATAAAATGGGAGAGAACACGATAAAAGAAGAGAGTGGGGCGCCGGGCCGCGTAATCGTAATCGTTGTTTGTCAAAAATAAAATCTCGTACACAGTTTTGAAGGCTTTTCAAATTCAAAACGCGGCCGTAAATATTAATCTCTATGGGATTCTAGAGTGGCTCGCACGATGCAGCCGCCGTTGGAAGATTTATGATAAATAAAAAATATATATAGTATATTCAAGACTTGGAGTGTTGGCTTGCCGCCGCCTAAACACGACCGACGATTATGATTGACTTGATAAGTTGAAGGCTATGGGCTCTTCTATTCACGTTTAGATATCTAGTATAGTATAAATGAAAGAGATATTCTGAATCTGAAAAGCCTAGCAGCGATCACCGCGTAAAAGGCAGACAAACCAAACTAACCGCCTATGGGGAAATTAAATTGGAAAACAAGACGGTAATACAGTATTAATCAAAGCCTTTTCATTCTTACTAAAGCTGGGTTCACACCAGGACAGTTTGGGCTTCCTCCTTTAGTGTTGTCAGCATTCAGTTAAGGCAAGTGAAAATAAACCTTAATACTAGTCTCGTCTCATCTCATCCCAGTAGAAATAACCTTGAAAAATAGTCTCATTGCACTTGAAATAACCCTGAAAAAGTCTCATCCCACTTGAAATAACCCTGAAAAAGTCTCATCCCTCTTGAAATAACCCTGAAAAAGTCTCATCCCACTTGAAATAACCCTGAAAAAGTCTCATCCCACTTGAAATAACCCTGAAAAAGTCTCATCCCACTTGAAATAACCCTGGAAACTAGAAACTAAGACTCTATCGTTACAGGACTACTTGTATTTGATAACATTTGATAACGTAACTGGCGCCAATTTTGCATTTACCCAAAAAAAAAACCTTTCAAAATATTAAATAAATTTGATAAATCAATCCTTTACACTATCTTTAATCACGTTTTCTAAATAAAAAAAAAACCTAATCACACTTCAATAACCCCCAAAAATAAACAACTTTTTAACCTAAATCAAAAACGACAGCCAGAACAACAACAACAACATCGTTTATAAAAACAGTATATTTCTAAAGAACGCTCATTTATGCGGACGCACCTAAAAGAGTGTAGTTGTTGTAAAGGCGCGCGCGCTGGTGGTAGAATCGATGCGGCCCAGGCATTAGTCTGTCGCGTTACTGGCGGTGAGCTTTGACGCTTAATACCTCGATCTGAGCAGACGTAATACTCTCGCCGCCGCGTGCGACACAAACCCAAGCGTCGTCTGCTTACAGACGACAACTACCGCCCCTAGACAATCGCGACCCAGGGTGAAAACAAGCCAATCATGTCGTCGGACCCGGAATATCTTTTAGGTGTCGATTTAGGAACGACTACTGTCAAAGTTTGTTTAATTGACGTCGCCAAAAAAAGCGTGGTAGATTCGTTGCCTCGTGAAACTAAGGCTTCGGTTCCCAGTGATTACGGTGCCACCGGAAGTGAACAGGACGTTCATAGGATATGTACGGCCTTACAATTTTGTCTATCAAGGTTTTCGAAGGACCAGTTGGCCAAAGTCGGGGGGATCGCGGTGTCCGGTCAAATGCACGGTTGCGTTTTATGGAAAAGCGGCGAAGGTTGGCAATTGAATAAACACGGCAGGTATGACGTCAATAAAACCAGCAACCTCTACACGTGGCAAGACGGAAGGTGCTCCCCGGAATTTTTGGCAACATTACCCAGGTTTGCCATCTCTCTTAACTACTCCTTTTTTATATAATAAATATTTTTAAAGGGATAATGAAGTGGGGGAAGAAAAAACCCGCACCAAGTTATTTTTAATTTATTAGGGTGATAACCCCATTTATAATAAATTTAAAATAAAGTTGTGATTTGACCCGGCTAAGTCTAACACCATTTTGCAAGAAATTTTGAAAATGGAAATTGCTTGCGACCAATCACTCGTTTCCACACTTGTTACTCGCTAATTCAGTTTTATTACTTCATTATCCCTTTAACAAGCATGGATATTATAACGCAATAGGGGATTAGAAAAGTGGCTGAGTTATTTCTTTGTTAAACGGTATGCACCAGGAAAGAAAAATAAGATTAGCGTTTTAGTATATTAAGGTCATCATTCAGAACTCACTATTTAAAGCTAAGCGTGCCTGGGAGGGGGGATGAGATGTATTTTCTCCCTTAAAAATCGCCGTGTTCGGGAAAGCGAAAGAAGTTTTTCTTCAATTGCCCGTCCTCTTACAGTTAAAATGTCCATGGATTTTCTTTTCTCAATTTCTGCTGATTACGAAGAGTTTCTATTTTTGTAAATTACAACATTTAAAAATGACATAACTAAGCGTAAGTTGGCAACAAACGAATTGCATTGTTTCACGAGTGTTGCCAAAAACTTGATTGATTCGCAATTCACGTTAGAGCACGGGTTACATATCGCCAAATAAAATTACCCAAGTGGCATACTTAATGTAGTTATTTTACTTATTTCAATCTATATTTGAATATAACGCGATGGGCTTAGTTTTGAAATGCAATTTTTGCATTTTTTTGTTAATATTTTAAAATGTCAGCTATTTTAAGATAAGCTCATTAAAAAGTATGTCTTTAAATAATAAATAGAACGTGCTAAAGGAGATAAAGAAATTTCCTTCCCCTCGGTTTCTTAACTTTAACTGCGCACGCGCTTCATGGTGGCCAGTAATTTATTATTAGAGCATCTAGCGCATCATTCAGGTTTAGAAATGAATGGAACAGAAAGAAACTCTACATGATTTTCAGTATGTAGATAGCGGTTGAATTGCACTGGCAACACGAGCGTTCGTACATTTACCTACACATGCATCTTCGAAACTCTAAATCAATAATTAAACCATAATTAAACCTCAATTAAATAAAGCTTAATATTAATTAATATATATCATTTTAGGTATTTATTATAACACCTTTAATAACAAAACTCGAAAAAAAATTAAAAATGAGCACCACCCATATAATATCATTTCAATAACCCGCAAACCCCTTAGTTCAAGTAAGGGTTTAAAACCATAAATAGTGCAATAGCGTTTTGAGATTTCGTCAGTCATAACCTTAATGCATTTTAAAACTGTCATATTCTAGAAAATTCCATATTGCATGGGGAAAAATACGGAAAATCTGAAAAACCCGTACTGTCCTTTAGATGAATCGTAGTTTTAAAACATAGATATTATAATTTAATAAAAAAAATTACATCTATATAAATCAAAGTCCTGACTGACTGACTGACTGATAATCAACGCCCAGCCCAAACCGCTTGCCCTAGAAGGCTAAAAATTTGCAGGAACGTTACTCATAAGTAGTAGGCGCGTACTAAGAAAGATTTTTTTTAATCCGCCGCCATCTTAATAAATGGCGCCCAGAAATGTAAAAAAATCTTCTCTATGCAACAAAGTCCGCGCGTTTCAACCTATTTCGCAAATATTTAGTATACTGGTTTCCTTTAACCTATAGACGGGCTGAATGGTCTTTTGGGTTCTATTTGTTGCCATCTTTTTAAATGGCGGCCAAAAACTTAAAAAACCCTTTTTTATGGAATAATGTAAGCGTGAAAAGTAATAAAAAATGCATGCCTATGGGCTGACGGGCAACGCCGAGTGCCTTCGCTCCTAGGGTGATACAAAAATATTAGTCGAATCAGTAAAATCTACCCATTCTTTATATCATTTTGATGGAAGTTCTTATTACACGCGAGCGACGCCGCGGGCAATAACAGCTAGTATATAATATATAAACAAAGAAATTTTCCATAGTTAAAATACAATACTTTTGATATCTATGCAATAAATTGCTGTTTGAGGGTAGCGAGAGAGAGATTTTCATATTGATCGAGGTTGAAATTAGAAATTCCGAGCGTGTCACCGTTCGTAACCCCTGTTAACAATGATTAATTAAAAGGGCTCCGATGCATGCATATTAAAATGACACACATATGATAGTACAACTACCCTAAGAGCAATATTATAAAACAAGGAGTAAAACGGCTAAACTTTACGGTTTAGCTCGCACATTCAAAATACAGTTTTTTCAATAAATATCTTTTATTCAAGGTTAATTATAGGATAATTTGTTAAAATTAAGGTGCGGAAATTAATTAAAATGTATATTTTCCATGTTTTTCTACATTTTACCCTTCATATTATAGGTTAGGTTAGGTTTGGTTTGGTTATATTTTGAGATATTTTATGGTATTTGTGGCTAGGAACTTAGGAAGAAGGAACTGGTCGGGTTTTTATGGTCATGAAAATATTGATTGATTAAAATAGTTTCCGCGACTTAAATGTAATTAATTAACATATAATTAACCTCCAAGAAATGATATTTATTGGAAAAACTGTATTTTGAATGTGCGAGCTAAACCGTAAAGTTTTTCCAGTAAAACATCGTAAATTCTGTTTACATTACGATTAAAAATTGTTTATCTTGAACTTAACTAAAAATAACCTGCAAATTTCAATAGATAGTGTGCAAAGGCGTGTTGCAAGTGCAGGCTGTGCAGCAATTCAACTGCGCTATCTGCAAAAACAGACTGAAAATCTTGTATACTAGTGATCATTCAGTTTCAATGCTCTAATAACAAATTACTGTCACTTTTTATGGTTTTAAACCCTTACTTTGAACTAAGAGGTTTTACGGGTTATTGAAATGATACTAAAAGGGTGGTGCAGTTGTACATTTTTGATTTTTTCGAGTTTTTGCGGTTTCAGGTGTTATTTCAATTTTCAGTGCAATTGCGAGTGAAATTCAACAGATATCGGTGATATTAAAACCGATAAAACTACCAGTCAAACAACAGTACCGTTTTGCTTAAAGGGACAATGAAATTATAAGACAATACTAATTTTTTAAGCTATTTATATTGATAAAATAACATCAAAATCATTAAGCAAACTTGATTTCCAAAACATTTAGGTTAATTCAACATAATTTAATTCAAAGTTTCAAAAGATGACTTAAAGGGAGGGTGAAAAGGAAAATCAAGTGATTTTTTATCGATTCTTCTAGAAATTATAACACCATTCTGCATAGAGAAACATTTAGGAAATACCTCCGAATGATTTAAAATTAGAATTAGGTTCAGATTTTAAGGATAATAAGAACTTTGTGGTCCATATTTAAAATTATCCTTAAAATCTAAACCTAATTTGAATTTTAAAACCATTCGGATGTTTCACTATGCAGATTGGTCTTATAATTAGTAGAATAATAGATATAAAAAAATCACTTTACTTTCCACTTCACCCTCCCTTTAAGTTAACACTTTTTTTAATAAAACAAAGTGGTCAATTAACGACTGCCCTTTATTCCGCGTTTAAAAGCAAGCTCGCCATTTGCTTCAAGTTTCCCGTCGTTGATTGTTTCATTCTCCCTTTAAACCCATACATACCCTTCTACATTTCATCTTTTATTTAATATATTTTGACTTTCTTGACCTATTGACCTCTGTAATAATTATTATTCTTATTATTATTTTGCAGACCACAATCGCATTTACGTTTGAGTACCGGTTACGGTTGCGCCACTTTATTATGGCTAGTACAAAACCGTCCCAATATGAAGTCAAACTTCGACCGGGCGGGGACCGTACAGGACTTGGTCGTGGCTATGTTATGCGACTTGGATCGACCAATCATGTCAGTTCAAAACGCCGCCAGTTGGGGATACTACGATACCGTTAAAAAGTCCTGGAACGCCGACTCGTAAGACATTATAAGCTTCTTATTTCCTTCGTTCCTTCGTCTATTTCAAAATGTTTTTCCAAGAAGTAGGCCTATTCAGTCTTAGTTATTTGCCTTATAAACATTCTTTAACTTTCAACAACCCCGCGCACCGAGGGCCAAGGGGGTTTTGGCAAAGGGGAGTTATGTCATTAATAACTAATGTAAAGTAATGTAATTTTTAATAAGTGTGACACTAGAGTTTTTGAAAAAATAGGAAGATGTCTGTAACCGAGGTAATTTCCAACTGAGCAGTCTCTACGTGTTTATTAAAAGCGTAGGCATTTAACGATGGACTTCATTGTCACTATTGTATTTAATTTAGGGTATTTTTAATTATAATATTTAATCAAGCGTAATTTTTCAATTAGGATTTATAATTAAGGGTATTTTTAGTTATGGTATTTAATCAAGGGTAATTTTTCAATTAGGATGTATACTTAAGGGTATTTAATTTAGGGTATTTTTAGTTATGGTATTTAATCAAGGGTAATTTTTCAATTAGGATTTATAATTCTGGGTATTTAATTTAGTGTATTTATGAGAGGTGATTTTATTTTAATTAAGGGTATTTAATTAAGTGTATTTATGAGAGGTGATTTTATTTTAATTAAGGGTATTTAATTAAGTGTATTTATGAGAGGTGATTTTATTTTAATTAAGGGTATTTAATTAAGTGTATTTATGAGAGGTGATTTTATTTTAATTAAGGGTATTTAATTAAGTGTATTTATGAAAAGTGATTTTTCTTCAATTAAGGGTATTTTTAATTATGGTATTTACAATTTGATTTATAATTAAGGGTATTTAATTAAGTGTATTTATGCGAGGTGATTTTTTTCAATTAAGGGTATTTAATTAGGGGGATTTTTAAATTAAGGTATTGTATGTCTTAGATTAATGTCTTTAGATATGCCCCAAACGATTGATTTGAAAATGTTTTCCCAGAGTATAAAATTTGTCTTACTTATTTCGTAAGTTGGAAGTTAGCCAACGTTACGCTGCTAGAAAATAATTTCGAAAGAGATCAAAGCTTCGGGATCATTTAATTTAATGCCAATTTGATAAAAAGATAATTTGCATAAAAATAGCCCTGGCAATCTTCTAATTTAAAATATGATATGGTTTTATCGAAGCATTTATTGGAGCGAAATACAGTGGGATGTTTCTATGGGAAATTCTATGCCAATGAAATCATCTCTGCTCTTTGGGAAATCAATTTTGAGTCGAAAATGTTCTATACTTCTATCTCTTCATTTTGCCACAAGGGACACTGTTTTCTAATTACGATTTTAAAAGTGTTTTAATTAAATTAGAAATCATTGTCTGCTCAGTTTCTTAATTAAATTTAAGGGGTCATAAAATGTCATAGAACATTTTCGACTCAAAATAACTTAAAGAACATCCTCCATAGTTAATGGCAGACTTATCAGCATAGACTTATAGCAAAAACAAAAAATATTCCATTAGCCAGCGAGAAGTTTTCTAAATTTTAATAAAATTAATAAACAGTTTCCGCGGTTAACGTACTTTCCGTGTTTTGGGTTGTAAACTCGTGTTAATCAGGGATAATCTAAAAGAAAACTTTCCATTCAAACTTATTTTACACTCAAAACCTATTACGCTTAGTAACTCGAGTTTGTTGACTGTTGTCGTTCTTCAAGTGTAGATACTCCGCTTCTCCATGGAATTTTTTTAGCGACCCCACCAATTTCTCCTGAAACCATTCTATTTTTATCTTTGAAAGATTGAATGAAGACTCTTAATTCGTAGACACACGAGTATGTGGCATTTAAATTAACGCTATACTATTTTAGTTAGTGTCTAAGATGGATTTACCGTTCGCGTTGACGTCACAAACGTGCGTTCAACCGCAAGTACCGGTTATGTCATCGGTTATTCTTTCTGAACGCACCCAAAACGTCACTAAATTTCGTTTTAAATTTTGATATTATTCCCATAATCCATGAAATTTGTTTTGTTTTCTTATAATACGAAATTTAATTTCTTAAAGTTGTATCAGGGATGGATTTAATTTAAGGAGTAGGAATGGAGAACAGGGTAATCTGGGCGCGCGTCAAAGTCAACGACCCCCCTTCCACGGGACGGAGGGGGGTATGAAAAAAGAGGCGGGAGGGTCATAGCGACAGAGGTAAAAACAGGACTTACGTATTTTTCGCCGCCGTCCCCGTCAGCAACGTCTTCAAAACGTTGTTACATGTTGGAGGGAGGGCTCTATACTGGGCTATGAGTAGGAGGGACTGAAGTAAATACTAACCGTTAGACTCCATTCCTACTTCTAAAATTAAATCTATCCCTGACAAAATATAATTTCTTAAAGTTGTATTAAGAATTGCATATTTTCGTTAGTGTCTTTACCCTCGCGTCCTTTCAATATTACGGGCGTGTTTGTGAGAGTTATGGGTTTTCATTCAGTTTACAGGAAGCCGGTATTCCTTCCGAGTGGTTACCGGATGTAATTGCGGTGGGTCAAGTGGCGGGTCGAACGAAGACTAGTTGGTACGGTGTACCGGAAGGTGTCCCGGTTTACGTGGCCCTCGGTGATCTCCAATGTTCTGTTTATTCAACGTTGGAAAAAGACCATGACGCTGGTCTGTCAGCAAGTAATTGTGTGGAGTCAATTGCATGTGACTCGTTTTCATAACTACCTTTTTATAACACCAGGGTTTGCCACGTCAATTTTAACTAAATAATTTTCAAATTGAAATTTCAGGATACTAGGTTATTTCCCTAAATATTTATAGTGTCAAACATAACCTATAGTTGTCAATGTTAATATTTCATTTTTTAAAGGAACTGTAACGAAGGTATCTGTGGGTGGGTAAAGATTATTTGAAATACGTCACAGGCACCACGTGATGCCAAGATACAAAGACTCCACATAGAGTGGCACCTAGTCCTTGTTTCTTTGAGAGATTGAGCTGCAGCTAGCCAATCCTCAAAAGTACTAATTTTCGAAATGAAACTAAGTTTCTTTGAACCACGCCTTTTCTCGGTCACGTGGTGGCTATAACGTATTTCAAATAATTTTGCCCACCCCTCTGATGCCTTCATTGAAGTCCCTTTAAAGGGACTGATCCATAGCTAGAACGTGTGTTTAACGTTTGCAATTTTAAGTAACGTCCATGAATAGAAAATTTTCCCAAACTAAATGCATCTAATTCCCTGACTTAGTTTTACAAAATTCTTAAAAACCCTGGACCTTCTTTGTTAAACCTTAAAGGGATGTACGACGCGTTATGTAGGGGGCGTGTCAGGAACTATATATTAAAGTAGTAGTGATTGGGCAATGTCACGTGACTTTAAAAGCGTGGAACGACTCGGTCGGCGGACTGACTGAACGGTAATGGCGATGCCCATTGAAGCATGCCCAGTAGAGCTCTATTTGATATAGGCCACGCCCCTCACCTAACACTCTGTGCATTCCTTTAAATTCCCTGACCCGTGGCAACCCAATACTTCAAAATTTTAAAGTTTAAATTAAGCTCATTAATTGTTTTGACAATTAATTTTTCAGCCGTCAATATCAGCACTTCGGCTCAAATTTCTTTCGTGATGCCGGAAGGTTTCGTTCCGCCGGATGACTTCGACCCTAATTCCCCCATAGAATATTTCCCCTATTTCAAAGGTCGCTACATGGCAGTAGCCGCTTCGCTCAACGGTGGAAACGTCCTAGCCGCTTTTGTCAAAATGCTTCAACAATGGACGCACGAACTTGGTAAGTTGTGGGTTACTAATACTAGGACATGGTTCTATGGGAAATCATCAATTTTGAGAATCGAAAATGTTCTTCTATACTTCTATGACCAGCCCATTTTGAATGTCCCATGGAAGTCCACCCCCTAACACAATTAAGTTACGATCATTGGAGTCTTAAGGGTTTTATGGTTGACCCCTTTTATTAAATTATTAAGATATGTACCATCCATAAGTTTTTGTTAATCTCTGGTTACAAACTGGAGCTTGTAATTTTGAAGTGAGTGAGGTAGGTCATAGATTCGAGGAGGTAAAGTGAGGGAGGCCTGGTCAGGCGCTGCTGTCAAAGGGGGCTTAGTGATGCAGACTAAATAGGACCTAGATATGGAAGTCCTGCAAAATTAACCACCACCGAGTGTAGTTAGAACTTCAATTGACTCGCTTCCGTCGTTCTCCTTCTCGAACTAGCTCGAGCTGTAAGCCTCTCAGTAGCATCATACTTATAGGGAACATATCACTTATAAACTTATGGTTAAAGGGTTATCCGTAAAACACTATACAAAATGTTCAGGACTTGTATTTTGCCGGGAAAAATGTTGAAGAAACTACATTTTCAACTCAAAATTGATGATTTCCCATAGAACCATCCCACTGAACTTCGCTCTTATAACTCCTATCCCTTTTTGTATAAACACTATGTTTAATTCTTAATTGAAAATTTCATTCATTAACCAAATATTTTCTATTTAAATTTAAGGTCTGGGAGTTCCGGAATCTAATATATGGGATCGCATTGTAACATTGGCCAGTGACGAATCAGCCAATGGTAACGAAAATAGTGACTTAATGGAAATTATACCAACTTTATACGGCGAAAGACATTTGCCCGATCAACGTGCTAGTGCCAATCAAATTGGAAAATCATCTTTGTCTTTAGGAAAAGTTTTCAGGTAAAAATGTGATAAGTCTGAGATAAATTAAGGGCGATTTTGAGTGGAACCAAGAAGTGATATTTGGTTTATTAGGGAGAAGGTATAACATGCCTAAGTATTGGCGGGCGCCATAGTCCCAGTCCCCCCTTTCAAAATACAAGGGGGGACGTAAAAGGAGGCCGGGGGCTATTTCGCCTCTCCTCAGTTGGAAAATATGACTGTAATTTCCGTCACTGGCGTCGCGCTGACGTGCACGAGTTTTCAAAGAACCAATGAGATACTGGCTGGTTGTAATTTAGAGGCGAGGGGGGGATTAACAGTCCGGACAGGGTACGTTTGGACTGGAGATAAAGAGCTGGAAATGTGCAGGCGAATTTATACCTACTCCCTAATAAACTAGATCTCACTTCTTGGTGCAACATAATTGTCTATGACATCTTGCCACACCATAAGTTTATAAGATATGTTACGTGATAAGTATAACACTTCCTATACAAGTTCGTAATGCTACTAAGAGGCTTACAGCTCGAGCTAGTTCGAGGGGGAACGACGGAAGCGAGAATTGAAGTCCTACACTCGGTGGTGGTTAATTTTGCAGGACTTCCATCTAGGTCCTATTTAGTCTGAACTTAGTAAGCCCCCTTTGACAGCAGCGCCTCACCAGGCCTCCCTCGCTTTACCCCGAATCTATGACCTACCTCACTCACTCACTTCAAAATTACAAGCTCCAGTTTCTAAGTTACCAGAGATTAACAAACTTATGGAATGAACATTTCTTATTAACTTATTATAGCCTAGTACCAAAATAATTTAAACAAACAAACCCGATTAAAATGTTTGATTAATTAATTAATTTGTTGGCAATTTCAGGTCAATTTGCAAAGGCGTTATGAGTAATCTATACACGATGATGCCAAAAGAAACCTTACTGGCCAATGGTGTCGAACGAATTGTCGGTTCGGGAGCGGCATTGGTCCGAAACTCGGTGTTGAGAGACGAATTAGAGAGATTTTATTCGTTACCGGTTTCGTACGGAGCTCAAAGCGACGCCGCCGTTGGGGCAGCTATGTCCGTTTTACAATAATAAAATAATAACTCCTAGACACTTAATTAAAAGGACAAGTTCAGCTTACCTTAAAATATAATCCGAATTAAATATTAAAATTAAAATAAATAAATAGTCTCTTATTACAAATGATAATTAGTACATTTAATTAGCTGCGCCATCCGCCATTACTTTAGTGGCGTCTGCTAAATAGAGCCACTTACACTTACGGGATTGGTTGAATTCTCACAGGCTAAGAGAGGTAAGGGGTTCGGTTTAGTGGCGTCTGCTAAACCGAACCACTTACCCTAAACGTGATTGGTTGAATTCTCACAGGCTAAGGGGTTCGGTTTAGCAGACGATACTAAACCAATGACGTGTGGCGAGGCGAGACAGTAGTCCTTGATTATTTTCAAGACTAATTAAATTTACTAATTATCATATTGTTATAAGAAACGATTTATTTATTTCAATTTTAATATTTAATTCCTTTTATAATTTGAAAAAGCAGCCGTTATTTTAAATCAAGGTATAATCACTTATGTTACCTGAACTTTTCATCTCCCAACTTTAAAAAAATAGAAAACATTATCGAATCGAATTATCAAATTTCCCATCCCAATTTAACGAAGTTTATAATGCGTAATTAGACTTAGGTCAGACCAAGCAAGCTCCTTAGACCACTAGCCTAGTTTAGCAAAAGAAACCGAAACTGAAACCAAAACCATGTATCGCAACAATTTACCTTAAGGGTTTTTCGTTTATAAACGACCCCTTCTCTCGCTGCTGTCCATTGATTGAATAATTATTTTATTTTAATCAATGGGACAAAAATATTATACAAAAAAACATAATAAAATAAATATATGAATTATACCTACCTACTCGATTTTACTATATTAATCATTGTTACCTTTTAAAACTATATAAATTGTATTTTAAACTACCTTTTATCATTAAAGTTCAATTTAATGCCTATTTTTATTTAATTTATTGATACGATTTTCGTACAAATTCGGGGAAATAAATTGTCTTTTATAGTTTTTTAGTAAATTTAATGAAAACTAAGAGAAATTTATAATTAATTAGTAAAATTCAGGGAAAACTCGAGCTAACTTAAAAAAGTTTTAGTAAAATTCAGGGAAAACTCGAACTAACTTAAAAACGTTTTAGTAAAATTCAGGGAAAACTCGAGCTAACTTAAAAAAAGGTTTTAGTAAAATTCAGGGAAAACTCGAACTAACTTAAAAACGTTTTAGTAAAATTCAGGGAAAACTCGAACTAACTTAAAAACGTTTTAGTAAAATTCAGGGAAAACTTGAACTAACTTAAAAACGTTTTAGTAAAATTCAGGGAAAACTCTAACTTAAATTTTATTTTAGTAATATTCAGGGAAAACTCGAACCAACTTAATTTTTTTTAGTAATATTCAGGGAAAACTCGAACCAACTTAATTTTTTTTAGTAAAATTCAGGGAAAACTCGAACCAACTTAATTTTTCTTAGTAAAATTCAGGGAAAACTCGAACTAACTTAATTTTTTTTTAGTAAAATTCAGGGAAAACTCGAACTTAAAAATCTATTAGTAAAATTCGGGGAAAACTCGAACTAACTTATTTTAGTAAAATTCAGGGAAAACACTCAAAAAATTTTAATATTTAATCTGTGAGGCTCGAGTACGTTTGCCTTGAAGGGTTGCTCTAACTAAAAATAACTAATACCGTAGTTATTACTTCCAAAAAACGGACCTTCACCGTCCTGGACATGTCAGGGAAATACTGGGGGGGGGGGTGAACCTGGAAATATCAGGGAAATCGAACTCCCTATGGCGTCATATTGAAATACATGAAGTAAGTTTAAACCTGGACAGTATATGGTAGGTGACAGTTCTCATTTACTTTCCTGACCTCATCAATGTAATGTGACATTGTATTTGTATGAAAACTATAGCTTCTATTTTTAAAACAGACGGGGCGTGACGTCCTTTACGACACTACCTAAACGCCCACAGAGGATTCTGGGAGGATTTCCGTAGGTGGGGTAAACAGAGACAAAGTTACCACTCCATCCCTATCTCCTTCAAGCTTGATTTTAACCCATATTATAAACCTAACATTACTTAAAGGGTATGAGAAGCTTCGTTTGAAAAATCTCTGATTTATATAACAAAAGATAGAACTAATTACTGTGAATTCAAAAATATCAAGCTTTTAATTCTCCGATTTCTAGTTATTTGGCAATATGCATTTGAAAATGCTTCATATGAAATTATTTAAAATCCACTTTTTAAGAAAGGCTACAACGTTTTCTTGTTTATGACGTCACGCACGCGAGATGGTGAAACTCTCTCCGCTATCAAAGCATGGACAGAGCTCGAGACGCGTATAGCTCGCGCTCGCGCGTATAGGTTTACCCGTGTGATGTCATAAACCAACCGAACAAGCTGACAAGACAAAATTATTTATATATCGAAACTGAGTTTTCGTGATTTTCCAATGGATTTTAAAAATAGAAACTTTGGTTTAATTATATTAAAAACTTGATATTTTAAAAGTAGAGACTTGAAAGTCTAACATAATACCACTTTCGTGGTAAAATATGATATGAAATTGTAAATTCCCATACCCTTTAATCACTACTTCTACGTCACAATTGACGTCATTCGGGTGTTTATAATTTTCAATATCACTATAGGTAGTATTAATATTTTTAATACTCCTCGTCTAATGTCAAATTTAATTCGTGAATGAAATAATGTACACACAGAGAAATGTGACGTGTTTGTCCGACGTATTTAAGGAAATATTCGTTCATATTGTAACAATGAAGACAAAGGTATTTCCAACGTATTAATATATCCGATAAGAGGTACCTTCGCGCGTATTACTTCAATTAGCTCGAACGCAATATCATTACTAGTCTGGGGGCGTTATTTGAGTAACTGATGACAGGAGAGTAAGTCTCGGCAAAGCAAACGTACGGACGGTGAAATTCGTCAAATTGAATTTCTTCTTTTCTCCATTCCTGGAAACTAAGTTCTAACTCTATCAGATGCAGTTTCTCCGCATCATACAGTCAGTACTACAGCAAGAAGTTATATCTAGTTTATTAGGGAGAAGGTATAAATTCGTCTGCACATTTCTAGCTTTATCTCCAGTCCAAACGTAGCCTGTCCGGAGTTAATCCCCGCCGCCTCTAAATTACAACCAGCCAGCATCTCATTGGTTCTTGAAAACTCGTGCACGTCAGCGTGGCGCCACCAATGACGAAAATTACTTGTATTTTCCGACTGAGGAGAGTGTAGCGAAATAGCCAGGCCTCCTTTTAAGTCCCCCCCCCTTGTATTTTGAAAGGGGGGCTGCAGGGACTATGGGGCGCGAATACTTAGGCATCTTATACCTTCTCCCTAGTAAACTTGATATAACGTCTTGGTATTACCAAAGCGGATTATATATAACACCGGAAGTACATAATACTTCTCTTCGAGAGAAGTATACCACAAATCCATCAAGTCTCGATTCAAATGCTTTAGAAGACACAACTCCAAATTAAGGTTAGGAGTGTGGAGCACTCATGTAAGCCAATCTCTTGGGCGACAATGTTTAAGGTAATACCCTACCCTGTAGGTGCCAACAAAATGGTCTGAGGTGCCAACTGCCCCGTTTCCGCCTAGTGACATGACCCCACCTCCCATGCAAGTAAACCTAATTACTTCCCCTAATTTATCACGTCATGATAGCTGACTAATCAGGTATCATGCCGAGGACCTTCATAGGGACCCAATGTGTATCGAAACCCTTAATAATAAAGTGTATAACTCCAGTGGTTAAAAACATTATCCTTAACCCTAAGGGACCATGTCTGCGACTTAAGCAATAACTTCGTTGTACGTTTGGCGCGGTCAACTCATTAATTTTCCGAGAACTAGGTAGGTAGCACGGAAATTTGCAATTTAGTAACAGAAAGAATACATACAGCTAATTGGAATAATTTCGAAGCCGTTTTTCACTCAACGTATCTAGGCGGATTTCGTGGGAAGAGCTAGCTAGGACTAATCATTATATATGACGAAATTTACCACGCGAATAATCAACCTTGACCGTTGCTACCAAGTACCAACCAATGAAATCATAGTTTGAAAGACGCCAACAGAATTATGAGGCGTGGCGATACCAAGTTCTCAAGCCCCGCCCACAAAACGAACATAGACATTAACGTTGGTGATATGGAGGCACAATGATTCCAATTAGCTATATGCATTCCTGGAAGCGGCTATAACCCGCAGGAGACCATGGAGTATGCCGAATACGTACGTTTTCTTGTGTCGGCTCATTGATGATCTGATGTAGCCTCACGTACGGAATGATTTTGATAGAATTAATACATCAGGGACTCCAATTCAAATATAAATAACTCATTTCCACGATTCGTTAAGCGGAACATATCAAACCGAGGGGAAAGTCACCCGGAGTAATTCGCTATACGTTCCTTTGAAGTGTGACTTTATCACGCGGTAATAATACAACTCCAAAGGAACAACTAGCTACGTTACCGCGTATGCTCTTCCAAAGCGTCTACAGTTTATTTTTGTCACGGAGATGAACGCGGTAAGATAGATCTATGGAAGCACGGAGGAAGTAGAGTCAAAATGAGGAGGGGAAGGCATCTTGAACGGCCCAGTAACGGACCCTTTCGATTTAACTAAGGAAAGACAAGGGGGTAAAACGTTTCCTTCCATATCGCTTTTTGGCTCCTGCGCTGTAGTCATTTTGTGCCATGAGAGTGCGCCGGTGGAGACGGATGACAATGTATCAACCCCTTCTATGTCCCGATACCTATGGCTGCCTACGTTGAAAAGGTCTATTTAGTTCAAGAAATGAGACACAATGGGGGAAGAAAATTTCTCTAAGCTCTTTTAACACGCGTTATCTAAACTGAAAAGAATCTAGTCTCTTGGAGTTGTATTATTAACTCGATTCATCTTTATAAGTTCTACCCTCGGAAATAATTTCGCGTAAAGTGCGTAGTATTAACGATGAGGGGGTGATAAGCCCCTCGTATCGTCCGCCAATTTGCGATCTGCCTCTTTATTCAAGAATGAATAAAAATATTTATTCATCTTTTCGGGCATGAAGGAAGGAAGGAAGGAAGGAAGGAACTGGAATAATTTTTGGGAGTAATTTCTTTAAAGGAAAAGGCACGTTCCGAATTGTGGTTTCGATTTATATTAAAGGGAGAGTGAACTGATCGGACAAGAAAGTTGATTTTTATCATCAGGTTAAAAATTAAATGGGACCTTAAACTCTAAAAAGAAAAATTGGGTTGATTTTTAAAATGAATATTAACGTAAAATTTATTTACATAATTATTAAGAATGGCCCTTTAAAAGTTCAAAGGTCAATCGATAAAAACCGCGTGATACTAGTTGAAATATCACATCCAATAAAAATCTCCCATAACTGTTTAAATTACCATATTTTTGATTATGAAAAGACATGTTTATTTTAAGAACTTACGATTTGTTTCTCTCTAATTGGACATGGTGGTCAAAAAATAAATACAGGGTGTTAAAGAAAGGCAGTTTAATTATAGGGGTGAAGTACAGGGGACATGGTTCTATGGAAAATCATCAATTTTGGGGCGAAAATGTTCTAAACAACCCCCTAACACAAGTTATGAAAAATGTAGGAGCATTTTAGTGATTATCCCCTTTATTAAATTAGTACATTGTTTTTCAGTGTTCCACATAAATAAAGGGAATTTACCCCGTATATAGAGTAAAATATTTTTGGGTTCCTTTTCAAATATACAGTGGACAGATTACCAGGGAAAAGGTGGGCACACTGTCTCTCAAAGTGAGTGGGACATAGGAAATTAGCATATATACGTTGCCTAGCAACCAAAAATCACAAGTTTCCACAAGAAAAAAGGTACTATCCTAATATCCATACACCCAGGAGATTATTATATGGCAGTCGCTAAGATCAACGTATAGTTTAAACTGTTCGATATGATTTTTTCCAAACCGGTCTTCTCGACTATTGAACTGGACCCAAGGACCAGTGTCCCTTACTCTATGTATTTAAGTTAGAATAAGTAAAGTAGTCCTTGGAACCAGCGACGCACTGGGTTTGATTTAAAAATGTGGTCCAACGAATAATTAAACTAGTCCCATTTCCCAAGGACCAGTGCTCCTTACTCTATGTATTTAAGTTAGAATTAGTAAAGTAGTCCTTGGGACCAGTGAGACTCTGGGTTTGAATTACAAAAGTGGTCCAACGAATTAATAAACTGGACCCATGGACCAGTGTCCCTTACCCTATGTATTTAAGTTGGAATTAGTAAAGTAGACCTTGAGTAGACCAGAGTGAGGCTCTGGGTTTGAATTACAAAAGTGGTCCAACAAATAATTGAACTAGTCCCATTTCCCAAGGACCAGTGTCCCTTACTCTATGTATTTAAGTTGGAATCAGTAAAGTAGTCCTTGGGACCAGTGAGGCTCTGGGTTTAAACTATAAAAAGTAGTCCAACGAATGAATAAACTGGTTTTGGAGTTGTAAACATGACTTATTTCGAAGTTTGGCTGGGAGAAGTTTGTGATGTGAACTTCGGTGACAGTTATAAGCTTCTGGTAAAGGAAATACATATCCTTTATTTCTGATTCGACGAGGGAATTTGAAGGGGTTTGAACAAATCAACTAAAGAAAGAAAAATCTTTAGCTGACGGCTGCGAGGAGAGAGGAATTATGGGTAAAGAAAAAAAGATCGGCAACTTGTTAAAAAGGACAGAAGAAAATCCATAGAACTCATTCATAGTGACACTCCCGCCAACAACGGATGTCCCAAAAACAGTGGAATAATTTCGGGCAAAGATAATTTTGTTATAGAGTTAGTAGTCATTTGTAAATGATAGTAATTAGATTAACCTGACAAGTACAACCATGTATTTTCTATGGGGATTCGTACTAACCATCGTCTTTCACTTGTCCCTTGCCAAATACAAAGGTAAGACGCAGTTCTAATTACCATCTAAGTTAATAGTTCCGTCAAGAAATTATATTGTTTACTTTTATTAACGAAGTATCATTTAATAAATTTAGTTAACGATAGTTATGTCATGTTAAGACGTAGTGTTAGGTACGCGGGACCCCGACCCGACCCAGGACTGACCTAAGATGTGAAATGTTTCGTTTCGAGGTTGGTTTTCGGTACTAGGAAATTATTTTTTGACCTTTTTCAAAAACAAATCGTCTAATTCGTCTCAAAGAATTAAGTTCTTCTTCGTAGATAGCTTTCTGTCAAGGAGGATTCATACCATTTACACAAGGAGGTCAGGCTGCTTGAAGGACAAAGTCCAGTACCAAGCAGCCTGGCCTCCTTGTTGTGTAAATGGTATGAATAGTCTGAAAACTATATGTATAATTAAACAATTAAACCGAGTATAGTAACAAACACCAAAGGAAGGTGACCATCCTCCTTGTCGCGAACCGGTGGCCCTCGCCCCTTCTTTTATAATGGCAATGGTCCTTCTTGGTAACCGCCCCCGCCTATAGCTCGGAATTTAGTGTGCTAGCAGAGGTATATTATAATCCTCGAAGCTAATTTTAAAATACCAAGAAATTTCAAGATATTCTATTATGTTTTCTACAATTTTGAAACCTATGTATGTTGTCTCTTACCCCGACGTGTGCAACCCAACCCCGACTTCGATTAATATTTTACCCCATAGTTAAGAAAAGATTTGAATGACCACTGGTCACGGCAATTAAATGGATTATAAAGCGAGATATCGGTAAATTAAGCTTGTGTCCATCACTAAATTAAATACTTTGTTGTTTTCAGTTTTATGTCAAAATTACCAGCATACTTTCCCAGGAGATAACGGTGCTTTACAACTTATTTTAAAATGTAAGTAAACACGAATCTTGTAACATCGAGACGTTGTCACTTCATGACAAGCTCCAGTTTGTACACAGTGACAAACTTATGGAATGCCGAACATATTTTATTCGTTTATAGCCTATACGGGAAATCTGTTAAGGGAACTTCGAGAATTGGACCCCGAAAAGAGTCGACTAACGCCAGATCAGGCGGCATTCATCGAAAGCAGAATGCGGGATTTTTACGATCATATTCGAAACCATCCGGCATTGTACCAGAGGTACTTCTGGGTTGGTAAAGAAAAGCCAACGACGGATCCTGACCGTCTAGACACACCCGAAACGGATGTTCAGGTTAGACAATACTAATTACCTAGTTATCTTTGTAATTAATTCTAAAAGAGAACCCCGGCAATGAACTAGAGTATAAATTACGCTGTGAGCTTAGGGGAATGCAGCTTCATTTAGTTTCCAAGGTTCGAATCCAAAACAAACACTGGGTTTTATTGTGTTTTTACCCATAGTCATATAAAAACCCACGAGTTTTATGGGGTTTTTACGCCTTGCCATAAAAAACCCGCGGATTTTATTGGGTTTTTACCCCTTGCCAGAAAACCTCCACGGGTTTTATTAGGTTTTCACCCATTGCCATAAAACCCCGCTGATTTTATTGGGGTTTTACCCATTGCCATGAAAAACCCGTGGGTTTATTGGGTTTTTAACCAAGCCATAGAAAACCCAATAAGACCCAAAATATTCGATAAAACCCGGGGTTTTTTTCGAACCCCGTTCGTGAACAAATTAATTCACATTAACTAAATTTTAATTAACAGAAAATGAACTCAAACGAAGAATCGAACAACGTTGCGAGGAGCAAGAAAGCTTCGAATTACTACAAGGAAAAAATGGGAATTTATCCGAACCGGCGTCGAGGCCTCGTTCTACCATCGGAAGAAATTTGCAAAACCGATCGCCGATGGGAACGACTAAACTCCAGCCAAGATTTCTACGAAAACGAAGTCGAAATCGTTCAAGATGACGTTCAACAGTACGTCTTCACCTACAGGTGCGTCGCCGAAAGAGGCGCCTGCATAGGAATCTCACCGCTGTAAGTATTAACTTAGACCATGGACATCCTCTCCATGACGTCATGTACACAACAACTTTTAACTCTGGTTCTATGAGAGATACGGGGATGTGCTTCGAGTATGTTATAGTCCTACTTCTCCCCTTTACAACTATGCTAAATATTTGGGGTTACAACAATTAGGGCCCGAATAATTAAGAAAAATGTTCATATACGCCCTCTCCATAGGATTAACATGGGCTTATTTACACGACACATTTTAACTCTGGTTCTATAAGAGATAGGGGGTAGTCCTTCGAGTATGTCATAGCCCTATTACTCCCCTTTCCAAGGATACTAAATACTTGGGGTTACAACAATTAGGGACCGAGTAATTAAGAAAAATGTTCACAGACATCCTCTCCATAACTCTGGTTCTATAAGAGATACGGGGAAATCCTTTGAGTATGTCATAGCCCTATTCCTCCCCTTTCCAAGGATACCAACAACTTGGGGTTACAACAATCAGAATCCAATAAATAAATAAACCAGAACAGAAATCCATCTCAATCCTTCTAATTATAACGCTAATTTATTTACTTTTCCAATGAGGTACGACAGCGAATGCGCGGAACGTTATGGTTGGATCTACATGTTTTACCGGAAGAAGGACGCCCCTCAGTCGACCCCTCAATGGGGTTACGTGGCCACACCCCATCACTGCGCTTGCAAAATCACCCCCAAGTATTTCAAATCTGAAACCTAATATCAATCAATACGACCCGCGGCTATGTCCTAACAACAACATTGTACAATCACAATTAAAGAGTAATTAATTCAATTTGTACTTTGAACAAAAACTAACTGATCAAAATAAAATCTTGATGATACTGTACAATTTTAATATCGCCTCAAATTCCTTATACAGTACAGTTATATAAGATAGATATAACTGATCGGGTATCTGCTTAAATAATCAGGTTTGGTTATTTCGTTTCCCTTCGTTTTTAACCCTTGTGCTGCTAAAAGCAACCGTCATTTTTAACATAACTTCTAAAATAATTTATTTTTAGCTTCAAAAAATGTCAGCCGAAATAAAAAGTAAAGAAATTGTGTTAAGATAATGAAGTTGACGCCTCTGATGATAAGAATCGACAGTTTTTAGCTGTGACACGTGATATTAATCGTCATGACGTAATATTACCTTTAGAATAAATAATATTTGTCCCTCAGATGCCGTGACAAGAACAGTGAGTGGCGACCCAAAACCATGTAACGATGTAGTACATATCTCTGGTTTCTTTTTCAGTTTGTAAAAACGTTTTATTTTTATAATATCAGGGATAGATTTAATTTTAGAAGTAGGAATGGAGAACAGAGTAATATCTGGGCGCGCGTCAAAGGACCGGACCACCTTCCACGGATCGGGGGGGGGGGTATGAAAGAAGAGGCGGCGGGTCATAGCGACAGTAAGGAATTACGTATTTTTCGCCGTCCCCGTCAGCAACGTAATCAAAACGTAGGGTTTAAGGGAGCCAATAAGATAATTTAAACTTTTCGTTACGTGTTGGAGGGAGGGGCTCTATACTGGGTAGTCTATGAGTCGGAATAACTGAAGTAAATACTAACCGTTAGACTCCATTCCTACTCCTAAAATTAAATCTATCCCTGATAATAGTTATAGAGATTGTAGGAGCTAGTATCTTATCTCTTTGTCGAAGTCAACATCACCGGAAAATTTTCAGATATCAAAGAGTCGCAATTATAATTCCCTTTGTCCCCTCTTATCTACAAACACCCCAATTACCACTACAGTGTTTACACTACCTCCTTGTAATTCCCGGAGTTTGTTTCATCGTCTGATGCAATCTCCGCTATCAAAACTTGATACGAATTTCAAATCGAAACTAAAACTTATTTCGATTTAGTTAGTTCTACCTCGGTGGTTCTACGATGGACAAAAATGGTGACAGTAGTGCTGGGGGTCAAATTGAAGTTCACCCCTTGACCTCTGACCCTACCAAAGCTTGGAATAAATACTTAAGTAAAACTCAAACTGTGAAAGAACTAGAACCGCGTGACTTAGTGAGCGAAGTTAACGAAAATAATCGTGTGAGATTCGTGTGCATGTCGGACACTCATAGTGTGATTTACCGAATGACGCATCAGATACCACCTGGTGACGTTTATATACACGCCGGTGATTTTACTAAATTTGGATCGACCCGTGAAGTAAAAGAATTTAACGATTTTCTAGGTAATTAAAATTAACTTAATTATAATGTTAAGATCATGGAGTAAGTTGCTAGGTGGCTTTTAATGCTAGGTTTTTAAGTGTATGTCCTGCTTTACACTAATTATTTATAGGGTCAAACAAAGCTATAGTTGTCAGTGTTAACAGGTATATTTAAATTTAAGAATATTATTGTTTAAATCCACTTATTAATTGTTATGTTCAACGTTGCTATGTTGCAATTTTAGTAAAACTTGCGAAATTTTCCCCACTAAAATCTATTTCCCTGACTCCGTGTGGTTATGTAAATACTAACGGAGTTATGCGCTGATACCCAGTTAGTTAGTTATTTAGTGTGATGCACGCGAAAAGGCAGTGCACACGATTTCATGGATATTGCAATCGTAAAGGGGACTGGTAAAATTAATGACGGCTTTGATAGTTCAAAAATCGTGGCACGAGGACGGTTTTGAAGTTCAGTATAAAGCTCGGGTTCTAAAAGGAGTTGTGAAACGTATCTTATAAGAGTTTGTAGAAGTGTACTCATTTTGAACTCGTACTGGAAATGAAGAATAGTCCGGTATGAGTATATATTGTCTCTGACTTCCAACAGTTTTACGACTTCAGAACCAGTTTTCTTGGGCATAAACATGTATGGACTAGGCTTCAGCAACTCCGGTTGTCTACACAGTGTTCCAATTCTTTAACATATAACGGTGGCAAATTATATAGCTTTTAAACTGCCAGCTTCAGGAGAGACAGGGTGTAGCGCTTCAAACTAGTAGCTGTCAATCGCATGCTAAACTAGAAATGGCACCTTATAGTGTTCCGCGAGAATTGAATTGCTAAGGCATTTCTCAAAGTTTACGTGGCAATCAATTTAAGCGAGCCACTCACTGTACAGCCTTGGCACATTGGAACCACACGGAGTATATCAAAATGATTTTTGCCCTTCTTGTTTTTACGTCTAGCAAGTCTTCCTCATCGCTACAAAATCGTCATAGCCGGCAACCACGAATTAAGTTTCGACCCGACGCATGCCGCGCCAGTTTACACCCCACCTAACGCGTTCTTCCAAGGGCATTGCCGCCAACTTCACGACAACGCGGTTAAAAAATACGAAAATGATAAGTGTCACTATGGTACACACATTTTAACCGAAGCGACCTATTTAGAGGACGAAGCCTACGAGGTTTATGGAATTAAAATCTATGGAACACCATGGTCAGTTCATAACTTATACAGGGTACTGTTCCAAAAAGGAAGGGTAATAGAACTTAAGGTGTATTTGCGCAGGCAACCAGAATTCGGCAACTGGGCATTCAATCTTCCCAGAGGTCAGGAGTGTTTGGATAAATGGAACGCGATTCCAGACGACACCCAAGTTCTAATAACGCATTCGCCCCCTATTGGTCACGGCGATTTGGCCTTTTCCGGTCTGAGAGCTGGATGCATTGAATTACTGGAAACTGTTCAGAAGCGCGTCAAACCAAAGTATCACGTATTTGGTCATATTCACGAAGGTAATGCAACCTTAATTCATTTACAACACGCGGTTTAGCCCTTGGATGGTTCAGTGTCTCGCCAGGCGTCACACTATCTATGACGTATGCCCTTTGACCCACGTAACTTTATGCACGACATATGGCCTTTGACCCACATAACTTTGTGCATGACGTATGGCTTTTGGCCCACGTAACTTTATGCATGACGTATGGCCTTTGGCTCACGTAACTTTATGCATGACTTAAGTCCTTTGACCCACGAAACTTTATGCATGACTTATGTCCTTTGACCCACGTAACTTTATGCATGACTAACGCCCTTTGACCCACGTAACTTCATGCATGACGTACGCCCTTTGACCCACGTAACTTTATCTATGACGTATGCCCTTTGACCCACGTAACTTTATCTATGACGTATGCCCTTTGACCCACGTAACTTTATCTATGACGTATGCCCTTTGACCCACGTAACTTTATGCATGACTTACGCCCTTTGACCCACGTAACTCTATGTATGACGAATGCCCTTTGACCCACGTAACTTTATCTATGACGTATGCCCTTTGACCCACGTAACTTTATCTATGACGTATGCCCACGTATCTTTATATATGACTTATAATCTCCGTCACATAACCCACGTATCTTTATGTATGACTCATGATCTCCGTCACATGACCTACGTCACTCCACGACTAACTATAACTAACAACTGTCAAAGGTATGAAACATATCTTATATAAATAAACTCAATTTCTTTTAGGCTATGGTATCACGACAGATGGCACAACCGTATTTATCAACGCTTCAACGTGCAATGTCAACTATAAACCCGTTAACCCTCCGATAATCTTCGATATTCAATTACCGGCGGGTCAAACTAAACAATGTTGATGAAAATAATCACCTAGCTGCTTACTAATTAGTGATAGATCACAAACAAATTATAAAAATTATCTATACATAATTATGCTAATTTATTGCTCCACCGAATTACCAGTATTATGTTTAAAATAACACAAGAAACGCTTTGAACAGTGAAAGAAAGTGAGTGATACGTGAGATTTGGAAAAAGTTTAAATGCAACGCCTGCATGCTTAGTGCTTATATTTATTGTAATTTATTCTAAATCTACTGTAATTATATTTATAATCAACGGAAAAAGGAAAATAAAATTATTCTAATTTAACGTAATGTCTAATAACTTGCCTACAATTCGCCTACTAGTTAATTCACGCCCTACAACTGGCCTACTAGTTAAACTACCTTTCCAACTTCATAAACATGTCAATATTCCTTACAGGATATGCAGCATTCATTACAAATACCTTAGTATCTTCTTCTTACCTTGCAAGACTGCAACAATGAAATATATAAATAAAAGTGTACTCACAGTTAATTCAATATCCTAAGAAGATGTCAGACATCATGGTTTTTTCCATCTGAGAAGTTCTTTCTTTGCAATGATGAATTCTTCAATGTTCAATTAGATTTCCATGATTATTACATCATTTATGTTCATTATAAGTACTATTTGAAGTTCCATAGTTCATAATTTGTACAATTTTCAAGCGTAAAGTTCGTATCACGAAGTTGAAAGCCAAGGCTTACAAATTCCGCCATGAACCGGCGTCCTCCTTGGCTTCCATTGTCAGAAAATTAGGCTTAGCGATTAAGCCCGTTTTTAACATAATTCATTGAATAAAAGCCACATTTTACGTTTTAAGATTTAAGTAGACCGTTAATTAATTACTAATTTAACTTTTAAACGACAAAAATATATAGTTATAATAGAAAATCTAATTTTTACCCTTAATGACTACGGTGAGCCATGCAACAAGTGACAGTTCGAAAAACATGGAGGAATAATTCACACCCATAGAAATACAAGAGGAACAGTTGAATTTTCAGCTTTGATTCGGGTTCAATGGAAGCGCCCCTTCGCGTGTGTGATAGGGTGAGTTGCTTGTAGCGCCATCTACATGCGGCGAGGTAAACTAAAATATTACTAACCCCATGTTAACACTCCAAGTTAAGCAGCTTCGAGCGCGGTCAGTACTTGGGAGGGAGACATCGCGGGTTCGAATCCCGCCGGGGACGTTTTATATTTAATTAATTTTTATTAATTTCCGTATTAATTAATGGAAGGAAAAGTGTTTGTAAAATAAAGAGATGTTTATTAACAGAGAATTAAAACATTTGCAAGATGAAACTTTACGATATTTATTTTTTGTTCAAATTGAATAGCTCCTTCACTCGCCGATAGGGGCGCCACGTATCAAAAACCCTATCACACATGCGAAGGGGTGGGATGGAAATTTTCCTAACAGAAAATCGCGAGACCCCCCTCGCAATAGTTTGTCTAGGTTCTTAATAGTGTTCTAATGTCTATGTTCACACCCATGATACCTTTTTTCGTTTATCAACAGGGCTGCCAAACAAAGGATGCCCACGAAAAAAAAAATTATTTCATAAATTAAAATTAATTTTTCTAACTTATAAATCCTATTTATAATTAATTAAAACAAACCCAGGCTTTTGAGATAAGTTTCAAAGTTTGAAACAGTGTTTTTGAAATAAAATACGCAACTTTTAGAGGCAAGGAGTATTAATACCTCAAATTTGTTACATTTTTGCGATTATGGTTTTGAGGTTATTTGATTGATACTACCTGGCTGGCTGGTTGGGCTCAAATCGGGAAAAAGACAAATTAAAAAGAGACAAAATTGGTTATAAACTTTTTAATAATTATCATTACTCATTATATCATCGTATTTAATCTATAATACAAGGAATTGTTCATCATTAGAGTGCACATAATAAAATAGTTGAGCTAATTTTATATTTTTTTTTACATATGAAATCTTATAAATTACGTAACATCACTAAATTCCTGGTTTTGTAGGAAAAAAATTTACGCCAAGTAGCGAGCGGAACGATGCGATTAATCGGAAACTACGTTAAAGGGAGTATCGAATCCACGTGATGCGTGAGCCAAGGCTTAACGCGCGATTTCTAACTGACAAATCGAAATAAAAATGATGCGTCGTCTGCTTCACAGTAGAAAAAATATTGAAATGTTTCTACTGTGAAGCAGACGACACATCATTTTGACGCGGATTTACCACTTAAAAACCGCGCGTTAAGCCTTGGCACATGCATCGCGAATAAAATGGAGTAGATACTCACCTGTATTTATAAATAACACCAAAATTAAATAATCAATGACCTTGAAATCCCGAAATTTACGTTTACAAATGAAAGAAGCTACAGAAGTTGCACCGGGGTAATCGGTTACAAGGTTATTGCTAAAATTTTTTTAAAAGCGTTACCGGTATATCGCCGCGAGTTTATTGGTCAATCAATTAGCGTTTAAGGGTGTCTGATTTTAATTATAATTAGTTTAGACTGCACCTATTAAGATTAAATTAATGGCGGCCGGGGGGGGAAGGGAAGGGAGGGCGTTTCATTAACTTACATTAATTAATTAATTTTTATTTTACAATCTCATTTATTAAAAAGCATTGCGATGAAAAAATTGTTACAAAAAAGACACTCATCTTAAGATATAACTTTGAGATGGAACAAAATGGGGGCGGGGCGTTATCCACCGCAACATCCGGTTCTGTGTTGTTGTTCAGGTTCGTCATCAACGATAACAACGTTGCGACGATTATTGCGACCTAAACTGCTCGCACGGTTTTCCGTATTATTTTCCGCTACTTCCATCATATCTAAAAAGATAAAGAAAGAAAAACCAGTGAAATAACAAGATGGCACCGGCCAGATTACACTTTTGCGCGGCCTCTAGTGACTAGAATTAGTATTACTATATTCAATATAAGATGACCCCGGCAAATTTATAATTTCCGTTTTTTTTTCCATTGTTTATAAAATAGCATTCCGTTTATGAATAAAACCAATCTAGTACGAATTTGGTTTACAGTTTAATTAAATAAGTGAATCGCGGTAGTTGCCAGGCGACGATTATCTCTTCACGAGATACGCTTTACCAAATAACTGTAGCTTGTCAACATAACTCCGTGGCTCAGCTTGCTTAAGCAAGTAGTCCACTTAGCCTTGCGAAACCGTATAGTTACCGTTTTAAGTTCGTAAATCATCCGAAAGAGGGCGCCCATTACCTAAGTCCGAAAGCGTCGTTTAAGAATCGTTATCAGATGGCGTTCTGTTCGTATTTGGATATGTGACGTTACGTTAATGATACGGTTTCACAAGGCTTAGTGGACTACTTGCTTTAGTCAATAATCTGAGGAGAAAAGTGGGGATCCAAAGCGCGCGGGATCGGTTCCTTGTCAGGGCGTAAAATATTTTCTTAAATAAAAAATTATATTGATGTTGCAGAGCCACCTTGCAAATATCCGACCGTGTACGCGAAAAAAGGGGGAAACGGGGATAGAAAAGGCGCCCAGCCTGCCAGCAAGGGTCGGAACAATACTTTTGCTAGCTCTAAAGAGCGCAAAAGTAAAAACGAAAAAACGTAAGATTTAGCGTTAAAAAAACTACTAATTACTTTTGGTGAGCTCCAAGAAAATTTCTTCAATTCCTCGGTTTAATTTCGCGGATGCCTGGAAATGTTTGGCCCCCACTGACGCTGCGTATCTGTTGAAATATATTTTATAACATTGGAATTCTTTAACGATGTAGTACAACTTACGTTTCCGCTTCTTCGATGGGAACCGCTCGATCCTTTTCCAAATCAGTTTTATTTCCCGCGATACACAAACAGACATTGTTGCCCAACATTTTCTTTAACTCCTTAACCCAATTTTTAACTTTTTGAAATGAATCCTGATCCGTGATATCGTAAACTAAAATAGCTCCGTGACTATCTCGATAATAAATAGGACCTAAAGCGTGGAATCTTTCCTGACCCGCAGTATCCTGAAAATTGTAATTTTTTCTTTCAAAAATACGTACATTAACTACATTTGAACACATTCTAAGATCACATAACGTTCTTTTCACAAATATCAACAAAAAACGGTAAAAATTTACTATAAAAACTCACCCAAATTGCTAGGTTGACTCTTTTACCCGCAATGTTCAATTTCTTGCTGAGAAATGACGCTTGCAGCGTAGAGAAATGTTTATCGTTGAATTTATTCTCGACGTACCTCAGAATCAGTGACGTTTTGCCAACGCAGCCTTCTCCTAATAGAACTACTTTGAAAGAGTAACTACGTGCACCACCCTGCGCTGAATTCCCGCTCGCCATAATTTGAGTCTTATCACAGATAGAATTTACGAGGCGATAGTGTTTAGTGGTTCTAAAATATTGTAGCACTAAGCATTAACAATTTAATTACTTAATTAACTAGATTAATTACTTTAATCATGACCAGGAAACGTCGGCCAAGTGAGGAGCAAACTTCTAGTTTTCGTTAAGCCTTTGACTTGTTTTAGGCTAAAGTCGAAATAAACTTGATTAAATATTACGCCGATTTAATTATATCATGAACGGATAATTAGAGCGTACATTTGTTAATTAATAAGCGATTTAATCGTTATTAAATACATAAGAAATAAATTAAAACACGTTAAACACTTCACCCTAATCAGTCGAACTGGGAGGAAGGTCGAAATGACAGAAATTCGTCTGCAATTATCTTTAAAGCGATCCAGGGCCGGAAATAAGAAAAAACATTTATAGGACATGTGTCCAGTGACCCCCTATTTGTCTGGAAAATTTATTGGACATTGTCCACTGGCGTGTGCATAAATAGTGTCGCATCTTCATAGTCAAGCTATCAAAACTTCGGAAAATTTATTGGTCAAATATCCAGTGACCCCTTA
This sequence comes from Phalangium opilio, assembly GCF_054372755.1. Lineage (NCBI taxonomy): Eukaryota > Metazoa > Arthropoda > Arachnida > Opiliones > Phalangiidae > Phalangium > Phalangium opilio. The sequence continues at coordinate 14,982,266 of NW_028324148.1, forward strand.
GTTTTTGAAAAAAATATAGGACATTTTAAAATTTTATTGGACAATGTCCAGTGTCCTGTGCTTATTTCCGGCCCTGAAGCGATCTCAAAATTTATTGCGTTCGGCTAAAATCAACCTACCGGCGTGAATCAAGTCCGGTTGTAAATGTTGATAACACCTGAACGCACCGAAGATTTTATACTGTGGGAAGAGCTGACTGCTACAGTTTCTGTAGACTGTAAAAGTGGTAAATAGGCCTTGGCATTCCAAGGCCTAAAACATACGATTTTCATTTTCATTTGATTTGAATTACACTGCAGCATGGTCTCCTTTAATGTTGACTGAATTATTTTTAAAAAAAATTTAAGCCTACTTTTATTATAATAATCTGAATTATTTACATTTATTTATTAATTTCACATAACAAACATTATATTTCATTTATTATAAATATGACGTCATCGTCCGTCCCGAAACTATGTCTCGCTTCATTGAAATTTGAATAATCAGTATTGCACAACTCTTCAAATAATAATCAAAACAATTAGGCCTAAATATAAACATTTAAATTAAACTTGAAATCTTACTATTTCTCCTTGAAGGATTCCTATAATATATTTCTTTTGACTCTGAATCAAATCCACAAACTACAATATAATGTCCTGATTTAAATATTACTAATTAGTAAATTCATTTCTCTGTGAATAATTAAAATTAATTTTATCTAGGCCTACCTTGATAAGAATTCGCTTTGGAAAGAACTTTCTTCAAAGCACCCACTCCCTGTAACAATAAAGTATTATTTATCCATTTTAAAAGTGTTATTGGTTCTTGATTGGTCTATTATTTCTAAAGCGGTTATTGGTCGATTATTTCAAAAGCGTTCATTGGTCTATTTTAGGTACTTACTGGTACAATTGCACTTAAGCAATTTTTGCAATTTAACAACCACGAGTTTACTAGCACAATTGCAGCCTGATGTTTTTCAAGGTTTTTCAAAATTTCTTCTAATTTTACTGATCTGTTAAACAAATGATAACGTCTAGTAGATATAGTAATAAATTGTCACTCGAATTTGAGTGAATTCACTTGATATTCACCCAGATTTCGGGTGAATTCACGTTACATATTCAACACGAAATCACTACAATGCGAGTGAATTCACGTAACATATTCAACACGAAATCACTACAATACGAGTGAATTCACGTAACATATTCAACACGAAATCACTATAATACGAGTGCATTCACGTTATATTCAAGACGAAATCACTATAATACGAGTGAATTCACGATACATTCAACACGAAGTCACTACAATACGAGTGAATCCGCTATACATTCAACACAAAATCACTATAATAAGAGTGAATTCACGTTATATTCAACACCAAATCACTACAATACGAGTGAATTCACGTAACATATTCAACACGAAATCACTATAATACGAGTGCATTCACGTTATATTCAAGACGAAATCACTATAATACGAGTGAATTCACGATACATTCAACACGAAGTCACTACAATTTGAGTGAATTCACATTACATTCATTGTACACTCACGTGACTCACCTTTCTATAACATTGATACCATTTGTCTCGGCTTTTGAGAATTTTTCATTAACTCTAATTTCGTCTTGAGAAAGTCTGGCTGAATTCTTATAAAACGACTTGATATTTCATTTAATAATTAATTATTTTAATTAAGAATTAAATAAAATTGCTAAGATGAATTTTGAACTTAATTACAATCTCGTTGTATTCTGGATGAACTCCGATTGTTTTTGTGCAATAAAGACAATGAACATTGAAACGTTTTAGGAGATAAGCCAGATCAATTGTCCATGTACTACACGTAAAATAATTCAAATTACGTATTAATTATTAACTTAATTAGGTTAATTACCTTGTACGAAAACCTTCTTCGAGAGATATACTTTCGAGATTATTAAAAAGGTTATCTCGATCTTCCGATCTAAAAAATCAAAACGGATTTTTCAATTCAACATAATTAAACTTAACAGCAATAAGTATGAAGTGCATTCAATGTTAAAAATTAATGTATGTTACTTTCCGTGTAAAACATGATTTAAGTTAAACTAGAAATGATTTTAATCGGGAATAGATACAGCCATAAGTTTATAAGATATGTTCCCTATAAGTATGACACTATCTATACATGTTCGTAATGCTATAGACTTTCAACTCGAGCTAGTTCGAGAACGACGGAAACGAGAATTGAAGTCCTAAACTCTGTGGTTAATTTTGCAGGACCAAATTCCATCTAGGTCCAATTAAGTCTGCATTACTAAGCCCCCTTTGACAGCAGCGCCTGACCAGGCCTCCCTCGCTCTACCCTGAATCTATGACCTACCTTATTCACTTCGTGACAAGCTCCAGTTTCTAAGTTACCAGAGACAAACTTATGGCCAACATATCTTATGAACTTATGATAACGATTAGTCTATAGCTCCTCCCACAAAACCCTCCTAGTTACGTTGCGTAAACGGCTACGCAATGATTCCAATTAGCTGTATGCATTCCTGATCAAACTTACTGTTTTCACGTTATTTACAACTAAACCCAACAACACTTGCAATTTAAATTAACAACACAAACATTGACTGACCTTAGTACCATAGCAACGGCTGAAATTCCACAATCCCAACTACGTTTTTGTACAACATGAGGTAAATCAATGATAACTTTCATGTTTGATTACCAAACCACCAAACCCTCAATAATTTATTGGAAAGACGCAATCGAACCTAAAAGCAAAAATAAATGACAGTTGCACTCAACGTACGGAAATTGGCGGTTGAAATTTCGAACTGATTGATAACGTATCTTTAAAAATATGCATGAAAATACCTTATCTTTATTAAAGATAACATAAAGGACACGAAGTCAATCTGCGTCCAAAAAAAGGTTTTCACAAAATAGTTTTATTTACTGATGCCATCATCATAAGTTTATAAGTTATGTTCCTTCCATAAGTATGAATGACACTACCTATCCAAGTTTGTAATGCTACTGAGAGACTTACAGACAACTCGAGATAACTAGTTCGAGAAGGAGAACGACGGAATTAAGCGAGTCAATTGAAGTCCTAAGTACACTCGGTGGTGGTTAATTTTGCAGGATTTCCATCTATGTCCTATTTAGTCTGCATTACTAAGCCCCCTTTGACAGCAGCGCCTCACTCACCAGGCCTCCCTCGCTTTACCCTGAATCTATGACCTACTTCACTCACTCACTTCAAAATTACAAGCTCCAGTTTCTAAGTTACCAGAGATTAACAAACATATGGAACATGAACATATCTTACGAACTTATGGTATCATTGGGTAGAGGACAATTTTGGCTATGATAAGCTCAAGGCATTTTTCGAACGAATTGTTAAAGGGGCTTGTCGGACAGTGGGACAAACGACGATCTTCCTCATAGAGCTTAAAGGGAGCCATCGGAGGGTTTGCATTTCCCTCCCGCGGATTTCCGAGCCCTCTTCTAGCTACGAGGGGAGTGAATAGAAAGTATCCCCCCCATGGCCACCTAGAACCAGGCTTCTCCCACAGAAAACTGAAACAAAGTTGGACGTGCAGATTCAGCGCCACAAAAGTGCAGCGTCGAAATTTGAAACGAATAGGCAGACTGGCTAGCATACCCTCCGGTGGCTCCCTTTAACATAGCGAGTGGGTAAAAAAGTAGAGGGGGGAAGTGTCAGGTTCAACGATTCGAAGTTAGGTAACTCCTTTGAACTTGAACCCTTTAATTAATTTTTCAATGTATTACTTTATTCGTGGAAAAAATTTACAAATTCAGCACAAAATAGAACACCGTGGAAATAAATTTGAAAAATATTTATTTTAAACTAATTATTTACCAATTACAAAACCAAAACTTATGAACATGAAATTAACACTTTATAATAATCATACGCAGTACATAAGTTTAATACAAGTCAAAACTCATGAACAATCAACCCATAATACATCGCAATTCATAGAAAAATATTTATATATGTTACCTATTTTTAACTCATACAGAAGTTAATAATCTGAGCTCTGAGAAGTGAGTAACTACGAAACCCAGCTACCTACTTCTTATCATACTTATAAAAACCTTCGCCCGTCTTAGCACCGTACTTCCCTTCGGCCACCAACTTATTCAACAACTCAACAGGCTTAAACAAAGGGTTTTCGGGGAACTTCTGATGCCATCCATCCAAAATGAACTTGCAGGTATCTAACCCAACGTAATCCGTCAATTCGAAAGGCCCCATGGGATACCCGGCCCCTAATTTCATAGCGGTATCGATATCTCTCGCAGTTGCGTCGCCGCGTTCGAGCATTCTAACCGATTCCATCATATAAGGTACTAGCAGTCGGTTGACGACAAATCCAGGTGTATCGCGACACGTGATCGTAACCTTGCCTAATTTTTTCCCAAATTCGAGTAAGGTATTATGGGTAGCGTCACTAGTTTCCGGGGTTCGTATGACCTCAACTAGTTTCATGACGGGGACAGGGTTGAAGAAATGTAATCCGCCAAATTGGGCCTTGCGTTGAGCATCAGTGACAGAGGCGATTTCGCCGATTGAAAGCGATGACGTGTTGCTAGCGAAAATTGTAGATTTCGGGGCAGCCACGTCTAGAGAGGAGAATAATTTGTGCTTGGCCGGCATGTTTTCAACGATGGCTTCTATAACGATGTCAGCGTCTTTAACAGCTTCCACAGCGTCCGTTTTAAGACTTATTCGTCCAATTACGTCCTATAATTAATCAATTAACAATCTAATTAATATAGGCCTAGTTTAAGTTAAGACTGAAGTTTCGCAGTTGAAAAATCCCAAACATTGTTTTCTTGTCTACCGCTTCATTATGTGTATGACCAGACAGAAGTATATAATACTTCTCTCTTCGAGAGAAGTGTACAACCACAAAGCGGGAGGGGTAATTGTAACATGAATCTTCCCAATATCTATATAAATCTATATAAATCAAAGTCCTAACTGACAGACTGACTGATAATCAACGATCAGTCCAAACCGTTTGCCTACATAGAATTCTGAAAATTTGGAGGAACGTTACTCGTAAGTAGTAGGCGCGTACTAAGAAAGATTTCCCCCCCAATCCGCCGCCATCTTAATAAATGGCGCGCAGAAATGTTAAAAATCTTCTCTACGCAACAAAGTCCGCGCGTTTCAACCGATTTCGCAAATATTTAGTACACTGGTTTCCTTTAACCTATAGACGGGCTGAATGGTCTTTCGGGTTTCCCTCTTTTTAAATGGCGGCCAGAAATTTAAAAACCCTTCTTTATGGAATAATGTCCGCGTGAAAAGTAATTAAAAATGCATCCCTAGGGGCTGACAGGCCACGCCGAGTGCCTTCGCTCCTAGGGGTGCTACAAAATAAATTAGTCGAATCAGTAAAAACTACCCATTCTTTATATCATTTTGATTATTACACGCGAGCGACGCCGCGGGGAACAGCTAGTGTTACAGAACTAAAGTATTAAGAGGACAGGAAGTGTCATCCTTCTTCCATTATCGCCTTCTGGTAACGCGCATAGCACAGCACAAGAACATAATGTTCCTGAACTCGTACCACGCCGTTTTGATTTCACAGATGTTTTGCCATAATCTTTATGAATAAAACAACGAGTGAACCTTTACCTCGCGCAGTTTTGTATAATACACGATAAACAAGATGTACAAGTCATAACTCGCGCTAAGGCTGAAGACACTGCAAATCCTTCCGCGCTTAACTTCTAACTAACTAACACTGAGAAAAAGGACAACATCATTCAAAAGGCGTTCAGTATAGAAGTACAATATGCTATTCACGTATGCCTTTATCATTTTGAGCCTAATGGTCAAGCTCAATTCCGGCGGGGTGGACCGGGCCCGGATTGATTATAAAATCCTATCTAAATACGAACCTAACGCTACTGTTTGTAAGTATGCCAAATTAAAAGAATCATGTTTGTGGTGGTACACTTCTCTCGAAGAGAAGTATTATATACTTCTGGCTGGGCGAAACAACACAGGGTTCGTACGAAATTTTTACATTAAAAATCCCTGACTTTTCCAGCAGCTTATCCCTGACCAAATTTTGGCAATATCCCTGGGACCATTTTAAGGTGTTTGCCAGAGCCCACTTCATCACACCTGTCTCATATTTAGCATTGCTTGAAGCTATCATGGTTTGAAGCATGGTTTGATATACCAAACGAAATCCCTGACATATCCCTGACTTTTTTAGGAAAAACTTTTGAATCCCTGACTTTTTCCCCTAATTTTCATATCCCTGACTTATCGAGGTTTTCAGGTTACGTACGAACCCTGTGTTACAATAAAGCTTTGTGGTGGTACACTTCTCTCGAAAAGAGAAGTATTATATACTTCTGGCTGGGCCTAACAATACCGACTAATTTCACCCTCAAAATAAGCTCTTTATATCGCAGTTTGTGACGAGGACACGAAGGCCAAACTATGTCAAAACGAGACGTTGCAATGCCCAACCAAAACGGAAATAGCATGTGAGATACATCGAGGAGAAAACCGTATTTATAAGCTCCTCTACAAGTTCGCTCCCAATATCACAAAGGCTTTACTAAAGGCACCAACCCAGGACCCCCAATGTTTTTGTCTTTGCGATAGCCGAAGCGCTTGCGACGGCTTCCCATGCCCCGATCCAAATAAAACTCATGTGCATTGCACGCTCACTAAAATAACACTGAAATTATATGGATATGATAAAGGAGCTTGCGCTTGTTCAAATTTAACATTTTCATTTGGACCGCGAAAGTAATTAATAAATTACGTAGTGTTTTATGATGGTTGTTATATCTCCACGTGTTAATTTCTTTACTAATTAATCTTTTTGTCAATATTTCTTGGGAAATAAATAAATAAATATCCTTATTGCGTTTATTTGATTCGATTCAATAACTAATATAAAAACCCCTTAAGAAAAAGCTACGATTCGACCTCTGTATTCACGCAGGGATAGATTTAATTTTAGAAGTAGGAATGGAGAACAGAGTAATATCTGGGCGCGCGTCAAATCCCGGACGGACCCCCTTCCACGGGACGGGGGGGGGGGGTACATTCCGTCTAAAAGTCACGTGGGGGTTGGTATTGAATGGACAACCTTGCGTGGTATTTACTCAAGGACGAGGTATTCCATTCATACCAAAGAAATTAAAGAAAAAGCCGACTATAAAGAACGCGGAATGGAATTCCATTCCTTTTAGGCCTATTTTGATCTACGGATATTACAAATAGCATAGGGACTTTCCATAAAGGGGTTCAATGCAAAAATACGGCTTTTTCTCAACCAATTTTGTTCAAATTTGTTTTAATTTGAAGATATGAATACTTTATATTTCTGCTTTGTCGGTCATCATTAAATTACAAGCCCATAATAAAAATTATTAATTATCTTTTACAATCTAATTGAACTTTTAGCTTTAATAATTAGGTATGTCTACAATATCACTTCGCATTTTCTCCTTCGCGTATCCAGCCTAATTATTCACCTCAATAATTTTGCATCGTCTGCTTAAATTTAAAACAAATTTGAACCAAGGCCTAAGAATAAGAAACGTTTTAAAAGTTACTAACCTTTGCAAATTTTTCTCCATCCTCTGGTTTGGAAGCAAATTGCTTTTTAGCCACTCTTTCAACACTTTTTTGAATATTCGCTGACGATTTTTTAAGCAAATCGCTTGATAAATCGGCTAATACAACATCGTGTCCCGTTTGAGCAGCAACTTGGGCAATACCCGAACCCATAAGCCCGGCACCGATAACCACGACTTTGGATATGTTCCGTTTAATTGTAATATTAGAGTTTAACCTCGCGATGGTTTTCATTAAACCCGATGACTGAGCCATTTCTATTTGTTCTAAAATTGGGCAATCTACGAAATTTAACAAAGGCTTAACTCACGGTTAAGGTTAAGTTCCAGCGACTGTGCCAACGTTTTCCGAACAAATGCACTTGTAGTAGTTCAAAGCTCAAATGGTTGCCAACTGATAACAACGTAATTGTGACGTCGAAATAAATTGAGATAAAAAACACAGCACAACTAGCTAGGCGTACTTTGAGCGCCGAACGGCCGAAGTAGAAGTACCACTTTCGAACAACAACCAAAACACTTCTGAAATCGTAAAAAATGAATGAGTTCGAAGAAATTGCTATGGCCTATAAAAAGCAAGCGTAAAATATAGTTTAATCGTTTTTATAGTCTTTTAGCAGCTTGTTAGAGTGGAAAATTGAAAATTCGTATAGAAAAAGCGTTTTTTCAGTGGTAATGTTTACTGTTTTCCAAGGTACTTAACAGATTCTGTTGATTGATTGCTTTGTATGTTTTTCTTAGGTTTCAAAAATGTCTTATTGTGAAACACTTAAAAATATATCTATGAATGTTATTATTTATTTTAGAAAATAAATTTGGCATTTAATAAAAATTCTTTCTAACTTCATAATTTTTACTAAAAAATACTTTCGTAATTTCAACGTTTCCCATATACAGGAATACATACATCTAATAGGAATAATTGCGTAGCCATTATCTCAAAGTAACTAAGCGGATTTTGTTGAAAGAGCTCAACTAATCATTATCTATGACGAGTTCTACCTCACGAAATATCTATCTCGCTGCTCCTTGCACCTTGCCAACCAATTAAATCACAGTTAGAAAGACGTTAGTAAAAATTATGAGGCGTGAGGGATACTAAGTTCTTAAGCCCGGCCCACAACAAAAGCTGCATTGAAATTAACGTGGGAGATATGGGCCACAATGATTCTTAGTAGCTGTATTTATTCCTGGTTATTTATTTTAACCTTTGGATAGTGTGGGGTTTCAAAAGGTATTGAACTGAACTGGAATGTCAAAATTTTGGATTTTAATTCTTATTAAGCTGAACCTGTTTAACACTTCATATATACAATACATTAATTAAATATTTTATTAAAGTAATTACAATCAATAACGCTTAAATTAATTATATTTATAAAACCCTTCACCCGTTTTATTTCCCAATTTCCCTTCTTGGACCAATTTATCCAAAATGGGACTGGGTTTAAAAGTTGGATGATCGGGGTACAATAGATGCCAACCATCGAAGATCCTTTTAAGAGTATCCAATCCGACATAGTCCGCTAATTTGAACGGACCAATCACATACCCAGCTCCGTGTACTATTGAATTGTCTATATCCTCTAGCGTGGCGTCACCCCGTTCGAGCATGCGCAGTGCTTCTAAAAATAATATTCCTTGTAATCGGTTCACTATAAACCCGGGAGTGTCCTTGCAAGTTAGCGGCGTCTTGCCCAAAGATTTCCCAAACTTCATTATGGTCTCGTAAGTATCTTCGCTGGTTTGTGGTGTTCGAACCACTTCTATTAGGTTCATGACGGGTACAGGTATGAAGAAATGCGTACCACAGAATCTGTCGGGTCTGTTTGTGGCTTCGGCCATCTTGGTGACGGATAATGATGATGTATTACTGGCGAATATAACTGGCTCAGGCGCAATTTTATCTAACTTTGAAAATAGTTCTTTTTTCGCCTCAAGATTTTCAGTAATTACTTCAATTATTAAGTCACAATCTTGGAGTGACTCTGGATTGTTTTCAATTACGTTTGATTTTAGAGTAATACTACCAAGAGTGTTCTGAAATTTGAAAATAAACAATTAACACTACCGTTTATTAGTACCAGGGATAGATTTAATTTTAGAAGTAGGAATGGAGAACGGTTAGTATTTACTTCAGTCCAACTCATAGCCTAGTAAAGAGCCCCTCCCTCCAACACGTAACGAAAAGTTTAAATTATCTTATTGGCACAGTTAAACTAGACGGGGACGGCGAAAAATACGTAATTCCTTTTTACGTCTGTCGCTATGACCCGCCTCTTCTTTCATATCCCCCCGTCCCGTGGAAGGGGGTCCGGGAGTTTGACGCGCGCCCACATTACTCTGCTCTCCATTCCTACTTCTAAAATTAAATCTATCCCTGTTAGTACAAAATCCAGTTATCACTAATTCAACTTCAACGGGTGCTCGTTTTCAAATTAAACTGTTTTCCATTGGCATGGAGTAATATTATTGGAGTGAAAGTGTCAGTTTCTTAAAAGTTGATAACTTTCTACTGCGTCTCCTGTAATAGTTCTCCAAAGCAACTACTCCTTAAGCCTAGATTTCAATTTTAAAATTTCGCGCCCTTTTTGTAATTGTATGTAGAAGACTTTACGCGCCTTTTTTATGCCACGTGATTCACGAAAACGGTGGTAATATATTTCAAAAGAGCACCCACCTTTACAAAACTCGTTTCTTCCTCGGAATTAGCACCGAATTTCTTCTTGGCAACTTTCTTGACCCCATTCTGTATTTTATCAAACGATTTCCTCAACAAATCGTCGTTAAAATCGGACAGAACGACTTTGTATCCGCTTTGAGCGCAAACTTGAGCTATACCCGAGCCCATTTGTCCACTGCCAATCACAACAACTTTAGTTATGTTAGATAAATGACGTTTACTCATAATTTGAGCTATTTTGAGCGAACGTAAAATCGAACCTCCTTTCAACGCGGCCATCTTGAAAGTGCAGTGAAACAGTTGCGAGTTGTTTTCGCTTAATATGAATATGACATCAAGGAAATTGGAAACCTTGGTTTTTTTTTTAAGTTTATCGTAAATACAATGTTATCTCAAAGCAAAAACTTAAAAAAAAATGAGAGATAACATTGAATAGCCTGTTTTTTTTACTTAAAACCTCGAAAATGGTTTGAAATTATTGTAGTCTGCTTTTCCAGCTTATCTTTCACTTGTGTCTGAAGTGTTGTCTAGTGTGCGGTAACATTTAACGGATGGTACCGTTACATTTTACAAGTACAGTGCATAATGCATTAACACATTTTTTTTGTTGAAAAAACGTAACATTTAATTGATAAACAAGATAGGGTGTGTAGTATCAGGGATAGATTTAATTTTAAAAGGAGGAATGGAGAACAGAGTAATGTGGGCGCGCGTCAAAGTCCCGGACCCCCTTCCACGGAACGGGGAAGGGGGTATGAAAGAAGAGGCGGGAGGGTCATATCGACAGAGGTAAAAACAGGAATCACGTATTTTTCGCCGTATCCGTCAGCAACGTCATCAAAAAGTAGGGTTTAAGCGAGCAACCAATAAGATAATTTAAACTTTTCGTTACGTGTTGGAGGGAGGGAGGGGTTCTATACTGGGTGGTCTAGGAGTCGGAATAACTGAAGTAAATACTAACCGTTCCGTTCTCCATTCTCACTTCTAAAATTAAATCAATTCCTGTTATAATATATTAATTTATTTTTTTGCCATTTTTGTCATATTTGTAGAACCCTTCTCCAGTTTTTCTACCGAACTTTCCTTGTGCGTACATTTTATCCACGAGTTCAATTCGTTCAAACAAGGGATTTCCCTGGAATTTCTTGTTCCAATCGTCGTAAATGTGTTTGGATAGATCGATTCCCGTGTAGTCCTTGAGTTCGAAAGGTCCCATGGGATATCCGGCCCCCAATTTCATGGCAATATCGATGTCCCTGAATGTGGCGTCACCTCTTTCGTACATTCTCATGGCTTCCATTCCATAAGGTATCAATAAACGGTTCACAATGAATCCAGGAGTGTCCTTGCACGTCACCGTCACTTTCCCCAAGTTTTGGCCGAATTCCATGAGTTTTCCATAAGTTTCGTCGCTCGTTTCTGGCGTTCGAATAACCTAGAGGTTATTCACATTGTGTAAATGAATTGCTAAGTTTCACAATTCGCTTCTACATGTAATTCCATGGAGTTTCCTTGAGTTTAATCCAGATTAGTTTAATAATCCCCTTAAATCCATAATATTAATTTAAAAAATTCATGTAATTTTCCACCAGATCGTTCTATGTTTATTAAGACAATTTATATGAATGGCCCGAATTGATTTCATGGTATTTTCCATGAAAATTCAATAGAAAATCGAATTTTAAATTAATTATTTTCGAGTGACCTTGATGTATAAGGCAAGTAACAATGATTTGAAATACGTCACAGGCACCACGTGAGGCCAAGCTACGAAGACTCTGCATGGAGTCGGACTAAACACCTAGTCCTTGAGTTTCGCGACATTGTACGCAGCTAATGCTTGTTTTCAGTATAACAGGAACTTTGAACCACACCTTTCCCGAGTCACGTGTTGCCTATGACGCATTGAAATGATTTTTACCCGCGTGATGACGCCGCTTTACAGACCCTTTAACTTAATGAAATTTAAACAAAAGAACATCGAAATGAACAACAAAGTGCGTAAATTTTATTATAATACTTTCATATAAACATATTCAAATTTGTAGACGTGTCGAAAAAATAGGTGAAATACAAAAATAAGATTAGGCCTATAATGTATGACGTATGTTATCACAAGCTTCAGCGTCATACTATTGAATTTTTTTCCCTGTTTTGTCATACTTATAAAAACCCTCTCCACTCTTCATTCCGTATTTGCCCTCTTTGTACATTTTCTCGACGATTTTGATTGGTTCAAACAAAGGATTTCCCTTGAATTTCTTGCCCCAGTCGTCGCCAATGTGTTTGGCCAAGTCTAACCCCGTGTAGTCTTGAAGTTCGAAAGGTCCCATGGGATATCCGGCCCCCAATTTCATGGCAATATCGATGTCCTGGAATGTGGCGTCGCCTCTCTCGTACATTCTCATGGCTTCCATGACGTAAGGGATCAATAAACGATTGACAATGAAACCGGGAGTGTCCTTGCACGTCACAGTGACTTTCCCCAAGTTTTTGCCAAATTCCACGAGTTTTCCATAAGTTTCGTCGCTCGTTTCTGGTGTCCGAATCACCTTAAAGGTTGTTTACACTAATCAGGGTTGCTACGTATGTGCTATTTTAAAATTCCATGACTTATTCCGTGAATTTCAAAAAATCATGTTAATACTAGCATAAACCTATAACTTTAACCCAATAAGTATCCCACTACATTAAGTGTTCCATGTTTAATATTTACCACGCCCACTTCATGCGTATTTCAACGCGCAAAAGCTAATAATCAGGAGTCTTTTTACATACTTCACATTTAAAAATACCATCACTTATTCCATGAATTTCAAGTTTCTAAAACCATGCTAAATACTAGCATAAACCTATAACCTTAACCCAATAAGTATGCCACTACATTAAGTGTTCCATGTTGAACATTAACCACGCCTACTTCATTAATATTTCAAGGAACGCGAGCCAATAAACATCTTCCCCCACTGATACTTTGAACTTACTTCTACTAGCTTCATAACAGGTACAGGGTTGAAAAAATGGAGTCCCCCAAATCGGTCCAATCGTTTCGTCGCGGCCGCAATCTCTCCGATACTAAGCGATGACGTATTGCTAGCAAAAATTGCGGAGGGCGGGGCTACGGCGTCAATAGCGGAGAAGACCTTGTGTTTCACGTCAATCTTCTCAACAATGGCTTCCACCACGATATCAACGTCTTTAGTAGATCCTTCCAAATCCGTTGACAATGTCAATCTGGCCAATGACTCATCCACGAACTTCTTAGCATCATTTGAACCATCTCCGAACTTCTTTTTGGCAACTCTTTGAATACTTTTTTCGATGCTAGTTTTCGTTTTATCAAGTACATTCTGCGACACGTCAATCAACGTCACGGTGTGTCCAGTTTGGGCGGCAACTTGCGCGATGCCAGACCCCATAAGTCCGCCTCCCAAGACAGCGACTTTGTTCAAAGAAGCATTTCGCACTGTAGTCAAATTGTACTTGGCGGCTAAGTTAGACTTGCAAAGGCTTAAGGGGATTTTACGCATAGAATTAAAAGCCATTTTAACAGTCACAGAAGTTGGTTTAAGCAGACGAAATATTTTACGAAAGTCGACTAACACGTTTACGCGAAACAAACAGAATGAGGAAAAAATAATTTAAGAACCTCTCAACCTTAGCTGACAAGATTACATAATTATGACGTTTTCAAGGTTGTCGCTAGGGGGGCGGCGATCGACGCGACAATGTTGGTTGGCATTAATTATGTACAGGGGAAGCATTTTTATCTAGTTTCCTTTCAGGGACAAGTGAGGGGGTGTAAGAAATATATAGTCATAAAAAAATGATAAAACGTGTTTGATCAGGGTTCAATGATTGAAGGTTGCATCTATTTTTTATAGTTTGATTAGATTTGCTTTTTTTACAAAGAAATTCTAGATTGCAAAGGGATTATTTTTAGGTCAAATTAAGCTACTCAAACCATATATATATTTTGAAGGTCTCGATATACATATATGGTGTACGGACAAGTGTTGCCAGACATTTGAGAGCAAAATACAACCCGATACAACCGCTATTTACGAGAGACTGAAAAGCTTCCATCAGGGATAGATTTAAATTTAGAAGTAGGAATGGAGTCTAATGGTAAGTATTTACTTCAGTCCGACTCATAGACCACCGAGTATAGAGCCCCTCCCTCCAACACGTAAAAGAAAAGTTTGAATTATCTTATTGGCTCACTTAAACTACGTTTTGATGACGTTGCTGACGGGGACGGCGAAAAATACGTAATTCCTTTTTACCTCTGTCGCTATGACCCTCCCGCCTCTTCTTTCATACCCCAGTAACCTCGTCCCGTGGAAGGGAGTCCGGGACTTTGACGAGCGCCCACATTACTCTGTTCTCCATTCCTACTTTTAAAATTAAATCTATCCCTGCTTTGATCATTCATTTCTAAAAATTAACCGAGTCTTTAGCATTACGAAGTATAGGAAGTGTCATACTTATGGATGGAACATATCTTATAAACTTATGATCTTACCAGAACATTACACTTACCTCTAGCGTGTCCTAAGACCTAACACAAAGGATGATCATATGGGTAGGCCTAACCGTCCATGTTTGGTTCAAATAGCCTAGAGTTAACTTAGGCCTTGGTACGACGAAAGATTAGACAACAATAATTTATGATTTATGTTATCATATTTATAAAACTATGAGATTTATTAGTTTGCATTAATTAGGAAAACAATTATACAATCACGTTTTATCTTAATTGTTTTGACATTTTGAGTCAATATAATTATATCTATATAATTATAGTTTAAAATTAAGATTATTAATTATAAATTTATATCAGACATTTTGCAGATAGGATAAAAAGTATAGGCGATCAATACGTAATATTTATTTTAATATAAAATCTATTAAAAGTGTCGGAATCAGCTCAAAATGGCCGTAGTTTCTTCTGTTATTCCCGATTCACGTAACAAGTTCCCTTAAGCCTTTTCACGTGCATCGAAATCACGTGTCAGACAGTTAAGACTTGCCACACGCATCGATGTTCGAGACTACGATCAGTTCAAAATGGCCGCCGTTCCCCTTACTCCGGAATCGAACCCAATTCTCTAAGCCTCGTCACATGCTTAGAGAATTGGGTTAACTTATATTTCGCGATTACGATCAGTTCAAAATGGTTACGGACAATTCCTTTTATTTCCGATTCACCATGAAAAAGAACGTTAAGCCTTGCCATGTGCATTGAAAATAAGATTGTGTGTTTAATATTCGCGATTACGATAAATTCAAAATGGCCGCAATACCCTTAGTCCCTATACACCATAAGTTCATAAGATATGTTTATTCCATAAGTTTGTTAATCTCTGGTTACAAACTGGAGCTTGTCATGAAGAGACATGACGTAGGTCATAGAACATATCTTATAAACTTACGACACACGTAACAAATAATTTTGGTAAGCCTCGTTATATGCATAGAGAATAAAGTTCAAACTGACATTTCGCGACTAGGCCTACAATAAGTTCAAAATGGCCGCCGATCCCTTTATTTCCGATTCACGTGAAAAATTTAGTTAAGCCTTGCCACGTGCATCGAGAATAATGCGCGCCCGATACGACCCACCTTTAGCTGCTACGAAAGAACTAGGGCTGCTGCTGCGTCCAATTCAACACCTTTCCCGTACGGTTCAGGTGTTATCTCCTTAGGTGAAGAGCGTAAAAGAGATATCAAACCTTCGCTCTAGTTCCGCGTCATCGTTGAGGACTTCAATACTATTGGCGTCAATGCTACTTCCGCTCGAATTACTCTTGTTAAGTTCCTGGTATTTTTTACCAACGTCCCGGGTTTCGGCACCGCCATTATCGCGCAATGGTGAGACTCGACGACAATCTACGTCCAAGGTTGGACTGACATTTGAATTGGACGCCTCTGAAACTGCAAGATACAAGTTGACGAAAGCGCGTACTTTAGAATCGGGGAAACTAACCTTATTAATTAGTTGCTTGTTCATTAGCCCAAGTTTTCATAACAGCCAATTAGAATTTAGTAGGGTTATATCAGCAACTATATGCGCAGGATTAGTTGCATCTGTAAGCTTAATAATGCGTAGCCAAGCGTGCATTGCAAACTAAATTAAGATAATTAACTAAAAGATTTAGGGGTTTTTTAAAAAAAAGGGATAAATATCGCTATGTATGACAAACATAAGATGTAGCTTATAAACAAGTTCTATAGAGTGATACTGATAGGGGTGGAGCTACGAGGACGTGACGTCACTATTGGTAGGCTAAATTGTATGGTATGAGCTGACGACTTCCAATATGGTCGCCAAAACCGAGGTAAGACTAAGAGATGAAAGGGTGTGACGTCACGAGAATGTTCGTAATCTATATCTATATAAATCAAAGTCCTGACTGACTGACTGACTGACTGACTGACTGATAATGAACGCCCAGCCCAAACCGCTTGCCTACATAGAAGGCTCTAAATTTGCAGCAATTAACGTTACTCATAAGTAGTAGGCGCGTACTAAGAAAGATTTTTTCCAATACGCCGCCATCTTAAAAAATGGCGCCCAGAAATGTAAAAACTCTTCTCTATGCAACAAAGTTCGCGCGTTTCAACCGATTTCACAGATATTTAGTACACGGGCTTCCTTTAACATATTGACGGGCTGAATGGTCTTTTGGGTTCGATTTGCTGCCATCTTTTTAAATGGCGGCCAAAAACTAAAATCCCTTCTTTATGGAATAATGCCCGCGTGAAAAGTAATAAAAAATGTCCCTAGGGGCTGACGGGCAACGCCGAGTGCCTTCGCTTCAAGGGTGCTACAAAAATATTAGTCATCAGTAAAATCTACCCATTCTTTGCATTATTTTGATGGAAGTTCTTATTACACGCGAGCGACGCCGCGGGTAACAGCTAGTAGCAGACTATAGGGGATAATATTCTTAAGAATATTCACAAGAATAGCCCCTCCCCTTTCTCTCAAAATGGCGGCGATTTTGTATAATGGAGTGTGGTAAGATGCCTAATGGATTGAATTGGATTCTATATTCTAGAGGATGTACCCCCCCCCGTAACAGAAGGGTTATTTTATTTAAGGGGGGTCATCCCCAAAACACTCCAGTGGTGAATCTTAACTAGTGTTAGGGGCAAAATGTCATAGGTCATTTTGTTTCGATCTATAGCTCCCTACCAAATGTTCTACCAAACATAACTATAGTATATGCTTTAAAATGATTAAAATTTATTTTATTTAATTTAAATTAAATTCGATGTATGGAATATTAGTGCGTATACTTTGTTAATTAATACTTAATACAAAAAATAATATAATTTTGTTAATTGCAAGTAACATTCATTATTTGATTAAATTTAAAAAAATAGCCCCTCCTTAATTATTCTTTATTATAGTTAATTAACATTAACTTAATTGTAAAACTTGAAATCCGTTAATTTTATTTTAATTTTTACCTGGAGAATTTTGTCGCTCAGAGATGGCGTTGGTGGCGTTTGAATTGACGGATTGAGCAGCTTTCGAATTCGCTCCTCCCCCTCCCCCAACTGATGTGGTGGTGGTGTTGGTACATTTAATGGGCGGACTGACTTGACTAGGAGAGAGCAATTTCAGTCCCAGGATTTCCCTGACTTCATTTGGCAAACGGGGGCAATTGGCGAATTGCCAATAAATGGCCTCCGCTCGACCCAATGACTCCTCTAAGTTAATTTTTAACGTCATGTCGTTCACGTGCTGAAAGTTATAACCCCAAAAAGAATGACCTTTTTGGTCTATTTTTTGTATACCCGACTTTTTCCTTGACCTTTTTGGTCTATTTTTTGTATACCCGACTTTTTCCTTGACCTTTTTGGTCTATTTTTTGTATACCCGACTTTTTCCTTGACCTTTTTGGTCTATTTTATGAATACCTGACTTTCCCTTGACCTTTTTGGTCTATTTTTTGAATATCCGACTTTTACTTGACCTTTTGGTCCTATTTTTTAAATATCCGACTTTTACTTGACCTTTTGGTCCTATTTTTTAAATATCCGACTTTCCCTTGACCTTTTTGGTCTATTTTTTGAATACCCGACTTTCCCTTGACCTTTTGGTCCTATTTTTTAAATACCCGACTTTTACTTGACCTTTTGGTCCTATTTTTTAAATACCCGACTTTTACTTGACCTTTTTGTCCTATTTTTTAAATACCCGACCTTTCCTTGAACTTTTTGACCTATTTTTTTTTTAATACCCGACTTTTCCTTGACCTTTTTGGCCTATTTTTTGAATACCCAACTTTTCCTTGACCTTTTTGACCTATTTTTTGAATACCCAACTTTTCCTTGACCTTTTTGGTCTATTTTTCGAATACCCAACTTTTTCCTTCACCTTTTTGGCCTAATTTTTGTATACCAGACTTTTTCCTTGACCCCTTGGACTATTCTTTGAATACCCGACTTTTCTCCTTGACCTTCATAATAATTAAAATAAATTCAAACTAACCTTCAGTATTTCAGTGAGTCCAAAATTATTTCCGACAATTGTATCTTTCTCAGGATCCAAGATGGCCAAACAAAGAATTAAGTGAAAATTCTTACAAGGCAAATCAGTCCAAAGAATCTACAAATAAATTAATTATAATTATTAATTTTATTCTATGGCAATTTATTAATTCTATGATAATTTATTTAATTTATGATAATTTATTAGTTCTATGATAATTTATTTAATTTATGATAATTTATTAATTCTATGATAATTTAATTTATGATAATTTATTAATTTTTTTTTTAATTTATGATAATTTATTAATCTATGATAATTTATTAATTCTATGATAATTTATTAATTCTATGATAATTTAGTAATTCTATGATAATTTATTAATTCTATGATAATATATTAATTCATGATAATATATTAATTTTATGATAATATATTAATTTTATGATAATATATTAATTCTATGATAATTTATTAATTTATGCTAATTTATTAATTTATGCTAATTTATTAATTTATGCTAATTTATTAATTTATGCTAATTTATTAATTTATGCTAATTTATGAATTTATGCTAATTTATGAATTTAATTATAATTTATTAATATCATTAATTATTTACCTCCCACAATCTCATGATTGATTCGAAAGTGAATTCACGTTTAAAAATAATCAGAAGCCAACGAAAAAAGAAGTACAAATTTCCTGACTCATGATTTTCTGAAAAGAAAAAAAAATTAAATATTATTAAAAAATAAACCTGATTAAAATTAAATAACATTTATTTAAGAATCCATACCCAAATAGTCAAAGAATTGTGGGTCAGAATAATGAAGGAGGACTCTCAATTGCTCTAATTGAGTTTTCATCCCTTGCTGGTCAAGATCAAAATTTGTCCCCTGAATCAAACAAATGAATAAATAATTTAATTAATTATTAATTTAATTAAGTTTTGAGGTCCAAAACACTCACGACTCTATCGATGAATCCGGCAAAACACCAAAAGACATCAGCTTCATTTTGATTAACAACCAGCAACGGAGATAACAAATCACTCATACCCTGGACATAACCTGACAAGTGGAGTTCATTTCAAATCAAGAAATTAACAACAACAACAATTCAATTTACAAACGATTAAAAAATACAGATTTTAAATTGAATTAAGTTACCAAGATCAAAATTGTACATGCAGTAGGTCATCAGGATATCATTTAATGTCTGCAAATGTTGATTTCCCTCTCCAGAATAAAACGGGTGATTTCTATCAGTTCGACCAACGTCCTTTTCTGAGAAAATTAAAAAACAAAAACGTGAACATAAATAAACCAACAAACAAATGTAAAAATTAATAAATTAATGAAAGAAATAAAAATAAAAATAAATAAAAATAAAAGTTAAAAATAAAAGTAAAAAAAAATAAAAGTAAAACATTAAAATTTAAAGTAAAAAAAAATTAAAAGTAAAACATTAAAATTTAAAGTAAAATAAAATTAAAAGTAAAATAAAAAGAAAAGTAAAATAAAAAGAAAAGTAAAATAAAAAGAAAAGTAAAATAAAAATAAAAGTAAAATAAAAATAAAAATAAAATAAAAATAAAAGTAAAATAAAAATAAAAATAAAATAAAAAATAAAAGTAAAACAAAAAATAAAAGTAAAACAAAAAATAAAAGTAAAACAAAAAATAAAAGTAAAACAAAAAATAAAAGTAAAACAAAAAATAAAAGTAAAACAAAAAATAAAAGTAAAACAAAAAATAAAAGTAAAACAAAAAATAAAAGTAAAACAAAAAATAAAAGTAAAACAAAAAATAAAAGTAAAACAAAAAATAAAAGTAAAACAAAAAATAAAAGTAAAACAAAAAATAAAAGTAAAACAAAAAATAAAAGTAAAACAAAAAATAAAAGTAAAACAAAAAATAAAAGTAAAACAAAAAATAAAAGTAAAACAAAAAATAAAAGTAAAATAAAAAATAAAAGTAAAATAAAAAATAAAAGTAAAACAAAAAATAAAAGTAAAACAAAAAATAAAAGTAAAACAAAAAATAAAAGTAAAACAAAAAATAAAAGTAAAACAAAAAATAAAAGTAAAATAAAAAATAAAAGTAAAATAAAAAATAAAAGTAAAATAAAAAATAAAGTAAAATAAAAAATAAAGTAAAATAAAAAATAAAGTAAAATAAAAAATAAAGTAAAATAAAAAATAAAGTAAAATAAAAAATAAAGTAAAATAAAAAATAAAGTAAAATAAAAAATAAAGTAAAATAAAAAATAAAGTAAAATAAAAAATAAAGTAAAATAAAAAATAAAGTAAAATAAAAATAAAGTAAAATAAAAATAAAAAAAAGTAAAAAAAATTTAAAAATATAAAAGTTAAAAAAAATAAAAGTAACAAAAAAGTAAAAGAATAAATTGAAAAATTAATAAAATAATAAATAAACAACAAAATATGAAATAGATGGCATACCAACTAGATTTTTTCTATCTCTGTAAGCACAAAAATGATCTTCCTGTTCTTTTGTAAATGATTTCCATTGAAGTTTATATCGATAATAATCATCTCTAATAAAGTATATTAATTAAGTTAACTCAGTAAAGGGTGGGGGGAGAGAAAGAAATGGTTGTCTTACACTCTTTGTTTCCTTTTGGACTCCCTTTCTTTGAGGGAAGAGTTAGGATTACTATAACCCAAGAGGAACTTCCAGACTTCACACCTCAAAGCTGGATCAATTCCCTAATCATTTTGATTTAATATTGAATTATTTACTGACACCCTCCAATTGGAAAAAGTAATAACTGACCCCTTTGAATATTTTTTCCTTGATTCCTGTCCAGTTTTTAATGGAGCCATCGGAACTCAGGTGTTCATTCCAATCAGCCATTGATAATGGTTCACCCGTTCTCTCAATAAAAGGCCTGGCTGGCAACTCTAGCTAAAATTAACACCATAACTTAGCAACTGATGCTTGCTTTAATTCAATCAGGGTGGCAACAATTTTAAACTCTTTACAGATCATCAACAATACCTATTTTTAAATTCCCTGATCATTTCTACCCTATTTTTAATTTCCCTGATCATATTTGACCAATTTTAAAAATCCCTGATCATATTTGGCCTGTTTTTAAATTCCCTGATCATTTCTACCCTATTTTTAATTTCCCTGATCATTTCTACCCTATTTTTAATTTCCCTGATCATATTTGACCAATTTTAAAAATCCCTGATCATATTTGGCATGTTTTTAAATTCCCTGATCATATTTGACCTATTTTTAAATTCCCTGATCATATTTGGCCTATTTTTAAATTCCCTGATCATATTTGGCCTATTTTTAAATTCCCTGATCATATTTGGCCTATTTTTAAATTCCCTGATCATATTTGGCCTATTTTTAAATTCCCTGATCATATTTGGCCTATTTTTAAATTCCCTGATCATATTTGGCCTATTTTTAAATTCCCTGATCATATTTGGCCTATTTTTAAATTCCCTGATCATATTTGGCCTATTTATAATTTCCCTGATCATTGTTGGTCAATTTTCTTTAATTCCATGACAATTTTTTGACTTATTTTTAAATTCCCTAATTGTATTTCGCCTATTTTCAAATTCCCTGCTCATTTTTGCCCCATTGTTTTAGTTCCCTGATCATTTCTACCCTATTTTTAATTTCCCAGATCATTTCTAGCCTATTATTAAATTCCCTAATAAATTCTAGCCTATTTTTACATTCCCTAATAAATTCTAGCCTATTTTTAAATTCCCTGATCATTTTTAAACTCCAACCCTGAGGACCTTATAAACCTTTCCCAACTACTCACGCAAGTGATGACTTCAAAGCCAGTATCATCTTGATGATTAATATTAATACAAGAAGAAGGCGGGAGTTCCGTGGCCGTATCATGGACATGTTGATTACAATGAAACTGGGACAATGAAGGCAGGCTTTCGTTCAGAAACTCAGCCATTTCCTCCTCCGTTACCGTTAAGGCGGTTTTCCCAGTGTGATAAGGATGTAGAACATAATCCTTAAATACATTGGTCACGCGTGAAAAACCATCCATGGTTACAGTGTAAGGATCAGCAAAGAATTTCTAAAAACAATTGTTAATCACAATTTCATTTAATTACTTTTTTTAATCATATTTATTTATTTATTTTTTTTAATTGTACCGTAACAATATCTCCTTTATCATCATAAAGTTGGAGTTCCTTGAAAGACTTTTGTAAGGCGTCAACTTTGGGGTCCATGGCCAAATATAGGGAACTATCTCTGTGTGATCTAAATTGAACAATTCTGATTCAAATTTCCCTGATAATTTTGCCCCATTTCTAAAATTTCCCTGATCATTTTGACCAATTTCTAAAATTTCCCTGATCATATTAACCCATTTCTAAAATTTCCCTGATCATATTAACCCATTTCTAAAATTTCCCTGATCATATTAACCCATTTCTAAAATTAATTTCCCTGATCATATTAACCCATTTTTAAAATTTCCCTGATCATATTGACCCATTTCTAAAATTTCCCTGATAATTTTGCCCCATTTCTAAAATTTCCCTGATAATTTTGCCCCATTTCTAAAATTTTCCTGATAATTTTGCCCCATTTCTAAAATTTTCCTGATAATTTTGCCCCATTTCTAAAATTTCCCTGATCATTTTGCCCCATTTCTAAAATTTCCCTGATCATTTTGACTGTTTTTTAAAATTTCCCTGATCATTTTGACCGTTTTTTAAAATTTC
Source organism: Phalangium opilio (assembly GCF_054372755.1). NCBI lineage: Eukaryota > Metazoa > Arthropoda > Arachnida > Opiliones > Phalangiidae > Phalangium > Phalangium opilio. Next base: position 15,005,838 of record NW_028324148.1, read on the forward strand.
CCTGATCATTTTGACCCTTTTTTAAAATTTCCCTGATAATTTTGACCCTTTTCTAAAATTTCCCTGATAATTTTGACCCTTTTCTAAAATTTCCCTGATCATATTGACTCTTTTCTAAAATTTCCCTGACCATATTGACTCATTTCTAAAATTTCCCTGATCATTTTGATCAATTTCTGAAATTTCCCTGACCATATTGACTCATTTCTAAAATTTCCCTGATAAATTTTACCCATTTTTAAATTCCCTGATAATTTTGGCCTATTATTAAAAATTCCCTGATAATTTTGGCCTATTATTAAAAATTCCCTGATAATTTTGGCCTATTATTAAAAATTCCTGATAATTTTGGCCTATTATTAAAATTCCCTAACCCTTTTTTCATACTTCTAAATTTCCAGAACATTTGGCCTATTTATAAGTTTCCAGGCCAATTTTGACCTATTTATAAATTCCCTGACTTTACTACATTTTCCCTGACCCCCATCCAATCCCCCATAGTACAATACTTACTGTTTAAACTTGACATGTTTATCAAGGGCACTAATCACGGAATGATATTCGTATTTCCCAAAATAAAAGGCAGGTAATGTTCTTCCATCTTTCATTGAAAATGTAATTGCCTCCCTTTTGCCTTTATTTGCCTTTTTAAATGACGCAATATCAGCAACCTCTACTGACGTCATCATTCTCCGTCTTTTCTCAGCTGCCTTGATTTCAACTGATTCCGAAGAATTTGAATATCCAACAGCGGAAGTACTTAAGTCTTCCCAATCAGTTTCCAACGTTTTTGAGTCAGAATCATCATCAAATAGGGAATCAGGGTATGGTTTCCATTCAAGAATAGTAATCCCATGCTACATTAAATCGTTTATAATTATATTTAATTAGGAACTTAATTAAGAATTAATTAATTTAAGTTAATGAAATTTTTACTTTCTCAAAAACAGTTAGGATTCCTTTACAAAATTGTTCAGACCTATGATGACTTGACAGTAATACTCTAACATCAGTATGTTCATAAAGAACCTAGAATCATTATTAATTAACCCTAATTAAGTTTAATTTACATTAAAATTAAGAGTAGAATCAATTAAAAACATAAAAAGCTCAAAAACATAGGCTTAACTTTGAAAAACTTTGAAATACTTAAGTGACATTAAATAAATACATTAACTTACAACTATATTGTGTTCAGGTGAATTTCTAGAATTACTGGCCATTTTTCTTTGTAAAATTAACGTGCTTTAATAATTAAAAATCCAAGGTTACACGCAGAAACGCCAAACGCGTGTTGTGAAGCCAGTTCTCTCTGTATCTGTACTTCCGTAAGCCTTGGTTATTCTTTTTATAAATCAATTAAGATATCAATTACGAGGTCTTGTGATTTCCGAACTGGTTCGTAATTCACGCACGATTAAACGGATTAATTAATAATAGAAACTCGGTCATAAAAACAACGGGAAACGGGTGATATTGCGTAAGCACGACACAATAACATACGTAAAACAAACAGTCACACACACGAGAGCAGAAACCACAGAGAAAGTGTATTCGGACCAATCACAATCGAGGAAAGGTTTCAGTTTTGCATTTTAACTTTAAGTCAGTTCAGTTCAGTAGCAAATGATGGAAATAAGCATCTAGGCGCTAGTTTCAAATTATAAATGGCTCATGACCATGGTTGCAGTTTTCTTGACCCTTATACAATGCTTTTACCTCTTGTATCTTGTTATATCGGTTAGGCCTTTTTAGGGCTGGCAAGTGGTTAATATTGGCAGGAATACAAATTCTAATAGTACTGAAGCCCAGCCCACAAAACCCTCAAAAAACAACACCCACGAGGGCCCCTTGGCACTAGGCGTTCTGGAGCCCACTGCGATATGACAGCTGAGAGCTAGCTTAAGGATGACCTTGAGCTCCGGGGGCCCTTAGGCACATGCCTATAGGGCCTTGGGGATAATCCGGCCCTGCCAGCATAGAAATTAACATGGGAGATACGGGGGCACAATAATTATTATTAACCGCATGTTTTCCTGAAATAAAGTTAAAGGGCACCACCAGAGGCTTGCCAGACCTCTATGCCTACACTCGCGAACGGCCCGCATGCCTCCGGTGCTGCCCTTTAACGATAGCTTTAAGAAACGTAGGACTGGAAGTGCATCATCCACTCAAGACTAACAAGCGTTGAGGTCCTGGCTTTCCGAATGGCGCAATTAATCACCAAGATTGATTAATGTGTTTGTCTCGGATATAGGATACAAAATATCCTCAACCCATCTTTTATCTTATACACCGAAACGGAAAAACATGGTTTAGGGAAACAACATCTTAGAGGAAAATCCAATTAACTCAACAAATGTTAGATACTAAGGGACTGGCCAGGAAAGCGTAAAAACTTTAAATTTGAATAAAACCCTGCTTAATTAGGAGCCAATGATAAAGCTATGTTAGGGGAATAGGACAGGGTTCTTAAGAGGCTTAATATTAAGGCTAGGGGTTCACCAATGTCCCAAACTTGATAGAGGAAATCAACTAATCAGACCACCTTTCTCTAGTGTTACCAGTTGTCAATGCGACCTCATATATCTTCCATGCTAATTTCTGCACGGATTTTGTGGGCCGGGCTTGAGACCTTATAATAATTTTGACGTCTTTACAACCATGTTTTCATTGGATGGTAGCAACGAGAATTTCTATGCGCACGGATGCAAGATGCAACAGGCAGCAAGAGAGATTATTCGCCAGGTAAAATTCGTCATTAGTCTAGAAGCTCCTCCCACAAAACCCGCCTAGATAAATTGAGTGAAAAGGATACGCAATGATTCCTAGTAGCTGTATGCATTCCTGGTGTTACTGATGCAGTTTTGACAATCAAATTATTAAATGAATAAATTGTGACTGTGAATAAAAATTAAACATGCAAACAAACAAATTTCTGAAAAAAAAGTAAAAATTATAGAAAATATGTAATATCTACACTTACTGTTTTCTTGCACTTAAGTTCATAACTTATTTTTGTAAAATCGAAACTTGGCGATAAAAGTTCATCAATATATCTGTCTAGTCGAGCCCCTCTATCTTCTGATTGGTTAACGGAAGATGGTGCCACCACTGGCTTATATTATCATCATTAAATTATATATATTTTTCAAACTTCAAAGCTATATACCCCGAGGAAAGTAAATTCGTATAGGCCCTCTTTCTTTTCGAAAGTCTAGAATCGACATTAAGTCAGACGCTCCGAAAAAATACAGAGCAATAAGACCCGAGTGCCAAAGTAGTTAGGTTCATTTAATTCAAGTTAATTAAATCAACCAAAGTTAATTAAGTTTAATTTGGCAAGTTTTATCGAAGGATCTTTTCGGGTTAAGGTTTCGAAATTGAATTGCATTAGCGACTAATTTTTAAAGGTTAGTTTTAATCGAGATATTTTTACTTTGATTACGATTAGATGCGTTAGTTTTAATTACATTTTAATGACATTAATTTATTCATTGATTTTATAGATATTTGTTTGAAAAAAATTATTCATCAAATTTGAAAAAATGATGACGTCACAGACGAAACATATGTTGAATGAAGGTGAAGACGTAAGTGTCAAATATTTATTTTTGATTATTGATTATGACGTAGTATATAATTACCGGTGAAAGTAATTAGATAATTAAGTATATATAGTAATTATTTTGTTACGCCTTGGGATTCAATAAACTTGATAATATTTACCTAATAAGTTTACCATAAGTTTATAAGTGATATGTTCCATAAGTATGACACTACCTATACTTCGTAATGCTAAAGACATTCTGGGAGCTAGTTCGAGAACGACAAACGAGAATTGACTAAACTCGGTTAATTTTGCAGTCCTATTTAGTCTGCATTACTAAGCCTTTGACAGCAGCGCCTGACCAGGCGTGGCTTTAAGAGAATCTATGATCTACGTCACTTCATGTGACAAACTTATGCAACATATCTTATAAACTTATGGTTTTACGAAGAGTCTAAAATAATTAAGCTAATTATCTCTAAGTATTTATGCCTAGTATCGTAATATAAAAGTCAATTTGGCTAATTAATTTTTCAAAAGTGACCTTGATATACCAGAAAAGAAAACAATACAAATCCTAAATTTTTACGTCCCCCCTCCCCTTTCCACGTGCCTAGTTTTAAAGCAAGTCTCTGCTGTGGTTTAGTTTAAACAAATGCCACTAGATGCTCCCATAATCGAGGGGTGGAGTTGACTGGCCCTCTAAGCTTATAGGAAACGCTAGTTTTAGCTCCGCCCACGACGTTAACGAGTTCTGATTGGCTCTTGCCTTTGTCAACGGTAAAATTTGTGTGTAGAAGATCAGCCAGAATGTTAGGGGGAGCCGACATTTGCTTTAAACAGTTCTGAGTGACCTTGATAGACTAGAGACCAAATCTTAATTGCCAAAGTATCAATTAAGTTTCATAAAAGCGGATACACGATATAATTTGCTCATCACTGTAATTGGTGACATTGAGAAAGTAAAATTCCGAGTCACTGTATCTCTAATGACGTAACGTGAGGGTCAAATTTCGTCTGATTAATTTACTGCAAATTTAATTGAGTATTAAATTTCTCTCGTTTAAAAATTACCTTATCTCATATCCGATTTCCGTGTTTATGGCAGATTCATTCGAATCATCTTTAATGACAGAGTATTATTTGGCTAAAGGTCACCAACGCTTCACAGGCCCAAATCATATTACCACAGAAACTTGAGACACCGATTAAAAGTTTCGATTTTTAATCAAGTTTAACAGATAAACAACCAAACACGATAGACCAACCATTTCGATGTAGCTAAAGAGGGAAAAACACGGGGTAAAACTCTGCCTTCCATCGCGCTTTTCGGCGCCTGCGCTGTAGTCTCTTTGTATCAGAAGAGTGGGCAGAGACTGATGGCAATGTGTCAACCCACTTGTATGTCCCGATACTAGGGGTTTCCTGCCCCCTATTTTTAAGTCGAAAGGGTCTATAGGCATCCCTTGACAACAGCAATAATGTGATAGGAGATATTTGTCAACTCAAATTAAAAGAAGAGCTCTGATTGGGTAATAACCAAATGCCAATGTCACCAGATCTCCTCTGATTCGCCTCACGTATATTTGATTAAAAGTCAGGCCCATATTTTCCAATGAGATACGTCAGTTCCTTTTTAATTAATCTGATCGGGCTTTCATTAGGCATAAGATGAATTCATTGATCACTAATTAGTCAGTTAATTAATTACCATCTTCGAAACTTGAATGGCTTAAATTTAAACCAGAACCAAAACAACTCCATAAAGTTTTAACATGTTTTAAACATACAGCAAACAAATTCTTTAACACCAAAACAAGAGTTGTTCATCTAATTTATCCAAAAGACATTCTTTTGAATTTTTTCACTCATAACGCTAGCTAGCCTATGATAAAACCATTTAATTTTTTAGTAATAAAAATTTTAATAGTTCGCAAGTCGATCCGAAATTCTGAACTGGGATAGACGAGGATTGTGGTTAAAATATACTTTAAATATAGTTATTACTTGTCTGGAAAATGGTTTATGGTTCTTGGTACAACTCAAGACAACGCCCTAAAGTCCATTAATCTGAATATTAAAAATTTCACATTAACCGTTAGACTCCGACCAGAATATTCTGGTTTTAACTGGTTCCACTAAGGTTAAACTATAGAATTTAAAACCAAAAAATTCCCAAGAAAAAAGTGAAACTTTTGTACAACGTCACAGCTCATAAGGCGAGTAACACAACAACAAAAAGTATGATCAGGAATAATTGCGTACCCATTTTCACTCAACGTATCAAGGCGGGCTTTGTGAGAGGAGCTAAACTAATCCTTACGTATCACGCGCCCCAAGGAACTCGCGTTGTTAGCAAACCAATGAAATCACAGTTAAAAAGACGTCCCAATTATGAGGCGAATCGGATACTAAGTTCTCAAGCCTGGCCCACAAAATACCTTTCAAAAATAACTTTCTCGTGACGTCACACCCCCTATCTCTTACCTCGATTTTGGCCTCCATATTGGAAGTCGTCAGCTCAGACCCTACAATTTAGACTACCAATAGGGACTTGGCAATTCGGGCTTACCTTCGCCCCCAGCGCCATTATGGTATGTTTTTTAGCACTAGTGGAAGGTAGCCTGACGTTGCATGACGTAGTACTACCAGGTCACGTCCCCGTAGCTGCTCCCCTCTCAGTATTCACCACTCTATATAGGGGAGCAAGGATTCCTATTAGCTGTATGAATTCCAGATCATACTTATAGCTATTATGTCACTTATTCCATTACCAAGAACGCATTAAAGACCTGAGAAGTTATGTTTTTCCACGATCTGAAACCTTATACGCTAACAAACCAAAATTACCCATAGTTTTAAAAAAAATAACAACAGAGATAAACACACCCTTTAAAACTGTTCATACATAATTTGTTCAGAGGTCCCCCCCAGTCGATACTATAGCCTTTCTGACGAAACCATTCAAGTATCTGATGAAACTAGTTTAGTTCTATATCAAGTAAACATGCAACACCCAAACATAAACCAGTTTTTCATCCGAGATTTTAACATTTCTCTCTGGAAGACAATGGCTTAGCTGCGTGTATCTTTGTAGTTCGTAAAGAAAACTTTAGTTATATTAAAATTAGGTATTGCAGGTGGCCTTTAATATCTCCAAATATAAGGCACCGGGGGTTTAGTTCAATTACAATTTAGTACTTAGAAGTAATTCAAGTCGTTTATATCGCGGTATTCAATGTTGCTAGATCTTTGTCAATTTTATTATAAATATAATTTGATTTCGTATTATCGTTAATCTTTTCTAAGTAATTGCCAATTGCCTCTGCAATTTATTTAACCTTGAAAACGCACCCCCCAATTCGAATGCGACTAAGTTTGTTATACGAATATAGATACATTATCAACCAAGATACAACCTCCAAGAGATCTGATAATATTTTATTGTAAGTTTGAAAATATTTGATATTCAAATTTTTTTGATAATGGGTATTTCTTAATGGAAATTAAATTAGCATAATTATTAATTATAATTTATATTCCGATAGTAGATATTTCTGTGCGTAAAATGGTACTTAGAACTAATTAATATGTTAATTAGAATAGATGTTATTGCCAATTGAAATTTAAATCATTTTCATATTTTGAAGTTGTAGCGTAGCATTGTTTTAAGCGTTGCTATGGAAACAAAATTAACGTTAAAATTAATTAAATTACATATTCTGAAACTAGACACTTCGGTGCTTAATTTAGTGCTTAGAGCTAATTAATACGTTAATTAGAATTGAAGTTATTGCCAATTGAAATTTAAGTGAAATGTTTTAATTATCTTTCACGTTAAGTCGTTGTCATGGGAACAAAATTAACGCAAAAATTAATTAAATTACATATTCTGAAATTAGATATTTCGGTGCATCACGTGATTCTTACAATTCATTAATATCGTAATTAGAACTGTAGTTATTAATTATCAAAACAACTTAAACGTCATATTATTTTGTAGATGATGTTTTCAACTGTTATCCTTATAAAACAATTAACTTAAATACGTTTTCTGTAACTAGACTTTAGGGTGCGCAACGTGAGGCTCATAGCTAATTAATACGTTAATTACGACTTTAATTATCTTCCACTTTAAAGGTATATAGGTTGAATTTAATCGAGGCCCCGAGAGAATTAATTAAAAACAAGTAAAATCAAACGAAAATTACTTTCCTGGAGGCAATTTATAAAAGTTGTATTTTATAACCGATTTTGACGAGGAATTTTTCTGTTCAGTTTTTATCTTTAAACGCTTGGTATCAAACGTTAATTTATAAAATATCATTTTGTTTAATAATTTTCTAAACTTCCTGTTGATGTTAAAGCTATTGACGTGACAGATTTGGTTCATCTTGATTGATTGACACTTATCAAAATATTTTCTTTAAAAGTTTCGATTTTCTGTAGTAATAATCGTTTGGGTTTGAAAACCGCTCGCATCGCATTGTCAGACTTTTAAATTAAACGCGTTAAAGCTGAATTAGTTACAATTACAAATGAAATAAAATAATAGACCTTTAATTAAACTGAGGTAAGCTTAATTAAATTGCGAATTAATCTTCGATCCAGTAAAGTATTAATACTCAATATTAAACCTCGTATTAATAAAAATATTTCACCAAAATGGAAATTAAATTGACGTTAAGTTAATTATAATAGCGATCTCTCTCCGTAATTGGAATTTAATCATCAATTAAATCTAATTTTTTAAATTTAATATAATTGTCATTAAAAGTAATTTCTCGACAAGTAAGCGATAATTGCCTTGATTTATTTGATTTTAAATGGTATTTAACTTAAATCAAAACTTGGTTTAAATATTATCAGTCTTAATTTTTGAAAGGGTAAAACGTTACTCGCGAATTTGCCTTGGAATTTAATTTTAATTTAAATTGAATTCTTAAATATAATAAATAAATATCACTAAAATTAATTTGGCGACAAGTAAGAGATAATCACGTCGATTAATTTGAGTTTAAATTATATTTAACTTAAATCATAACTTGATTTCAGTAAAACATTTGCAAATTTGCCTAAAATCGTAATTTTTCCAAAAATTCGTAAGCAAATTCTAAACTATCGATTTGTTTAAACTAATTTAATTTTAATGCAATTCATTTTAAGTATCAGTTGAAATCTAGAAGTGACAGTGCACAATTCTTATCTGTAATTAGATATTCCAAACTAAATGGTGTTAAGGTTTTAATTAAAATCATCAAACTAAATAGATTGCATTTTTCAAGGACCTTATTCATGAATTTTTAAAAGAAAAAACATGTTTACCCAATTACTGTTCCTCGTCATTTTGGAATCGACTTTAATTTGATGTACATCATTCACTTTTCAGGTTCCCATTTCGAAAAAAGGCACAAGTTACATCATGGAAATGGTGGCTGAAAAAACCGCCTCTGTCGTATTTTCCCTCAAAGAGGAAGTTGGTGCCCTAGCTGAAGTACTTCGCGTTTTTAAGGTAATTTTAACTTAATTTCTTTAAATTTAATTATTTCTTGGGCCCTAAATGTTATAACCCCAAGTATTTAGTATCATTTGAAAGGTAAGAAATGGGGCTATGACATACTCGAAGGACTTCCCCGTATCTCTTATAGAACCAGAGTTAAAAGGTTAAGGTGTACATAAGCCCATGTTAACGCTATGGAGAGGACGTTTATGAACATTTTGCTTAATTACTCGGGCCCTAATTGTTATAACCCCAAGTAATTAGGTATCATTTGAAAGGTAAGAAATGGGGCTATGAGTTACTCGAAGGACTTCCCTGTATCTCAAATGGAACCAGTTAAAAGGTTAAGGTGTACATAAGCCCATGTTAATCCTATGGAGTGGCGTTAATGAATATTTTGCTTAATTACTCGGGCCCTAATTGTCGTAACCACAATTAATTTAGTATCGTTGGAAAGGGGAGAATTGGGGCTATGAAATACTCAAAGGGTTTCCTTGTCTCAAATGGAATCAGAATTAAAAGGTGTCGTGTAAAGAAGACCATGGAAATCCTATGGAGAGGATGTCTATGAACATTTTGTTCAATTACTCGGTCCCTGATTGTCGTAACCCCGAGTAATTATTATCGTTGGTATGAGGAGAAACGGGGCTAGAACATACTCGAATGATTTTCCCGTATCTCTAGTAGAACCAAAGTTAAAAGGTGTCGTGTAAATAGAACCATGGAAATTCTATGGAGCGGCGTTAATGAACATTTTGCTTAATAACTCGGGCCCTAATTGTCGTAACCCCAATTAATTAGGTATCGTTTGAAAGGGGAGAAATGGGGCTATGACATACTCAAAGGACATCCCCGTATCTCTAATAGAACCAGAGTTATAACACTCCAAAGTTGCTACTGTTAATTAAAAAAATTATTTGTTATTCTACAACTTCAGGAGAATGAAGTGAATCTTCACCACATCGAATCTCGACCATCGCGAAGGTTTCCCGACTTGTACGAATTCATGGTCATTTGCAACCCAGCAACCGGAAACCTGAACGAGGCCCTGGACATGATCAAGGAACGATCCATTTACATGCAAATCATTTCCAGAGATCACAAGGATAATGCTGGTAAATTCAATTGTAAAAAAATACCAGAAGTATATAATAGTTCTCTTCGAGAGAAGTGTACCATCACAAAGCGGGAGGGGTAATTGTTACATGATTCTTCCCAACATCAGAACTAAAACATTTGGAGTGTACAAGGTTACCAAACCAAATCACATACGCGATAAATAGTTCCCTCATCATTACTCTATTTGCGAAGGCTTAACTATTTTCCAAGGCGCATGCATTTTTTCCCGCGTCAAGACAATCAAGGTTTATGGGTTGATTGCTGAGGATTTAGTAAACACCAAACAGTAATTATAGAATTGACCCTAGCACGGTGCGATAGTTACCCATCTTAATTAAGTTTGATGAGCGGGATTGCAAACAAAAGGGTTAGCCTGGGAAGAATCATGTTACATGACTAAAGTATTAAGAGGATACAGAGTGTCATCCTTCTTCTATTATCCCCTTCTGACCATACCCATCATTTGCAATTTTACATTTTGAATTTTAATTTTTAGACACTGTTCCTTGGTTTCCGGGCAAGATCCACGAATTGGACAAATTCTCCAATCAAATTTTAAGTTACGGATCTGAATTGGATTCCGATCATCCCGTAAGTAATGTGACTTAATTTAAATACAGTATAATTAGATTAATTAATAAAAATTGTCGTTTGAAATATTGTCAGGGTTTCACGGATCAAGTTTACAGAGAAAGAAGGAAATATTTCGCGGATATCGCCTTTTTCTACAAGCAGTACGTTTTAATCTCAATTTAATTAATAATAATATTTAAATTGAAATAATTAAATATTTTAAATATATTTCTAAATAGTGGACAAGAAATTCCAAGAGTGAATTACACCAAAGAAGAAACCGAAACTTGGTAAAGATTATTCAAATTTCCGTTTAGTTTATCCCATTATTCAAGCGACTATTTGCCGAATCACGAGTAGTTTAGATGGCTTATTCGTTATCGTTACTAAGTGAGCGCGTGTCGTTCCACTGACCACTGTATTATGGAATAAATGTGAATTCTGTCGTCAGAAATCTATGCTCGGCAAATAGAGAATATTCGCTACTTGACGAAAAAAAATATTAGCTACTCTCGGATAAATAAATATTAGCTACTCGGCAAATGGCGAAGGTTCGAAACTCGGCGAAAGATAAATATTCGCCACTCGTCGAAAGACACATATTCGCTACTCGGCGAAGGGCTAAGATTCTCTACTCGGTGAAAAATAAATATTAACTACTTGGTGATGAAAAATAAATATTCGCTACTCGGCGAAAGACACATATTCGCTACTCGGCGAAAGGCAAATATTCGCTACTTTGCAAATAGCAAATGCGTTTACGCGCGTTTTCAGATGAGATTAATACTAAGTATAAATGATTTTTTCAGGGGCAAAGTTTTCCGAGAACTGGTGAAACTGTACCCGACCCACGCTTGCCACGAGCACAACCACATATTTCCTCTCATGATTGAAAATTGCGGATACAGAGCCGATAACATCCCGCAATTGCAAGATGTCTCAGACTTCTTAAAAGGTAGAAAACAACTGTACTGATAACAAACCCAAAGAAATTAATAAAACTGAAATCATATTATTTATTAATAAAGATTGTACCGGATTCATACTGAGACCCGTTGCGGGCCTTTTAAGTTCCAGAGATTTCCTAGCTGGTTTGGCTTTCAGAGTCTTCCATTCGACGCAGTACATCAGACATCACACTAAACCATTTTACACACCAGAACCGTAAGCGTACTAGGAACACTTTTAAGTGTTTAATTACGCATACAACAGCCTGTACTATATTTTATACATTTCAGAGATGTCTGCCACGAGCTGTTGGGTCACGCCCCACTATTCGCTGACCCCAGTTTCGCCAAATTCGCCCAAGAAATTGGTTTGGCTTCCTTAGGGGCACCGGATGAGTACATTGAAAAATTGGCCACTGTTAGTTTAACATATTTTAAAATTATTTCTAATTATTGCGAGTTTAATTATATGATCATTTTTTATGACGTATTTAGTGTTTTTGGTTCACGGTTGAATTTGGACTTTGCAAACAAAATGGACAAGTGAAAGCTTACGGAGCTGGACTACTGTCTTCGTTCGGAGAACTTCAGGTAATTTAATTTTAATCTTTTTTTTTTTGACAATTAGATTTGAATTTCAAATTTTAATAAAAAAAATTATGTTCAAATAATTGAATATATACAGTTATAATTTATTATTTATTTATAATTTATTTATTATTTATTTATTATTTATTTACAATTTATTTACTATTTATTTATAATTTATTATTTATTTATAATTTATTTATTATTTATTTACAATTTATTTACTATTTATTTATAATTTATTTATAGTTTATTTATTATTTATTTATTTACTATTTACTTATGGTCTATTTATTGTTTATTTATAATTTATCTATCATTTATTTATTATTTATTTATAATTTAAGTTAATTAAATTTAATTTGCACAGTACGCGTTAAGTGGTAAACCGGAAATCAAATGTTTCGAGCCTCAAGTGACCGGAAATCAAAAATACCCAATCACGGAATACCAACCCATTTATTTCCTAGCGGAAAGCTTCGCGGATGCCCAACAAAAGATGAGGTAAGAAATTAGCCGTGAAAGGTGTACGTCAACGTCTAGCTATGCTTATACGGTATACCCGAGATCTTACAAGTTTGCCCAACGCCATCCAGAAGTACACGTTTTCGCTTAAACTCTCTAAAAATTTAATAAACCCTTAATTAATTAGAGTGATTAACGTTTTTAATTATCAGGGAATACGCTCTGTCTATCCCGAGGCCATTTACGGTTCGTTACAATCCTTACACGCAAAGTGCCGAAATCTTGGACACCAAGAAACAAGTGGACACATTGGTCAAGGACATTCAAAGTCAGTCCCGTTTCCATTTCTTTTTTTTTTTTAAATATTTTTCAACATAATTTACCTACGTCATATTAAAATTAATTTCGGTTTTTATTCAACAGGTGAGATGCAACTTTTAATGGATGCCCTTCACAAAATTCTCTAAACCTTGTTTTACATAAAATTTATAAAAATAACTTTTTAACTTGATTATTTCAAACCCTTCTTTTACCTATACACATATTTTATATTACTTTGTAAAGGAATCATTGATTATTGGTTAAATAAATATTTTTAAAATATTAAATTTAAAATATTACCAAAAGCAAATAGATAAAACAGAAAGTGAGCCTGCACTGCATGGGGTCCCGATGGCTTTCCATAATGCTCAATATGATCATAAGTTTATAAGATATGTTCAGTTAAGTATGACACTTCCTAGAGCTAGTTCGAGGGAGAACGACGGAAGCGAGTCAATTGAAGTCCTACACTCGGTGGTTAATTTTGCGGGACTTCCATCTAGTTCCTATTTAGTCTGCATTACTAAGCCCCCTTTGACAGCAGCGCCTCACTCACCAGGCCTCCCTCACTTTTCCCTGAATCTATGACCTACCTCATTCACTTCATGACAAGCTACAGTTTCTAAGTTACCAGTGACAAACTTATGGAATGAACAAATCTTTTTAAAATATTTTAGTTTTTCTTGCCCTGAAGATGGAAATAGTATTTGAAATAAATCACAGATGGCGTTAGAATCTACAAAACCACTTTTAAAATAATTAGTTTTTCAACTGAAAGAAATGTGATTCACTCTCTACATTCTGGCCTTTAATCTTTAAAAACACACCCGTGCGCCTACTTAGTGGTTTCCGTTCCTACATTCCAATTTTGAAGTAAAAAGAAAGGGTTTTTGTATCGTTAACTTCTTACGATTCTAGTATGCTTAATTAGTCATACGAAATAATTAGTCTTGACATTAATAACTAACTAGTTTATTGAGTGAACCGAGACGTGCTAACTACGCATCGCTACTGCTGTTGCATCATCTTGTGCAATCCTCTTGTTACATTCATAGAGACGTCAGCGCCATCTCTTTAACTTTGGTCCTTTAGGAGTGACCGCGAAATACAATATGATAATGTTACATCTTTCCTTTTTTTTTTTTTCTTTTTTTTATTTTGAACAAGTTATGACCCACTGAAGGTGGTTAAAGATACTGATTAATAAACAACTATAAAGATAAAAAAACTAAACAGAAAAAAAACAAAAGTTATTTCGATGTTTGAACTTGAACTAGAGATCAAGCCTGTGAGGGACCTTTCTGACCCGACTAGAACGGCGGACCGTAACAGGTGGACTGGACACCCGTGGCACTGTCGAGGGGGTAGTCGCTACTGGAACAGGAGTCGCAAAATTTGGACTAGCGTGAAACTGTTCGTTGGTGGGCGACGTCTCTGTTTTAACCACAGGTTTCACATCGTCCCCTGGGAGACCGGTTTCTTCGGTTCGTAGGATTTGATGTCTGTTACGCCTCAATATGGCGCCATCATCCAGTTGCAGTTTATAGGAACGGTGTGCGACCTGGTTAAGGACACGTCCTTTACGTACCCACGCCGTGTTATCCGGATTTTTAATTCGTATTATGTCGCCCTTCTTCAGTGGACGCAGATTTCTTCCCGTAGTTGGCTGCTTATGCTTCTGAACTGTTTTCCCACTTGACGGGAAGTTGACTACGGGTAAACGCGTTCGGAGAGAACGACCCATTAAGAGCTGGGCTGGCGATTTGCCATGGTCCAGAGGAGTGTTGCGGTAGCTCAGAAGACCGAGTTCATAATCGCAACCAGACGCTTGTGCTTTTTTCATGAGACGTTTGGCAATCTGGACCCCCTTTTCTGCTAACCCGTTTGATCTGGGGTAGTTTGGGCTTGACTTGGTTGAGCGGAACCCATACTCTCTAGCAAACTGTCGAAACTCGTGAGAGTCAAAAGGCATGTTATCGGATAACAACTCCTGAGGAATGCCGTGACGCGCAAAAATCTTCTTAAGACTCCTTATAACGGAACCAGCCGTGGTAGAGCCAAGTGCGTCAACTTCTATATAGTTTGAATACGCATCGTACACAGCAATGTAGTTTTGCCCGTTTTGAGAGAAGAGGTCGGTTCCTACTCTTTCCCATGGTTGTTGAGGAACGTCACGCATCGTAAGTGGTTCATGCGGAGGCGTATATTGTAGTTGATTGCAGGTAGCGCAAGACTTGCATTTGCGCTCTATGTCTGAATTCATATTAGGCCAATATACCGATTGACGGGCTCGTCGGCGACATTTCTCGATGCCCAGATGTCCGTCATGAATGTATTGAAGCATAGTTGGACGCAACCGTGTTGGTACGACGATCCGATGTCCCTTGAGGACTAAGCCATCCACTTCCGTGAGGTCTGACTGAACAGAACCATAAGCCGCTGTTACGTCACAACTAGATTTCCAGCCGGTACTCATTAAGACTTTGAGGCGGGTCAAGACTGGGTCTTTCGCTGTCTCGCTTCTGAGTTGGTCTACTAACTCGTTTGTAACCGGCAAGAGCTTGACTATCGAGCTTACGTGTACTTGGGTTGCATCATGCCACTCCCGATCTGCTGGCTGACAAGGTAAGGTAGCTCGTGATAAAGCATCGGCGACGATTAGGTCTTTACCCGGTTTGTACTCCATTTTGTACTGGTATTTTGTCAGTGAGAAGAACAATCTTTGCAAACGAGGAGGGATGTCCGCTAGTGGTCGTTTCGACATCGCTAACAGTGGTTTGTGGTCGGTCTCGAGTACGACGTCCTTTCCATATATGTAATTATGAAATTTCTTGCACCCAAACACTAGCCCCAAGCTCTCCTTTTCTATTTGGGCATATCTGGTTTCTGCGTCTGTCAGAGCCCGAGATGCATAAGCCACAGGCTTCCATTGTTCTCCATGCTGTTGTAGGAGGACTGCCCCTAGACCATGTTGGGATGCGTCTGTTGAGACCTTTGTTTTTCTGGAGAGGTCGTAGTACTGGAGAACGGGGTCACTCATCAGTATCGTCTGAATCCGTTTCCACTCTGTGTCATGTTCTGCGGCCCATTGTGGCTCTTGATCGTGCTTCAGAAATGATCGTAAATGTACGGTATGGGCTGACAAATTTGGAACAAACTTGCCCACATAGTTTACGACACCCAACGCCCGTTGTACTTCGGCCCTGGTTCGAGGAGTAGGCATGCTTGCTATGGCCTCGACTTTATTTGGATCCGGCCGCATTCCTTCTTTGGATATGATTTCACCCATATAGGTTACGGTAGTCGCTCGGAAAATGCATTTATCAGGGTTGAGCGTAGCATTGGCAGCTTCTAATGTGGCTAAAGCATTATGCAGGTTGCGATCATGTTCTTCCAGAGTTTTACCCCAGACCAAAACGTCATCATGTATAGGTCTTGCTCCTTTCACCGGTTCCAACACTTGGCGGAAGGCTTTGAAGAATATTTCCGGGGCAGAGGCTATGCCAAAGGGCATCCGCCTAAAACAATAGCGCCCAAAGGGAGTATTGAAAGTGGTGAGTAACTCACTTTCCTTGTCCAATGGTATCTGGTAGAATCCAGATGCTGCGTCTAACTTCGAAAAGTAGGCTGCACCGGACAGCTCTGCCTCTATCTCCTCCTTCGTTGGAATAGGGTAATGTTCTCGACAAATGTGCTCATTTAAGCGCTGCGGGTCTAGGCAGATTCTTAAACGGTTGTCGGGGGTGGCTCCTTGGCCTTTTTTCTTTCCCTTCTCGATGATTACTAACGGACTGACCCACTCTGTGGGCTCGTCGACCTTTCTGATGATATCCTGACTCTCTAAACTTTCCAACTCTTGCTTGAGTCGTTCCTTCATTGCAAACGGTATTCGTCTTGGGGGAGTAATAACCGGTATGGCATCTGGGGTAAGCTTGATTTTACAAGTTGTAGGTAAACATCCTATGCCCGTGAATAACTTGCCATACTGGGCCAGTAGGTTTCTTTTGAACTCTGCATCAGGAATGTGAGCTTTTGCGTCTACCGTTTCCACCTTCTCTAATCTTCTATTAGGGTTTACTAACCCCAGAGTGGTGCAGGTGCGTAGCCCCAGAATTGGTTTGTTATTATCCGGTCCAATCACAAGCTTTGTTAATACTCGGACGGTACCCACTTGGATAGGTAAACGAATGACGCCGTACGTTGGAATTATCTCTCCCATATAACTTGTAACTGTCTTCGTGTACTCCGTAGTCTGCGGTATTGGATCGAGCTGTTTATAGTAGCTGAGAGGAAGCAGATTGGTTTGTGCACCCGTATCGACTTTAAACGGAACCATTACGTTCCCTACTAGGCCCTGTATTGTCCAATCGCGAATACCCGCAGATTCATCCAAGTGATAAACTCCTGAAACTGATGACGTATTGACGGTAACCGCATTTACTTCTGTCGTACCCAAGATGTACTCATCGCTGTCACTGTCAACGCTGGTGACGATATTGACTGAGTGGTTCTCCCGTTTGGCTTGACGACAAGCTCGTGCATAATGGTTCTTACCCTGGCAATAAGTACATATTTGACCATATGCCGGACATTTGTTTCGTTCGTGTGTGCCTAGACACCGATAACACGAGTTTTTCGCAGAACGTGGAACTTGCTGGGGCGGCCGGACTAGCATAGGTGCCTTTTGCTGTGCCCCAGTCGGTTTAGTCTTGCTCTTTTGCTTCCGATGCTGGATTGTTTCTATGTACTCCTTATTAGGGTCATATGTTGCAACATTCTCACCCCAAGTACGCATTTGAGTTTCCAAAGTTTCTGACGCTTGGCAAATGGTTATAACTTTAGCAAGGGTCAAGGCAGAGGATTCTTCCGCCAGGATCAGCTTCCGTAGTTTCGTGTCCCGTATGCCAGTAATAACTTGATCCCGAATCATATTTTCTTCATCTGGGAAACCGCAAGATTTGGCCTTTAGTCGTAAATCTGTGACATACTGTTCGATTGTTTCGCCGTCTAGCTGCAATCGCCACCGGAAAACTTGTCGCTCGTGAACTTCGTGTTTCTTCGGGTTGCAATGTGCGTCAAACTTCGCAACGACATTGTCAAAGGTTTTCGGTGTTGTTGTGTCAAATTCGAAAGTGTTAAAGACATCTATGGCCTCTTGTCCCGCCACATGTAAAAACAGTGCTAGCTTTTTAGCGTCAGTACGGGGTGAAGCAGTAGAAGCTTCTTCATACAACAGAAACCTTTGTTTAAATAAGCGCCAGTGTTGTGATACATTATTACCGCTAAGGCTTAGCGACAGTGGAGCGGCCAATCCTCCCATCGTCCAAAAAAACGGAAAAACGGCAGGCAACGCGGGTATAAATCTTCTGACACCATGTATCGTTAACTTCTTACGATTCTAGTATGCTTAATTAGTCATACGAAATAATTAGTCTTGACATTAATAACTAACTAGTTTATTGAGTGAACCGAGACGTGCTAACTACGCATCGCTACTGCTGTTGCATCATCTTGTGCAATCCTCTTGTTACATTCATAGAGACGTCAGCGCCATCTCTTTAACTTTGGTCCTTTAGGAGTGACCGCGAAATACAATATGATAATGTTACAGTTTTTGAAGCTTGGAGGACAGAGAGAGGCGAGATGGAGTCGTATGTACATGGGGGATGAGCGGTAATGAAAGTCTTTCAGAGTACCTCGAGCACGCCCCTACCATTGGTGAACAGGGCCGGAAATAAGCATAGGACACTGGACATTGTCCAATAGAATTTTAAAATGTCCCATAATTTTTAAAAAAACTAACATTTTGACCAATTAAGTTTTGTTAGCTTAACTATGCTTAAAGATGCGACACTATTTTTGCACACTCCAGGGGACAATGTCCTATAAATTTTCCAGTCAAAGGGGGGGGGGTCACTGGACACATGTCCCATAAGAATTTTTTCTTATTTCCGGCCCTGTTGGTGAACGGGATTGTTAGCGCCATTTAAAAATAGAAGCTCATACTCATGAATTAGCTTCTGTTTTGAGATACAGATGGCCTACGCCACTTCATGACAAGCTCTCAATAACCAGTGATAAACTAATGGAACATATCGTATGACCTTATGGTTATAGGTATGGAGATTGTTACTCCATTTCACGTTTCTCCTTCAAGCTTGAATAATCATAAGGCGTATCACGGTACCCTACGTGCGTGACGTGTGTCTCCCACATGACCGGCCGGTCTATATTATATCGCCAGCAGTTACTTGAAACAGCCCTCCCTTTAAACGTAGGACGTATCACAACCAAAAGATAGCACCGAGAAGCAAAAACCCTTCTACTATTCTACTAGATCTGGTTCAACCTACACGTATTCTCAATGTCATACACGGCGTAGCCTATTTAGTGTAGGTTTAAAGGCCATGGGGCACCGAGGGTTTCTGCTGCAAGGGTTTGGTCCTTCCTTCCTTTCATTTCTAAGTCAAAGACAAGGTCATATAAAACACGTCATCAAGTATGGTACGAGACATCTGATAACAAATTTCAACGTAGGCTTCATGTTCAAAAAGAAATAAAAGTTTTTGTACAATCATATCTAGGACTTAATCTTAATTCACAATTAATGTTACTTCACGTATTATTATGTTAATGTTTGGAAAACTTCAAAAGATTATATCATTACTTTCAAAAGCAAAATTTAAGTTTCTAAGTTTCTAAAAAGGAGCAACAAAGAACAAAGAATAAATTAGTTTTTGCAAAAGTACATAGATAAAACCAAGAAGTGATATCTAACTAGATATTAGGGAGAAGGTATAAATTCGCCTGCACATTTCCAGCTATTTATCTCCAGTCCAAACGTAGCCTGTCCGGAGTTAATCCCCGCCCCCTCTAAATTACAACCAGCAGCATCTCATTGGTTCTTGAAAACTCACGTCAGCGCGACGCGAATGACGAAAATTACTTGTATTTTCCGACTGAGGAGAGGCGAATAGCCCGGGGCCTCATTTTACGTCCCCCCTTGTATTTTGAAACAGGATAGAGGACTATGGTGCGCGAATACTTAGGCAGCTTATACCTTCTCCCTAGTAAACTAGATATCACTTCTTGCTAAAAACAAAAAGTGTACTTCGTTTGCAGTTTCCAACATTTGGTTGTAGACAGTCGCCATGTAAAATACTTTTGCTAGAACGCTAATCGTTAATTTCCTTTTCTCGTGCAACTGCATATACCTTTATTGATGTTTTGTATCGACCAAGAAATGACCTATCCCAGTTTTCCCAGTATTCCCCTATTGGGATTATTTATAAGTCGCTGTTTGTTTGGAAGGTTAGAAAATCAATATAGGCCTAAGTCGCGTCGCGTGTATGCATTGTTATAACTACGGTCCACGTTCTGTCGTGTCGATCGAGGTTTTCGGTAAGGGGCCGCAGAATTCGTATAGTCAGAAGTATATAATACTTATCTTCATCGAGAGAAGTGTACCACCACAAAGCGGGAGGGGTAATTGTAACCTGATTCTTCCCAACATCAGAACTAAAACATTAGGAGTGTACAAGGTTACTAAACCGAATCAAATACGCCATGCAAATAGTTCCCCCTCATCATAATTACTCTATTAGCGCAAAAATATTTGGCAAGGCGCATGCGCTTGTGCATGGATTTTTGTCCCCAACGTCAAGACAATCAAGGTTTGTGGCTTGATTGCTGAGGATTTAGTAAATACGAAACAGTTGTAATAGAATTCACCCTAGCACGGTGCGATGCCCATCTGAACTTAGTTTGATGAGAGGGAGAGCAAACAAAAAGGGTAATTCCCTCGCCTGGGAAGAATAATGTTACAAAACTAAAGTATGAAGAGGATACAGAGTGTCACCCTTCTTCCATTATCCCCTTCTGGTTCAGTTCAGGTTTCTCGTCCAGTGCCTCCTCGTCTAGTCAAGTTGTCGCCTTTTTTAGAGGCTTAGTTACTAACGATTCGGCAAATGCCAGGAAATTCCCCGACAGGAATATACCAAACTGTCTGCTGGGGTATCAAGTTTTCAGAAATTGGATCACAAACCAGGCGCCCGTCTATTTTCTTTCAAAACACTTAAGTTAAATTCATATTTTTCCACAGTTTTAGATACAAATAACTTCAGTTCAAATTCAAATTCCCAGAGTTTTCCAGATTTTCCTGAATCTATTTGACTGATTTTTCAATGTTTCCCTGGTCTTTAGGGCTAATTGTTAAATTCCCTGAAGTCAATGACCCTATCTTTAAACCTTTTTGACTGTTTTTTAAATTCAACGACTTATCGAGGTTTTTCCTGGTCATTTTTAAATTCCCTGATCTTTAAGGCTCATTTTTAAATTCCCTGATATCATTGATACAATTTTAAATTCCCTGATATCATTGATACAATTTTAAATTCCCTGATATCATTGATATAATTTTAAATTCCCTGAAATTTACAGGATTTCCCTGATCTTTAAGGCTCGTTATTAAAATTCCCTGACTTTTCAAGGCTTATCCCTGACTTCTGAGGGCCTTGTAATTATCCCTAGCTATGCCCACAATTCTTTAAATCCCAAATTACCCGCAAAACAAGCAGTCCCATAGCCACACGCTTCCCGAAACAGACCCCCCTCCTTTTATAATTCAACCTCTTTCCAGTTTCTATTGAATTTAACGCTATGTTAATTTTCCGCATCCATAAATTTTAAACTTAAGATTATATTGTGGGTCACTGCATTTTAAACACTTCGTTCACGTGCCGGAACACGAGGGATTGGACATCATCTCAATAATGATACATCAGTCTTTCCCATGCACCTAATATTATAAGCAACCTTCCGACCTCTTATTATGTTGACGATATGAACTATTTACAACAATAACTAAAAACATCAAAATAAGTTAATAACAATAAATATAAAACAAACAGGAAGACGTTTTCTGGTCAAGGCGGCTTATCTTGATTAAATTTAAACTCGAATTAAAATAATGTTTTAATACCAAATGTGCTTTTTGTAATGCCTGGGATAGATTTAATTTTAGAAGTAGGAATGGAGTCTAACGGTTAGTGTTTACTTCAGTCCCTCCGACTCCATAGACCACCCAGTGTAGAGCCCCTCCCTCCAACACGCATAACGAAAAGTTTCAATTATCTTATTGGCTCACTTAAACTACGTTTTGATGACGTTGCTGACGGGGACGGCGAAAAATACCTAATTCCTTTTAACCTCTGTCGCTATGAACCGCCGCCTCTTCTTTCATACCCCCCCCCCGTCCCGAGGAAGGGGGTCCGGGACTTTGACGCGCGCGCCCAGATATTACTCTGTTCTCCATTCCTACTTCTAAAATTAAATCTATCCCTGGTAATATTTATAATACTACAGTGTTTTGCAAGAAGGTGATCTCACAATGCTGGTTTTTGCTTCACTCCTGGAATTAATGGAAAGGTCTATGTAAACTCGATGGGCTAAAGTTGCATTTCCTCATTTTGAGTTGGGAGTCAAGGATTAGATCCATTTAAGGGGTAGTGAAGGAAATACCCTGTTTTGTAGAATAATAACATTGTTTCGTCACGCTACTCTCCTTCGCTCCTAATCTCCCTCTACCTCGTTTCTAACAGACGCCTCTTGGGCTACGTACTTCTAAAATAACAATTAAATACAAAAGGAAAGGATCCAGAGGCCATAGAATAAATTGAAGTCTTAATAAGAACTTAAAAAACTCTTTCGAAATTAATTTTAAATTGGGGGGAATTTCACGAGTATTATAATGTTAGAAAGGAGATAGGGCAGGCCAAACCGCTGAGATGCTATAGACTCTGTAGACGGGAATTCATACAACTCACAGGAATTATTGTGTGTATGTTTGAATATTTCATTATCCCTTTGATATTTATTAAAATTATTTTTATACTATTTTATTAAAAATTAGCTAAATCGGAAATGATAGGAACTTAGTTAAGGAATTAAATGTTTATAATCAGCGCTTAATTAGTTGCGTCGCAAGGGTAAGGCTTTGAAAATATGATTGCCAATAAATTGCAGTTGTATTGCCATTAGGTCGTCACAATTCAGCAATAATAAAATATATTTTTTAAATCTACTCCGAAGTTATATACTCCTTGTAGCCAATTAAAAAAATCAATCTTTCTTAATTAGATCATAAGCGAGGGATTTTTCTTTACAATTAAAGCAAGATATTGCAGCTGCATTGCCATAAAGTTGCCCCAATTCAGCTATAACAGAAAAAAATTCCGAAAACGGTGTATGTTTTGAACAATTTACTCCGAAGCTATATATTCCTTGTAGCCAATTAAAAATATATTTTTCTTATTTAGATCATTAGTGAGGGTAAGCCTTTCCAATTAAGCAAGATATTGCATCGTTATTGCCATAAACTTTCCCCCAATTCAGCAATAACAGAAAAAATTCTTAAAAGAACATTCTAAAAAAAGGCGTAGATTTCCAAAAAAATCTACTCCGAAGTTATATACTCCTTGTAGCCAATTAAAAATCTATCTTTTCCATCAATAATAATTAAAATTGTGTGTGTGTATATATATAATAAAGGGGGGGAGGGGATCAGCTTGCAGCTGTCCCATGATACCTCGCGTGAAATTGAGGTCAATGTCTTGGACCTCTATTATCTGATTTCGCTAAATCAGCGTTTTTACTCTACTCTTTAATTTTTTTTTTGGCAAGTTTGGTTTTTAAACAAAAAGGAAAAATAATCTAAATGCGAATGAGCTAGTCCGCCCATGGTTCCATAGAACGCTTCTACCTCTTCCTTGGTTGTGACGTCACGTCCCTTTAAAAATATAATATACCCTATTTTTCCCCCAGCAGCTATGAAACCCACACTGTCTCGGTTGTTACGTCGAGAAACCGCAGACGATTTAAAAACACCAAATAAGGGTATTTAAAAAGGCGTTAACTAAGCTGCTTGCTTGCTTATAGCTCTTCAAATCCACTTATCATATGATATTGCGTACCAAGACAAATTTCTCTATTTTGAAAATTGGAATTGGAATTATATGGTTTTTTTATTTCTTTAAGTTATTTTGAAGATGTTTTCTATTTAAATTTGTTTATAAATTTAGGCCTTTATAATTATTTTGTTAATTGGATAATTTTTTCGGGATTAGTTTATATTATTTCATTATTTCTTTAAATTATTTTGTATATTTCATTAAATTTAATTAAAGTTCTATGCCTAATATCTCTATTTTGTTATTTGGATAATTTTTTCTGGATTAATATATTTTATTTCATTAAATTTTTTTTAATTATTTTGAATATTTTATTTCCTATTTAAATTTGACGTTGAATAATTATTATAATTAATTTTTATTAAATTTAATTAAAGTTCTAATTGGATAATATATATTTCTAATATTCTTTTAATGTATTTTGGATATTTTATTTTCTATTTAAATTTATGGGCCGCTAATTATAATTAACTGTATTACTTCTAAATAAATTATAATTTCGTTTTCGCTTAATTATTATTTAATTACTGTTTATGTATTTTTAATTAGATATGTACACGCGTAATTATCCAACCCGCGTGATGAAATTAATTAACTCTGGTTTTATAAGAGATACGGGGATGTTCTTTGATACTAAACACTTGAAGTTACGACAACCAGGGCCCGAGTAATCAAGCAAAACGTTCATAGACATCCTCTGAATAGGATTAACATGTGCTTACTTACGCCCTAACCTTTCAACTCTGCTTCTATAAGAGATACGGGGAAGCCATTTGAGTATGTTATAGTCTTATTTGTCCTCTTTCCAAAAATACTAAATACTTAAAACAATAAGGGTCCGAGTAATTAAGCAAAATATCATAGACATCCTTTCCATAGGATTTACATGGGCTTATTTACACGACACCTTACAACTATGGTTCTATTAGAGATACAAGGAAATCCTTTGGGTAATCATTTTATAACCCTAATAGTTCTCTATAAGTCTGCGAAAGGTTTGACCTTTGACCTGAAATATTTCCTTTAATTAGTTAAATATTTAAGGAAAGGGTCTAATCATTAATGGTTATCCGAGGGCTAATCATTAATGGTTATCCGAGGGGCTAATCATTGTCAAATTTCCTGTACACCGATTACGTGTGATCATATTAGCACTGTCAAGGGTGGGGCTTTTAAAGACTTTGAGTAATCACTTTAGTACAGTCAAAGGTACAGCCGTGTACACCGATTACACAGAGTGACCGGCCCCTCGTGGTTACGAAACTGCGTTAACAACGTCCTCAATTTGACCTCTGACCCCAAAAATCTTAATATTCAACCTATAGTTGTAAAACGGGTTTTCTATGATAATTTTGATCCAATAGGAGACCAGGACCAGCATGTCTCCGCAAGAACAATAAAGAACAAGTAGAAAATCTATAAAATATAAAAGCATGAAACTAAAATGCGTCGGTTTCTCGAATTCTGTTTCGTAACGAATGTCGCCTACGATACCATCGGTGATACCGCAGAATCTAGCCAATCAAGAAGGCGCTCAGCCCTTATCGACGTCATATCACGTGTGAACCAAACCAGCGGCACTCGAATATTATTTTTTTATCCAAAAGTTCGTTAAGTCTGATAAAGAGAACCGCTCCCTGTCAGTTGGAAATCTCTGCGACTCGGAACAGGTCGTCTTCAACAAAGTTAAGAAGAACTAACTTTGAAATTATTTAATAATATTACGAAATGAGGGAAATTGTACATATCCAAGCTGGACAATGCGGCAATCAAATCGGAGCCAAGGTAATTACGAACATCATTTTATCATTAATTATAACTTAAACCGAATAAAATGGTTTTATTTTGGAAACATCTTGAAATGGTTTAAATTTCAAAGATTCCAATGGTCAAATAATTAAGAATTTTTCACGTACAAGTTAATTTGAGTTAAGGTCTTTTCAGACGCGGTAGAACTGTTTTATTCATTTAGATCAGTTAACTTTAGTTCAGTTAACTATTTGAGTCGTGAGAACAGAAGTTGGTTGAACAAGTTGAAATGGTTTAAATTTCAAAGATTGTAATGGTCAAATAATTAAGAATGTTTCACGTGCAAGTTAAATTATGTGAGTTAAGGCCTTTTCAGACGGTACAACTTTTTGATTCATTTAAATTAGTCAACTTAAGTTAACTATTTGAGTCGTGAGAACAGAAATTGGTTGGATTGCAAGTTGAATCACAAATTTTAAATTGATTACTGACCAATTTTTGCTGACTGAACGAATTCTTTAACCCAAATATATTTATATAGTTGAGTAAAAATTGTATGGCCTGAAAAGGGCTTTAAGTTGTGTCCTGGTTTAGGAATTACGATGTATTGATCGGTTTAAGCGGTAGAAATAGTTATTTTTAAATAGCGGTCAATAACTACTGTATATGGGAGTTGGCATTTCGACTCAAGGTTGTAGTAGAAAAGTAATCAATATAGGTAACTTCTAGTTTAATCTATTTTTGTCTAAAAATGTTACGCGTTTTATGTTAGCTAACTTCTACACATATTCTATTTTAAACTATACAGGGTGTTAATTTCTGATAAGCCTGTTATAAATTAAAGAGTATGTTCTTTGAGTCGATTTTGAGCCGATAATGTAACTTCTATCTCCATTCTGCCACAAAGGCCACTTTTTTTTAAATTAACATTGGAGAATTTTAGCGATGACCCCTTAATTAAATTAGAAATCAATCATTGTAATTAAGTTTCTTAATTAAATTTAAGGGGTCATCCTTACGTAGAATACTTTGACCAATCTTAACTCGAAAACAGTGTCCGTTGTTGCAAAATGTCATAAACCATATTCGACTTATTCCCCTAATTTAACATCCCCTTTAATTTACGGCAATCTTATCACAAACACCCTGTACAGTTTAAATTTATCAAATATTAATATTTAAAATACGGTTGCAGTTCTAAGGATTTTTCAAAATTAAATTCTTAAAATTTAAATTTGAAATTGCAGTTAAGAGCTATGCAGATTTTCTAGGCGTTGCATAAGGCTTAGTAACGAACTTGAAAAATAAAGTACCTTCTAACGGTTAAAAATAAAGTGAAATTAATCTGTCAGTTGATAATGCTTTGATAATAGACAATGTATCATACCATATGACGTATAAAAACGCCTCTGATAATGCAGACATTCTTATATATCTAACATAATTATCATATTACTAATATAAAGCGTGAACACGTAGTCATAGTTTTAATTCAATTTGAACAACTCCGGAATGTACCGTTAATAAAACATGTTATGATTCAAATTAGTTATTCCGAAGTGTTTGCCGACTTAACGGCAATGTCCGCATCTTATCTTCCTTCAACCACTCCTTGCCATTATAATTGAACCGGTTTCAAAATCCTTAAGAAACATCAGCTAGCTATATCTAATCAGTCGTTAAGTACTAACGACATCCTGTTCATTCAAGCATAAGTTAATGTTCCATAAGTATGACGCTACCTATACTTCGCAACGCTAGAGACTTACAGCTCTAGCTAGTTCCTCTTGAACGACGTAAGCTAGAATTGAAGTCCTACACTCGGTGGTTAATTATGCAGGACTTCCATCTAGGTCCTATTTAGTCTGCATTACTAAGCCCCCTTTGACAGCAGCGCCTCACCAGGCCTCCCTCGCTTTACCCTGAATCTATGACCTACTTCAATCACTTCACGACAAGCTCCAGTTTGTAAGCAGAGATTAATAAACTTACGGTGAACATATCTTATGAACTGATGATTCAAGTGGCATTTTTACTGCTTATGGGCACGATAAAAAAATTTAATCTGAAAATGCAATTAACAAGTTCATTCTGTTTCTTACGAACAGTTTTGGGAAGTTATCTCCGATGAACACGGAATTGACCCCACCGGTTCCTACCACGGAGATTCGGATCTCCAATTGGACAGAATCAATGTATACTACAACGAAGCTTCGGGTGGTAAATACGTTCCACGTGCCATACTCGTTGATCTCGAACCCGGTACCATGGACTCCGTCCGATCCGGTCCATTTGGGCAACTCTTCAGACCAGATAAC
The DNA here is from genome assembly GCF_054372755.1 of Phalangium opilio. NCBI lineage: Eukaryota > Metazoa > Arthropoda > Arachnida > Opiliones > Phalangiidae > Phalangium > Phalangium opilio. The sequence goes on from NW_028324148.1 coordinate 15,033,935, forward strand.
TTCATTTTCGGTATGTAATTATTGCCTAGCCTTGTTGGGAAACCTTGGGCATCGTTCGATACGTTTGTTTTTGGTCTTTATCAGGTCAGAGTGGTGCCGGTAACAATTGGGCGAAAGGTCATTACACGGAGGGTGCTGAATTAGTCGACAGCGTCATGGACGTCATCAGGAAAGAGTCCGAGAGCTGCGACTGCTTACAAGGATTCCAACTGACACATTCTTTGGGTGGCGGCACTGGTTCCGGAATGGGAACGCTACTCATTTCCAAAATTAGGGAGGAATACCCCGACAGAATCATGACCACCTTCTCAGTCGTTCCATCGCCCAAAGTGTCCGACACCGTCGTCGAACCTTACAACGCCACACTCTCGGTCCATCAACTGGTCGAGAACACCGACGAAACATTCTGCATCGATAACGAAGCTCTATACGACATCTGCTTCCGCACCTTGAAGCTGACCAGCCCCTCTTACGGAGATCTCAACCATCTGGTTTCGGCCACCATGTCCGGAGTGACGACCTGCTTGAGGTTCCCCGGTCAACTCAACGCCGATTTGAGAAAATTGGCCGTCAACATGGTTCCATTCCCGCGTCTACATTTCTTCATGCCCGGCTTCGCCCCCTTGACCTCTCGAGGCAGCCAGCAATACCGCGCCCTCTCCGTGCCCGAGTTGACGCAACAAATGTTCGACGCCAAGAACATGATGGCCGCTTGCGACCCCCGACACGGACGCTACTTGACCGTGGCCGCCATGTTCCGAGGACGCATGAGCATGAAGGAGGTTGACGAACAAATGCTCAACGTACAGAATAAGAACAGCAGCTACTTCGTTGAATGGATCCCCAACAACGTTAAGATCGCTGTCTGCGACATTCCACCAAAGGGACTCAAGATGTCCGCCACCTTCGTCGGCAACTCCACCGCCATCCAGGAAATCTTCAAGCGCATCTCCGAACAATTTACCGGTAAGCCTTTGTTGGCCCACGAATATGCGAGCTATCAATGGGACTGGGTAAGAAAATCTAATCTCTTGTCTTTGTCTTTTCAGCTATGTTCCGACGCAAGGCTTTCTTGCATTGGTACACTGGCGAGGGCATGGATGAAATGGAGTTCACCGAGGCCGAATCTAACATGAATGATCTCGTGTCCGAGTATCAGCAATACCAAGAGGCCACCGCTGATGACGAGGGCGAATTCGATAACGAAGAAGAAGCTGATGTCGATAACTAAACAAACTTGAATTCCGAGTGAATTTGGGTCAAATTTCAACCGAAAACTGGGGGCCTACTTGCATTCTTGCGAAATCAAAAAAAAAAAATGAAGTCCACAACAGAGGGAATAACAAAAAAGAATTAACTTTTGTAACAAAAAAAAAACCAGACACAAATTAAAAATATTAATAAAATTGTTATAACAGAACTTTTATAAGAAACGTCTATTGTCATTCATATCAAATTATAGTCAACTAGTATCACAAGTTTATAAGATATGTCCCCATAAGTCTAACACTTCCTATCCATTTGGTATTGCTAACCACAAGCGAGGATTGCAGACTACACTCGCAGGTTAATTTTGCAGGACTTCCATCTAGTCCTATTTACTGCATTACTAAGCCTTTGACAGCAGCGCCTCACCAGCTCGAGCTAGTTCTACAACGACAAGCGAGAATTGCAGACTATACTCTATTTTGTAGTTCATCTTCCTATTTCGTCTGTAATAATTAAGCCTTTGATAGCGCCTCACCAGGCGTCATTCGCTTTACCTCGAATCTATGACCTACCTCACTAACTTCATGACAAGCTCCAGTTTCTAAGTTACCAGTGACAAACGTATGCTTAAATAATTTGAATGATTGCCAAAGTCATCTAAAACTGATTTCCAAAGTCCCTGATCCCCACCCAAAATCGGGAAAAGTTTCAGCAGCCATCAACGTTATAAAAAAAAACTTTATTTATTACGAAAGACTTCAAGGTACAAATGTATTTATATTTAACAACAATGAAAGGTAATGTTTATAAACTGTAGTCTTTTACAGTGTTTGAAAATACCAACTGTAGTCTTTTACAGTGTTTGAAAAATGACATGAAATGAAAAACAACTTGGGTTTGATAATTTTCATTTAACTTAAGGACTTAGCTTAGTAAAATATTTTTATTGACTTATCGGGTGTCCTACACTCTTTCGGCCGAAATGTATATAATTTGCGGCGCTTTACGTTTTAAGTCGGGTTTACGTGGAGTTTCGTTGGAATTTTGAACATTTTTGACCAGATTATCATAAGTTTCAACATTCGAGAGAGAATTCTCAGAATTTACAGTCCAATACTGAACATTTTCGACCGAATTCTCAGAATTTCCAGTCGAATACCGAACATTTTCGACCAAATTCGAATACTGATCATTTTCGACCGAATTCTCAGTCGAATTCGAATACTGATAATTTTCGACAGAATTCTCAGTCGAATTCGAATACTGATAATTTTCGACCGAATTCTCAGTCGAATTCGAATACTGATAATTTTCGACCGAATTCTCAGTCGAATTCGAATACTGATAATTTTCGACCGAACTCTCGTAACTTCCAACCGAATTCTCCGAATTCGCAAAACTTCCATTCGAAAACCGAATGATTTCGACCGAATCCTCAAAGCTTTCAGTCAAATACTGAACTATTTCGACCGAATCCTCAACATTTCCTGCCGAATACTCCACGTTTTCGACCGAATTCTGAATATTTTGTGATAGGGGCACATTTTTGTTAGGACTACTAACACTTCCCGACACTTTTTGCAACGATTCAACCGATTTCTTAGAATATTCGAGAAGTTTCTTAAAAGTAGCCATTTTCTGAACCTTTTCCGGGATTTCGGGGGTGGCATGCGCATTAACAATGGACGGATTATTCGCGAATGGTCGGAAATGAACTGGTGTTGACTGTTTTCTAATTCGGGGTGTCGGTTTCGGTAAAATGTCGTGCGGTTTTTTGCGTTTCCCCAAACTAATTCCTAATTTTTTCAGTTGATTTTTTGAAATCTTTTTCACGTTAATCGATTTACCTTGCAGAAATTTTGGCAATTTTTTCAGAACAATTCTAGGAACCTTTTTGAATAAACCACTTCCTATGGAATTTCGATCAATTTTCAAAGAATTTCGATCAACTTCCGACAAGTTTCGATCAACTTCCGACGAATTTCGATCAACTTCCGACGAATTTCGATCAACTTCCGACGAGTTTCGATCAACTTCCGACGAGTTTCGATCAACTTCCGACGAGTTTCGATCAACTTCCGACGAATTTCGATCAACTTCCGACGAATTTCGATCAACTTCCGACGAATTTCGATCAACTTCCGACGAATTTCGATCAAATTCCGGCGAATTTCGATCAAATTCCGACGAGTTTCGATCAACTTCCGACGAATTTCTATCAACTTCCGACGAGTTTCGATCAACTTCCGACGAGTTTCGATCAACTTCCGACGAGTTTCGATCAACTTCCGACGAGTTTCGATCAACTTCCGACGAATTTCGATCAAATTCCGACGAATTTCGATCAACTTCCGACGAGTTTCGATCAACTTCCGACGAGTTTCGATCAACTTCCGACGAATTTCGATCAACTTCCGACGAATTTCGATCAACTTCCGACGAATTTCGATCAAATTCCGACGAATTTCGATCAAATTCCGACGAATTTCGATCAACTTCCGACGAATTTCTATCAACTTCCGACGAATTTCTATCAACTTCCGACGAATTTCTATCAACTTCCGACGAATTTCGATCAACTTCCGACAAATTTCGATCAACTTCCGACAAATTTTGATCAACTTCCGACAAATTTCGATCAACTTCCGACAAATTTCGATCAACTTCCGACAAATTTCGATCAACTTCCGACAAATTTCGATCAAATTCCGAGGAAGAGACTACCTGACTTTGAACTATTTGAGGCATTATGGGTAAAAAACTGATTTGAAGATCCGAAGGTACGTATTGCGTATTGCTATTTTGCGATGGCAATACGGACATTGGCAAATGCAACAAACTAGGCTGAAGTTGCTTATCACGAGTGTCTTCAGCGACTGAGGAACATTTTCTGTTTAATATCACAGTTAATGGCGTTTCATTTTTGAGGATATCAATAACAATGTCCAAGTTCAAGGAAATTTCCTCCATTTCTTGGACAGTAACCTTTTCACGTTTTTGCAACAATTCCAAAGCTAAGTTAGTCTTTTGCTTTAGAATATTTTGCAAATCTTTTTTCGTTTGAACTTCTTCCAATAGTTCTCTTTGAACATGAGCGTTTTTGGGCACACGTTTCGCGCCTGAATTGCTTTGGGTACTTAGGAACTGATTTGAACTCGGAGAACTACTGATTACGTTAACGTTTTCCGAATTATTAACTGACTTGGCGGAGGGAGACGGTTTTAAAACTGATTTCGGTTTAGAAATAATATCACTTAATTTCACTGTTACATCGGGATTTTTGTCAGAAAACTTTCCTGATTTCGTTACCGCGACATCAGGACTAGACTTTGTTGCATTCAGTCTTATTATAGTCACACCGGAACTTAATGTACCTGATCTGATAGGCACATTATTTGACTTCGGTAAGGCACCGTTTACGGGTTTCCCTGATATGAAATCAGAGTACACCTCAGTATTTTTTAAATATGGGTTAATAACAGTATCAGCGGAATAAGGCGTAGTAGTTTCCTGAGTTACGGAATTTCCTGATGTCGATTCAAAACCCGCCTCTAAATAATCCATTTTACCGCCACTGACTTCAGAAAAGTCAGCAGAATTTTCTGAAGTGATAAATTCGTAGGATTCGCAATAAGACTCAGGGTAAGGATCAGGGGCTACAATTTGAAAGGATTCAGGAATTTCCTGACTTGACACGAGGGAAGATAAAGATATTTCCTGATTTGCTGCAACAGTTCTGTTTCCACCGATTTCCGAAATCGGTTTGTCAGTCGATGGTAAATCAATATCAAATTCGCGAATAATGTTATTTAAGTCTTTCATGTTAATGATTTGAAGTCGGGAATTTTTAAGCATTTCTTCAACAACTTTGTCCTTAGGAATGCCACTTGCTAATTTGCCTACGATAAGGTCATTTCAAGAGTTTAAAGGTTAAAGGTAACATCCTTAAAAGAAGGAAGGGCCTTTTTCTGAATATAAAAAGAATTAAATTTAAAAAATAAATAATTAGTCTTAAAAATAATCAAGGACTACTGTCTCGCTACCCGCCATCGCTTTAGTGGCGTCTGCTAATCAGAACCTCTTACCCCTATGGGATTGGTTGAATTCTCACAGGCTGAGAAAGGTAAGGGGTAAGGTAGGTTCGGGCTAGCAGACGCCACTAAAGCAATGGCGGGTGGCAATACAGTAGTCCTTGATTATTTTTATGACTAATTAAATGCTAATTATCATTCCTTTTATATTTAGAAAAAGGCCCTTCTTTTAAGGTATAATCCGTTATGTTACCTGAACTTTAACCTTTAATCCCATCATAAGTAAATAATAAAGCCCAATAAGTTCAACCGCGGTAGGCATTGCTAAGACTTGGTCCCTTTCCAAAATGTACCAGATTTTGGTTTGTGTCGCTGTTTACATTGTTTAAGAGCATCTGTTTAACTTATTGAGGTTTATTTATTACTAATTTAAGGTGGCACCAAATTGGGTAATTTACTTGATTTTTGCATTACATTGTTAGCAGTTAAGCGTGCATTAAGTTTACGAGCGTTAGTGTGTGCATTCATAACGGGTTACGACGCGTTTCCTAAGCCTAACTTTATGGGCATTATGATAGCAAAAATTCTAGACACTTTAGGCCTACTTAATAAAACTACGAAAAGTTCAAAGTTCGATCCAGTCAAAAAAATTTTAAGTTCAAATTTGCTAATAAAATTGTTAATGAGTATAGAGCAAGAGTTAAGAACAATGAAAAACACTTCAAATTAATGACCAAGGGTTAACAACAATGAAAAACCCTTCAAATTAATGACCAAGGGTTAAGAACAATGAAAAACTCTTCAAATTAATGACCAAGGGTTAAGAACAATGAAAAATCTCTTCAAATTAATGACAAAGGCATAAGAACAATGAAAAACCTGTTCAAAACTTCAAATTAATGACCAAGGGTTAAGAACAATGAAAAACTCTTCAAATTAATGACAAAGGCATAAGAACAATGAAAAACTTGTTCAAAACTTCAAACTAATGACCAAGGCTTAAGAACAATGAAAAATCTCTTCAAATTAATGACAAAGGCTTAAGAACAAAGAAAATTCTGATCAAATTGATGACCAAGGGTTAAAGATAATGAATTCAAAAATCTTTTCAATTCACTAGTTTTCACAAAAAGCTATATTTGACAAGGGCTAATTAAGGAAGCTTATAATCAATTAAAAATTATGCATTCAAAGAAAATAACAAAGCACGAATATATCTCTGCATCCCCCCTCCCCCCCCCTCGGTGCTGTGCACCAAACCACTGGCAAGGCCCAAACACCAAAAAAAATATTTTCCACTTACCAGCAATTCTAAACTTGTCTTCAGGCATTATTGGTAAATGTTCCAAGTCTCTATGGTGTCCAAAATGGGTTCGGTAATAGAGGACGGAAATTTTGTTACCTCGCAAAGCATATTCAATCAAAGCAGGGCAAGTTTTATTCATTCGAGTTAAGCCTTGGTTCTTCACTTTTCGAACTCCATCTTCTTTGGGATTGGGAATGGGAAGGTAACTTCCAGAATGGTGACAAGTGTACCATATTTTCTTGGTGCCATCTTTCAATATTAGAGCGGAACGGCGCGATTGAAAACGAACCATTTGACGACTTTCCTCTTCATTTTTCCACAAAAAAAATTCTGAAAGAAAATAAAAATTGCTCACTTATTTAACAATTTGGAAAAAAAAATGTTTAATTTTTTTTTGTAATTAGTAAATATAGATTGATATGCCTACCTTCTTGAGTATTGAATGACAAACATTCTCGAAAACAAGGTACATTATGTTGTTTCTTAATATGTAATCGTAATTGGGCGTTGTGTATGCAATTATAATTGCAATTTTCAGCTGGGCATTCCATTTTAGCGCGCGCAATTTTGGTAACTTTATGAACATTTTTCAAATGGTTCAGTAAAGTTTGTCTTGTTGAAAAACCTTTATTTATTTATTTAGTTCAGTACAGGTAAGCCATTAGAGCTTGGTTAGTACAACCGAGAGAGATTAACGATTTAGTTATACAGAGATTAACGATTTAGTTATACATTAGTAAAAAAAGAAAAAAAACAAAAAGAGATAAGTAACAAAGTAAAAAAAAAAAAAAAAAAAATAAGTGACAAAGTAGAAAAAAAGATAAGTAACAAAGTAAAAAACGGTATGACTACAGGTCAATTTGGGGTATTATTGAAGTGAGCCGATAACTTAGCGCGAAATTTTGATTTATCTGAGATGGTAATAATAGATTCAGGGAGTGCGTTCCAATCTGAGATGACAGTGTGGGTGAAATGATGTTGGCGGATAGACGTCAGGGCGCGTGGTTTTGCAAGTTTAAGGGAGTGTCCACGGGTAGAGGGATACGGTGCAGGGTGGAAAAAAGTTTCAACGTTAAGTGCCAATTTGTTATTAAAGAAGTCATGAAGTAAACATAGGTTGTTAATTTTATGGCGGATAATGACGGGATCAATTTTAAGTTTTTCTAATCGAGAAGGGGCTGGCAGTTTATCTAATTTTTGAGTTAGTTTAGTAAATTTGTTTTGGGCTTTCTGTAGGGCAGTAATACCAAGGGAGGAAGATGGTGTCCAAATAGGGGAGGCATAGTCAAAAATAGGCAGGGCCAATGCATTATAGAGGGTTTTAATGAGGGCTGGGGAGCGGTTGTTAAAATTACGACGAATTAAGCCTGATAGGGAATAAATCCTTTTAGAGACTTTATTGGTGTGGGAGGTAAATTTAAGGGATGGGTCCATTGTAACACCCAGGTCAGATTCAGATAGGGTGGCACGGATAGGTTGACCGTAGAGACGATAAGTATACCGTGGGTTAGAGGATCCTAGGTGAAGTACAGCGCATTTATTAATATTGAAGCTGAGGCCATGTTCAGAGGCCCAAGCTTCTACGGAATCCATAAACATATTTTTCGAATTTTATCCATTTTTCCTAAAATTGCCGTTTAATTAAAGTGTAATTATATTTTTATTCAACAGAATAAACGTATCACAATAACGTGGGTCGGTACTCAAACTGAAACTAAAACTAACTGCAAATAGCAGACGATTCTTTGAATAACAGGGGTGGAACCGTGGAAATAATCAATAAACACATATCACATTTTAGGAGCTTATTCATATCATCACATACAAAAATAATACTCCATTCTGGTTGAAACGGCGGTGTTATTGCTCCTAGTCAAAACCAAACTTCTCAAGGTTACCCCCAGAGTCCCAGCGGGTTTGGGTGGTAGGGGGGAAGGGGAAGGCACGCTATTGGTTGATAACCTCTTTGATGCCCGATGCCGTTTTCCGTTGGCTACCAGTAATTTACCACCATGGAGCAATATTTCAGGTGACATATATATAATTATGGCAATCTTAAAGAAGCTTTAGTTTCCCCTCCAATATTACTACTCCATGCAGAGTGCCAGTGAGTTTTGGCGCATTCGAGTGACGTAGCCAGGTTTTCGCGCGCATTTCTTCCCCATAAAGAAAGGATTCCGCCGAAGCAGCGTCCATTCTTGAGTCTTTTCGAACAAGGAGCGGTCTTCAACGGACAGCTGAAATATATTACAAAAAGTTAAATTTAATCAAAGTATTTAAAAATGAGGGAAATCGTCCACGTTCAAGCCGGACAGTGTGGAAACCAAATCGGAGCCAAAGTAAGAATAAATTTTGAATTAGATTAAAATTTAGGCGCGGAATCGGTTAGGTAATAGATAAGCGTGAATAGATAGCGCGCTATTGTTTTAACAGTAATAATTGATTAGGAATCGATATCTCTTCAAAATGTTATCAATTTATCAAAATGAACCTCTTTTAGGAAATTTGAGAGATATTTTGAGGCTAGAAATTTGATTAAACCTAATTAAAGCTGTGATGACGTAGCGGTACCCTCATAGGTTCACTGACTCGTAGTGACATATCTCCATTAAATTTAAATTCCGAGTTAATTTTTGCATTTTTCTTCGCTGTAGGGATAGTTTTAATCATATCTAGTTTAATAACTCAATTAAAATTCGAAATAATGTAACAGTTGCATAGCATTGTTAGCGCGAGTAAATTAGGGTGTGGCAGCACTTCTTCAGTTAGCCTCGCTCATGTTCGGGTCGCGGCGACCGTTACAATTCAAACTTGCGATTGTATTTAAATTTGAAATCGTAACGGCTTTTCTTTAATTGCGGTTAACGAGTTCCCCTAGTTTTTTCAAAATTAAAAGTACCTCTTCATTGATGCGTAGGTTTTTCCCAGTAAAATTTGACAATCAAAAGATTTTATTATTTTTTTAAATATAATTGTTAATTTTAAATTTAAGCCCCGAATTTAATTATGTTGCGATATAAAAATCGGTTTAATCTTAAATAAATTTGAAATTTAACCATTATCGAAGTACCTCTACATGTTCAATGGGGAAAGACTCAATTCAGTTTAAAGCGGGGAAGGAGCGATACGCGTAATGCAGTCATTACCCATCTTTTCATTGCCCCGCCTTTAACCCATATTACTTAATTTAAGGTGAACATTTGACTAGTCAGACTTAAGCCTACTTCTGTCAGTTAACTTGGAATTTTGCCATCGGATTTAAACGTAAACTCGTGTTTATCCTAATCTCAATTAAATTAAATTAACATTGAATAAATTACGTCACGATGTTTAGCTGTTTTTAGCGCGTAATTAGTAGCCACGCCCTAGGCTAAAACACTGCATTAAATGTTTGCAGTGTTTGTGGCTAAGTTTTAAATTAAATTAAACCCCTTTGAGACTAAAGAAAAAATAGACTACGTAATCCGTGTACACCTACATGATTCTAAAAGCGGCCATATTCCCTATATGGTATTGTAGTTTCCTCAAAACCAGTTTGATCTGGCTCAAGGGTGTATCCTAATTTCCTAAAGCTTGTATCCACGGTGACTCACTCCTCACTCGCACCACCAAGTCTAGCTTCTATTGATTTTTCTGCCTTTACCTTCCATGGGATTATAGAGCGTCAAGCCGGGAATTATTATTATTATGGATTTTTAAGTGTAGCCTTATGTAATAACATAAATTAAAGGTCTACTTAATGGGACTCGATTCGCAAATTAGAAATATATAGAGTAATTTCTTTCCCATATACGGCAACGTCATAACCCTCTATCTCTTACCTTAGAGATATCCCCCCATCCCCTTCCCTTCCGGGGGCAAATAGTATTCTCTAGTACAAAGTTGCCCCTAACGTAGGGGATACACAGTTCACTCCCCCTCTCAGCCGAAATTACTCTATACCTTAGCTTTAGGCTGTTATGTCATTGGTCACAATTTGTGACTAAGGCTGTGAACAGTTCACGTAATAGTTTAGCGCTTAAAGAAAGTTATTCTAGCCCTGACGTAGTTTAATTTTTTATAGTTTTGAAATGGGGTTCACAAGTTGTGACTGAACATAATTCGTCACAATTTGTGAACAGTTACCACTTACTAAGTTAGCCCATTTTATATGCAGTCTAATTTTAGTGTTATGAAACGGAGGGACATTGTTCACAAATTGTGACCAATGATGCCCGAGCTAAGGTCTATTCAGTCACAATTTGTGAACAGTTCAGTTATGATAGCCCTTTTTATTTGGAGTTACGTTCTAGTGTTTTAGGGCAAATGGACACTGGTCACAAATTGTGACTGAAAATACCTTAGCTTAGTATCATAGGTCACAACTTGTGATTAGTCTACACTTATTACGCTACCCTTGCAGTAATTTTAGGCATTGTTTCAAAAGTAATGGACAATGTTAACAGATGATTACTGAATATATCTTAGATATAAGCATCAGTGGTCACAATTTGTGACTAAACCGTGAAACAATCTTAATTTTATAGAAATAAAAAAAATTAAATGTGTCGCGCCTCTATTTCTAGTTTTGGGAAGTAATCTCCGATGAACACGGAATTGACCCCACTGGTTCCTACCACGGAGAATCTGACCTCCAATTAGACAGAATTAATGTCTACTACAATGAAGCTTCGGGTGGAAAATATGTCCCTCGAGCTATCCTCGTTGATTTGGAGCCTGGTACCATGGATTCCGTTCGCTCTGGTCCCTTTGGTCAACTCTTCAGACCAGACAACTTCATTTTCGGTAAGATCACCGGCGCCTAGTCTAATAAACCCCAGTTCCCGCGGAAGCTAAGCCTTTGACGTCAGTTACTAAGTCTAACGATGCGTAGCGTAAGATGTTACATGATCTTGGGTTATGGTCCAGTGGTTTCTTGCCACGTGTGAATGACCAAGGCCATGGAGCTTTGGTTAACACGTACCTGAACTTAGTTTTAGTCTTTTAGGGAAATTTGAAACCACCTATTTTAATCTTTGCAAGCCAATCAGGCGTGAAGATCAATTACTTGTTGATTGATTAACCTTGTTGGGAAACCTTGGGCATCGTTAGATATGTTTGTTTTTGGTCTTTATCAGGTCAGAGTGGTGCCGGTAACAATTGGGCGAAAGGTCATTACACGGAAGGTGCTGAATTAGTCGACAGCGTCATGGACGTCATCAGGAAAGAGTCCGAGAGCTGCGACTGCTTACAAGGATTCCAACTGACACATTCTTTGGGTGGCGGCACTGGTTCCGGAATGGGAACGCTACTCATTTCCAAAATTAGGGAGGAATACCCCGACAGAATCATGACAACCTTCTCAGTCGTTCCATCGCCCAAAGTGTCCGACACCGTCGTCGAACCTTACAACGCCACACTCTCGGTCCACCAACTGGTCGAGAACACCGACGAAACATTCTGCATCGATAACGAAGCTCTATACGACATCTGCTTCCGCACCTTGAAGCTGACCAGCCCCTCTTACGGAGATCTCAACCATCTGGTTTCGGCCACCATGTCCGGAGTAACGACCTGCTTGAGGTTCCCCGGTCAACTCAACGCCGATTTGAGAAAATTGGCCGTCAACATGGTTCCATTCCCGCGTCTACATTTCTTCATGCCCGGTTTCGCCCCCTTGACCTCTCGAGGCAGCCAGCAATACCGCGCCCTCTCCGTGCCCGAGTTGACGCAACAAATGTTCGACGCCAAGAACATGATGGCCGCTTGCGATCCCCGACACGGACGCTACTTGACCGTGGCCGCCATGTTCCGAGGACGCATGAGCATGAAGGAGGTTGACGAACAAATGCTCAACGTACAGAACAAGAACAGCAGCTACTTTGTCGAATGGATCCCCAACAACGTTAAGATCGCTGTCTGCGACATTCCACCAAAGGGACTCAAGATGTCCGCTACCTTTGTCGGCAACTCCACCGCCATTCAAGAAATCTTCAAGCGCATCTCCGAACAATTCACCGGTAAGCCTTTGTTGGTCCACGAATATGCGAGCTATCAATGAGCAAGGAAATTTAATGTCTTGTCGCAACTAATATGCGAGCTATCAATGGGACTAGGTAAGAAAATCTTAACGTCTTGTCTTTGTCTCTCTACAGCTATGTTCCGACGCAAGGCTTTCTTGCATTGGTACACTGGTGAGGGCATGGATGAAATGGAGTTCACTGAGGCCGAGTCCAACATGAACGATCTGATCTCCGAATACCAACAATATCAAGAGGCCACCGCTGATGATGAAGGCGAATTCGAAAATGAGGAAGAGGGAGTCGATGCCGAAGGAATCTAAACTGTTAAAACACAAAAGAAAATTAAAACCAAAATTCATAATGTAAAGTAACATTCGATAAACAAAGTTATTATGAGATAAGAAAAAAAGCAACTATCCCTATTTTTTGGCATAACATTTGATATTGTTTTCTAACCATTAAATAAGTTCAAGGAAATAAAAACTAACTTGTTCAATTCAGCGATTATTCGTGGTCTTTTTTGCAATTTTATTTAAACTTTGGCCTACTTGATATAACTTAATGGTATGGTTGTAGTTAAGCCTACAGTGTGGTTGGGAAAGGTTAGTACATGGACCAATGATATGTAATGGCAACAATAGAGTAGTGTCGGTAGAGAGGGGAGTAGACTGTTTATCCCTCCCTCTAGGCGCGCTTTTGTAAGAGGGCATACTGTACGCGCCTGGTAGGGGGATGACACTGGGCTAAGAGATAGAAGGGTGTGACGTTTGCGTACGTAGAACTGACATCTAGCTCTAGCTCAGTGTCATCCCCCCTACCAGGCGCGTACAGTATCCCCTCTTACAAAAGCGCGCCTAGAGGGAGGGATACACAGTCTACTCCCCCCTCTACCGACACTACTCTATGGTATGACGTTTGCATAGTAGAACTGACATTACTCTATTGCCAGTTGGGATCAGGAACCTAGTAACGATTAGTTGAAGGAACATTGCCACAGATTGGGGGATGTTATAAATGGCACGAAAGTCGGGGATATCATTAAAAACCAAAATATTTGCTGGACAACCATCCACTTAGGTGAGTTATCACGCCATGTTCCTAAAACTTCCTTTTAACCATACACCAAAATATTCATAATAACTGGGCCTAAATGTTAGGGAATTAGTGCACTAATGGTAATCGTCAAGTGAAGGTAACAATGGACAGGAACAAACAAGGAACTTTGTAACAACTAGCTAATAAGCTTCAAACCCAAGAACCTTATCTTTAATGTTAGGGAAATAGTTTGAAACTTTCGTGGTAACCTTGTCCATGCACTAATGCTATGACGTGATTGCCAAGTAAACGTAACCATTAACAAGAACTAACCAGGAACTTCGTAACAATTAACTGATAAGCTTAGAACCCAAGAACCTTATCTTATCCCGTTTTGATGCCTTATCCTTCAACCCTAGAGGCCTAGACTAGACTGGTTCCAAAAACCTAATCATCTAACCTAGGCGGAACATTCTGTATAATTAACAGTAAGTGCCCTTATCAAGTTGTAGACATCATTGTTACTTGAAATCAGAATCCGGGCGGCAAGTTCAGATTATGAAAATCCACGTCGCTTTTGGAAATGCCGTCGAAAAAATTACAAGAACTTTAACGGTTGCAATTACAAGTTGCTAAAAATAGCACCAATACGCGGAAGAATTTCAAAACGTTATTTCACAATAAAACCCCCACCAAATGAAAGTTTCACGGGATCCTGCAAGATGACATTGCAAATTATAGAACCCCAAAATAACCTGGCTTGGTAATAAATAACACCATTTATAACTAATTTTAATTGCAAATACCGAAATATAGGTACTAATCTTTAACTTAAAATGTTTTCACCACACTAGAGGGCTAATAATAACTGTCAGATTCAATATAGACCGATTACGAAATACACGTAATCATTTTAGCACTATCAAGGGAAGGGCTTTTAAAGATTACGCGTAATCACTTTAGTACAGTCAAAGGTACAACCTTATACACCGATTACACTATAAGTGACCGGCCCCTTGCACCGCACAAACACTTTCAAAATTCCTTTTTAAAAGTAACACCTCATTTCTAACAATGCAACAATACAACGGAAAAGTAAATCAAACTGACAGCGAAAATTGAAATTCTAAAGAAGACTAGACTACCCCATGTCCCCTGTGTTTACACTTCAAAAGAAACTATTTCACCATAACCCCCCCCCCTCTCAAAACAACCTTTTAGCGAGTTTAACCCTCCCCCGTTTAGAGCCCCATAATAACGTGGTCCGATAATCGTCCCATGGCACAACCAAAGACCCCCCATAGACCATAGTGGCTGACTCAGACTAACCCGTTCGTAGTTCCACGGGAGGAGAGATGGGTCATGTGCAGCAATGGTGGGTCTCCCACAGAGCTTGTATTATTGTCGACGTCTTCGAGGATGCTGGGAGGACTTCGGTGCAGTAGATCGGGGGTACGGAGGCTACGTGACGTTATAGCATAAGTTTATAAGATGTCTCTTCCATAAGTATGACACTTCATACACAAGTTCGTAATGCTACTGAGAGACAGCTCGAACTAGTTAGAGGGGGAACGAGTGAACGACGGAAGCGAGTCAATTGAAGTCGACTACACTCGGTGGTGGTTAATTTTGCATCAGGACTTCCATATCTAGGTCCTATTTAGTCTGCATTACTAAGCCCCCTTTGACAGCAGCGCCTCACTCACCAGGCCTCCCTCGCTTTACCTGAATCTATGACCTACCTCTCTTACTTCATGACAAACTTACGCCCAACATATCTTATAAACTTATGCTTATAGGTATCTGAAAGGTTTAATTGGATCCAGAGCCACATATCTGCTAAAGATTATGGATGTTTCAATCGCCTTTAAAACACTGCGTTTGAAATTTTTGAAGGGGTATAAAATTTTATTTGTTTCAAAAGCTTCACAGTCACAAATTGCAAAATTCGATAAACACTTTTTGCTTCTGTAAATTATTACAAAACGTATCGTACTAGGCCTACAAATGGTCGGCAAAAGCGAATACCCTTACATGACTTAGTATTCCTCCGCCTTAGGTATTCGCCCGCTGACAACTGATGATGAAAATGAATATATGGATAAATATTTGCGAACTGAATAGAGCTATCTCAGAAGACTTAGTATGACGTCACAGATGCTATTTGCCCATAGAACCAAAGTGGTACCAATTAAACATATGGCCGCCCACTAAACCCGTGACGTTATACCTAGGCACTGACGTCACAACTGAGATAACTCTATAGCGGGAACGTATAAAAATTATATATTTACGTATTTGAAACATTTAAAATATTTGAACAGGCTAACGTGCTGCTACGCTAATGGGGATGCCTTGTGACCTTATAGTCTTTGAGCAGCTTGTATCTTCGTACTTTCACAAGCTGCTCAATGGTTATAAAAACCTATTCGGTGGTCGCTACTTGACGGAAGACTTAATTTAGGAAGGTTGGATTACTTATGATTTGACTAGTCTATTTTTAAGCACTATTTTTCACCATTAAATTATAATTAATAATAATTAAGCTTACATCGTCGAGCCATATAAAAACACTAAATTAAAAAATAATTATTGCTGAAATTAACGCAAAATTAATTAATACTTTCATGAAAATATATTATTATAAATTTCCAACTCAAACTTTACTAACATGAAACTGCAGGAGTCTAATATTGATTGTTTTTTTTTTCGAATATTATTTAAGTTAATTTCGAATTATTTTTTATTTAAGTATTTCATGACTCATGATTTTCCTAATTTATAAATCATGAAATGCTCGTGATTGGTTGTTTTGATCAGATTTCGAATTATATTTATTATATCGGATTTATTTCAAATTTATTTTTTGAATGTTTGAGAGTTTATTTTCCCCGACTGATGTTTGTTAGACTCCTTGAGTTTTAATTCATGATTCATGGGGTTTTTACGCATGATTCGTGGGATTTTAATTCATGATTCATGAGGTTTTTACACATGATTCATGAGGTTTTATTTCATGATTCATGAGGTTTCATTTCATGATTCATGAGGTTTCATTTCATGATTCATGGGTTGTTTTAATTCATGATTCATGGGTTGTTTTAATTCACGATTCATGGGTTGTTTTAAGTCACGATTCATGGGTTAAATTAATCCACGATTCATGGGGTCAAATTAATCCACGATTCATGGGGTCAAATTAATCCACGATTCATGGGGTCAAATTAATTCACGATTCATGGGGTCAAATTAATCCACGATTCGCGGGGGTCAAATTAATCCACGATTCGCGGGGGTCAAATTAATTCACGATTCATGGGGTCAAATTAATACACGATTCATGGGGTCAAATTAATTCACGATTCATGGGGTCAAATTAATTCACGATTCATGGGGTCAAATTAATTCACGATTCATGGGGTCAAATTAATCTACGATTCATGGGGTTTAAATTAATCCACTGTTCATGGGCTCAAATTAATCCACGATTCATGGGGTCAAATTAATTCACGATTCACAGGGTTTAAATTAACGATTCATGGGAAGCTTTAAATTATATCCCATGACTCATGAAACTTTGCAAGTTAATCTTGCATAGTCTAAAACGAAAAAAAAAAGCGAAAAAAAAAATAAAAAAAATTTAAATTAAAAATTGAAAAATAAAAAATAAAATTTAAAAATATTTTTTTTTTTAAATTTCCTTAATTGCTTAAAATTTAGCGCTTCGGAATTCATGAAATAATGAATAATTATTCCTTATCAAATTTCAGTAGCACACGATTTTAAAGGGACTATAACCTGGGCGGGAAGCTTAATTGCTAAAATTGGCATTAGTTGAATTAAAATTAAAATTAAAAGCCAACTGAACTATTTTCTTAAAATAACGTCTAATTGCGAACGATAAGGAAAAAAAGGGTTAAAATATTTTTTCAACTCGTAAGTTGTAACCAATTTGCTGTAAAAGCTAGGTTACAAACCGTTGCACACTTTGACCTCTGGTTGACCTCTATTTGCGCACAAAAAAATAAAGAAAAACAATGCAGAACCTGTTTGTTTTTTTTTTGTATAAAAAAAATTATTTGTTTTTCTACAAAATGCAATGCTTATTAATTATTAATTAATTTTGACCTAAAATTAAAATAATATTCATAATATTTTATTAAAATTTAAATCAATTAATTAATTAATTTAATCTAGTTTAGTTTAATTTAATTATTGAAGTAAGTTAGTTAGTAAAAAAATCCTAGAAAAATGTTTTAATTATTATTATTATTAATTAAAAGGCGTATTATATTAATTAATTCCTAATTAAGTTTAATTAATTAATTTAATTAAGTAGCGTTGGAATGAAGATATTTAGATCCACGAAGAACACGATGATCACATATGAAACATATTCCTGACGTCAGAAAGAAATTAAAAATAGAGTAATTTAATTAAATATAACATTTCAAAATAATTAATTAATAATTAAATATGACTAATTAATTAAGACGAAGAAAAACTAAAATTTCTAAACTACGGTAGCTTAATTAATTAAGTTTTAATAAGTCAGCCTTGTTAATTCAATTAATTAATTAAAATGAAGATAGGTGTTGGTAGTTACTTTGTTAGGTGTTAGTTAGCCATACCATTTACTTCTTTTTGCTCTTGCCGAGGGTGAGAGTGTGCGATTGCGTCAAGGATTGATTCTGCGCTTGTTGCAGGGCAATCTTGCGTTTGTTGAAATCGTTCATGGAATCCTCGAGTTTCTTGCGATCGTCCTCCAATTTTTTCTTTTCCTCGGCGTGTTGTTTCTTGAGGGCGTCGAACTTGGAGTGCAATTCCTTCTCGGCCTCTTTCAACTCGGCTTCCTTTTCCTTGACGCGAACCACGAACATTTGACGCATTTCTTCTTCCTTTCGTTGCATCTCCTGAAGATGTTCTTGACGTTTTTGTTCGTACGTTTCTTGGAAACTCACCTTAAATATGCCCAGTCAAAAACATATTGATTCGTGTCATTTTCGGATCATGATATTGCCATTTTAGGCCTATTTTTAAACTATTTGAATGTTTTAGACCGAATTTTAAACTATTTGAACATTTTAGGCTTCTTTTCAAACTATTCGAACATTTTAGGCTTATTTTCAAACTATTCGAACATTTTAGGCTTCTTTTCAAACTATTCGAACATTTTAGACCGAATTTTTAACTATTTGAACATTTTAGACCGAATTTTTAACTATTTGAACATTTTAGACCGAA
The DNA here is from genome assembly GCF_054372755.1 of Phalangium opilio. Classification (NCBI taxonomy): domain Eukaryota; kingdom Metazoa; phylum Arthropoda; class Arachnida; order Opiliones; family Phalangiidae; genus Phalangium; species Phalangium opilio. The sequence goes on from NW_028324148.1 coordinate 15,052,762, forward strand.
TTTTTAACTAATTTGAACATTTTAGACCGAATTTTTAACTAATTTGAACATTTTAGACCGAATTTTTAACTAATTTGAACATTTTAGACCGAATTTTTCACTAATTTGAACATTTTAGATCGAATCTTTAACTAATTTGAACATTTTAGACAGAATTTTTAACTATTTGAACATTTTAGACCGAATTTTAAATTTTTCGACCGTTTTAGACCGAATTTTAAATTTCTCGACCGTTTTAGACCGAATTTTATATATTTTTCCACCGTTTTCGACCGAAATTTGAATTTCTCGACCGTTTCAGCCCGAATTTTAAATTTCTCGACCGTTTCAGACCGAATTTTAAAGTTATTAACCTTTTTCGGCCTATTATTAAACTTCTCGACCGTTTCAAACCGAATTTTAAATTTCTCGACCGTTTCAGACCGAATTTTAAAGTTATTAACCTTTTTAGGCCTATTATTAAACTTCTCGACCGTTTTAGGCCTATTATTAAACTTCTCGACCGTTTTAGGCCAATTTTTTTATTCATTTACCATTTTAGGCCTATTTTGAACTTTCCCTGACCCCGAGTCACAAAAACTTACAGGTTTATTATCGGCCCCGACATCGGAGAATCCCATTTGTTCGAGTCGCATTCTCCTGTACAACTCGTAATGGCGTGCGTGCGTCTGTTCCCTCATGTCCTCCATATTGGTCCTCAACAACATTTCTCGCAGTTTAACGAAATCGCAATGATTTTCGTTCTCAACTTGTACCGTTCCCCAAGGGTATTGGCGAGCTCGAACGTTTTTGTTGCCAATGCGATAAAAATCCGAACTCCCAACTACGGCAAAGGGAATGTGCGAATTCATGGAGCCATTAATCTCCGAGACAGTTTCATCGTCCGTTGGGAACTGGTAGATTTGGACGCCGTTGCTAACTAATTCGCTCATGATTTTAATTTTGAATCTTTGAAGTTCAACTTTGGAGACGGTATCGGCTTTGGCGATGATTGGAATGATGTTAACCTACAAATCGTTCTAATTATTTAGATAATTGCATCCAATAAGTTGAACTGATGACAAGATTGTCACAGTTCAAGACTTAAATTTATTGACAGATTAAGGCCTATTTTTAAATCCCCCGACCTATATAGGCCTATTTCGAACCCGCCGACCTATTCAGGCCTTTTTTCAAATCCCCACGACCTATTCAGGCCTTTTTTCAAATCCCCACGACCTATTTAGGCGTATTTTTAAATCCCCACGACCTATTTAGGCGTATTTTTAAATCCCCACGACCTATTTAGGCGTATTTTTAAATCCCCAACCTATTTAGGCGAATTTTTAAATCCCCAACCTATTTAGGCGAATTTTTAAATCCCCAACCTATTTAGGCGAATTTTTAAATCCCTGACCTATTTAGGCCTATTTTCAAAGCCCTGACCTATTTAGGCCTATTTTTAAACCCCCCACCCTATTTTTAACCCCCCCCACCCTATTTAGGCCTATTTTTAAACCCCCACCCTATTTAGTCCTATTTTTTAATCCCCCGACCCTATTTAGGCCTATTTTTTAATCCCCGACCCTATTTAGTCCTATTTTTTAATCCCCCGACCCTATTTAGTCCTATTTTTTAATCCCCCGACCCTATTTAGGCCTATTTTTTAATCCCCCAACCCTATTTAGGCCTATTTTTCAATCCCCCGACCTCTATAGTCCTATTTTTCAATCCCCCGACCTCTATAGTCCTATTTTTCAATCCCCCGACCTCTATAGTCCTATTTTTCAATCCCCCGACCTCTATAGTCCTATTTTTCAATCCCCCGACCTCTATAGTCCTATTTTTCAATCCCCCGACCTCTATAGTCCTATTTTTCAATCCCCCGACCTCTATAGTCCTATTTTTAAATCCCCAGACCTCTATAGTCCTATTTTTCAATCCCCCGACCTCTATAGTCCTATTTTTCAATCCCCCGACCTCTATAGTCCTATTTTTAAAACCCCCCTGACACTTCTGAAGTAATTTAGTTTGAAAAACTGACCTTGCTGTCGAGTTTCTTCATGCATATCAGATCTATGGACTTCAATCCGTGTCCAGTTGGGCAAATGAAGTAGAGGCAGATGTGAATTCGCGTATCGTGGAAGGTGGCCAAACTGCGCTTGATCTTCAATTCCTCTTGCAAGTAGGCCTCAAATTGGCCGTCAATGTAGTCAACTATCGATTTGAAACTATCGTCCTTGTTGATCTGATCGCCGTAGCCCACAGTGTCAACTATGGTTAGTTTCAAACGCACGTTACTCTCCTGCAGTTCGTACGTGTTCGACTTCAGCTTCACTCCCGGTAAATTGTGCGTGCTCTCCGTACTGTCGAATGTCGTGTTGAACAACGAGTCCATCAACGTAGATTTACCTAAATATGACGTGGACATAATCCCCATTTCACCAGAAATTCATAATATTGAGGAGCTTCACTGGAATGCCACTCAATAATAAACGAACTATAGAACCATTTTTATGTAAAATGGTAAAGTTCTAATCTTTTTGAATAAAAGCACTTTGAATAAAAATGGCGAAATTCTGAGTATTTTGAATAAAAATGGCGAAATTCTGAACATTTTGAATAAAAAATGGCGAAATTCTGAACATTTTGAATAAAAAATGGCGAAATTCTGAACATTTTGAATAAAAAACGGCGAAATTCTGAGCGTTTTAAATACAAAATGGCGAAATTCTGAGCGTTTTAAATACAAAATGGCGAAATTCTGAGCGTTTTAAATACAAAATGGCGAAATTCTGAGCATGTTGAATAAAAAATGGCGCAATTCTGAGCATTATAAATACAAAATGGCGAAATTCTAGCATTATAAATACAAAATGGCGAAATTCTAGCATTATAAATACAAAATGGCGAAATTCTAGCATTATAAATACAAAATGGCGAAATTCTAGCATTATAAATACAAAATGGCGAAATTCTGAGAAATTTAAACACAAAATCAAAATGGCGAAATTCTGAGCATTATAAATACAAAATGGCGAAATTCTGAGCATTATAAATACAAAATGGCGAAATTCTAGCATTATAAATACAAAATGGCGAAATTCTAGCATTATAAATACAAAATGGCGAAATTCTGAGAAATTTAAATACAAAATCAAAATGGCGAGATTCTGAGCATTTTCAATAAAAATACGGGGAAATTCTGAGCATTTTAAATACAAAATGAAAAAATTCCGAGCATTTTAAATAGAAAATGGTGAAATTCTGAATATTTATATACAAAATGGCGAAATTCTGAGCATTTTAAATACAAAATGGCGAAATTCTGAGCAATTACAAATATATATATATATTTTTTAGTGAAAGAAAACGTAATTGTGAGATTTTTTTAGTAAATACTGGAGAAATTCTGTCAATTTTGTAAAATCCAAAGAAATTCTGAGAATTTTTGTAAAATCCAAAGAAATTCTGAGAATTTTTGTAAAATCCAAAGAAATTCTGAGAATTTTTGTAAAATCCACAGAAATTCTGAGAATTTTTGTAAAATCCAAAGAAATTCTGAGAATTTTTATAAAAACAAAAGAAATTCTGAGAATTTTTATAAAAACAAAAGAAATTCTGAGAATTTTTATAAAAACAAAAGAAATTCTGAGAATTTTTATAAAAACAAAAGAAATTCTGAGAATTTTTATAAAAACAAAAGAAATTCTGAGAATTTTTATAAAAACAAAAGAAATTCTGAGAATTTTTATAAAAACAAAAGAAATTCTGAGAATTTTTATAAAAACAAAAGAAATTCTGAGAATTTTTGTAAAAACAAAAGAAATAAAAATAGTGAAATTCTGAGCTTTAAAATAAAAACTAGTGAAATATTCTGAGCTTTAAAATAAAAACTAGTGAAATATTCTGAGCTTTAAAATAAAAACTAGTGAAATTCTGAGCTTTAAAGCAAAAACTAGTAAAATTCTGAGCTTTAAAGCAAAAAGCAGTCAAACTATGACTTTCACTTTTGCTTTTAGTAACAAAATAGTGAAATCATTAGCTAGAGAACTAGCTGAGCCTCTATTAAATGAAAACCACATTCATGTTTGCCCAACACAGACAAACATCTCTGACAACTAACAATGCCCAACCCTAATGTTACTTATCTATACCAACCAGTACTAAAACTAATCCTTGACAATTAACAAACAAAGGAGTTTCGACTCACCCAATCCAGTTTCTCCAATACACATGATATTAAAAGTAAATCCCTGTTGCACCGATTTATTAACGAGTTGATCTGGTAGGCTATCAAAGCCAACATGCCCTTGCAATCTCAATGAACGGCAATTATTGCCACCATTAGATTCATTATTTTCAACAGCACCGACATTATTGTCGATCTTCATCCTTTCCACTTCGACTGAGGCCATGGAATGAATTTCCAAATAATTACCTGCAATTAATTAGCAATTTTTGACCGTTAGGCTTAACCGTTATCATGAATAAACATCCTGTCATTTACGAAATTAGGCTTAGCATTACGTGCTTTTGTTATGTAAATAACACAAATAATTAAAGACGAACCTGAGTGGGTTAATGAATATGAATTGTATTGTAAGTTTTAAAAAACCGAATTTATTATTTTATTTAGGACACATCCGTTACGGGAATTTTGACGTTAGTCACGGCGGTTTTTAGGGTTAGGCCGCTAAGTAAAGGTACAGATGGTCAGGTCAGGGCCTACTGCATCACGACGTAATTCAGGGATGCCAGATTGAAAACCTTCAACCCGCCAAAATCAAATTGGAAACAAGCCCAAAAAACCGCCAATCGGTGTCTCGAAAAGAAGCCCAAAAACTGCCTAAGATCTAAACTATCCAGCCCAAAAACAAGCCAAAAATTTATCGTGAAAATTTGGAATTTGTTTTTTTTAGAAATTTTAATGCAAATTACATACTGACAACATTTTTAAAACGCAAAACAAAATGAAATCATTTTATTTAATCATGAATTATAAGCCGCTCAAAAGTTTTGACAGCACCATTTGTCAGTTTTTTTGGGCATTCTAATGATCTTCCCCTATTGGCGGTATTTTAAGTACAGAAAGCCAAAGAAAAACCCCGACAAGCCCAATTTCCAGCCAACGTCCAACCCTTTTATTTCAAGCCAATATTTTTGAGAAGAAGCCCAATTGGCGGCTTTCCAGCCCAATATGGCAACCGTGCGACGTATTCGTATAGAGGTATATCACTGTTAACACAAAAATCACGACTACAGGACTGCTAATAAGTAAAAATATTATTTAATTCGTCTGTTGCCATGGCTATCTTGAATACCTTTTTATAATATTGATAGCCTTGGATTTTTAAAATTAATTTTTCCAAATATTAATAAAGCTATTACGCTAAAATAAAATGAATATTTCAAAATGTTAAAATAAAAATCCACAAACAGGAAATACTTCAAACATGATCGCCAATCAGCTTCACCTTTCCTCTCAATGGCGGGAAAATTTAATTACTTTATAAACACGTGTAGATTTACAAATTTTAGGCCTTGTCAACTTTTACTTAGAAATTTTTGAAAATATCTTTATTCTCCGTTAATAGTACAATAAATGTCTTTACTAATTTAACATTTTTTTGGCATTTATTAAAATTGAGGAACTTTATTTTTTTAATGTTATTTTTAATCACTAAAAACTTTCTTTGGCAATCTTATTAATTTAACTTGTGTGAATTACTAATTTAAGAACCATTTAAAATTAATTAACACTTTCTTAGTCAACTATTTAACGTTAGAATATGGGTTTTTAATTTAAACCATTTTCGATAAGATTACAGAATAAAATTTTGTCACAAAAAAAAAATAAAAAACTCTAAGCCTTGGCCTTACTTAAAACAAACAAAGAAACTACAAAAATCAAAGTCGTCAATTTAATAAAACTTAAAAAAATTAGAGATAAGTACCTTAGGCAACTATTTAACGTTTTTGATAAGATTATAATATAAAAGTTTGTAAAAAAAAACCCCTAAGCCTTGGCCTACAAAAATCAAAGTCGTCGATTTAATAAAATTGAAGACAAATTAGAGATAAGTAAAATGATTAATATGTTACTGAAGACACGTATAATAATAAAAATGGAATTATGTTAGTAAAAATAAAGTACTTAGTCAAACTCAGCCTCATCTTCTAATCGGTAATTGGCCATATCAGCTTGCGCGGACCAAGCCGAATGTCTGGCTCCATCCATGGCCCTAGCGACTCTATTATCGTCCCTGAGTCTATGAGACCCACCACCAATTGTGGCACCGCATTCGTTGCAACGACCTTCAACCATGGCCCCTCCACACTCGGTAATACAATAAACGTGTCCATTGGGACAAGTGTACCAATGTCCCTGAGAGAGACCCATGGCTTTAAGTATTTGTAACTTCTCATCCTGGGTAATCCCAATTACGGCTCCTTCGCTGAGGACAACCAGTTTTTGTTTCATAATGTTTAGTTCCTTGAAGTCAGCTTCCGTCATGGCTTTATTAACCAGTAACTTCTCCAGGATGACGTCGAAGAATTCTTTGGCTCGCAATGAACCGTTTACACGAATTTTGCCGAAATCTTTCAAGAAATTGTGTAAGGATTGCAAACGACGCGTTTCGTTTGACAAGTCCTGGATTAGCTGGTTCGTTTGGCGACCTGACCTTCGCATTCTGGGTACAGATTTAAACGATATTTTTAACTTTCAAGGAGTGTCTAAGGTCATTTTCCATCAACACTTTTAATTGCATAAAAGTCAGAATGTTGTGGGTTTAAAAATAACTAGTACCACTAACATAAGACATGTTCCTTCCATAAGCATGACAATTCGTAACGCTACTTACAGCTCGAGCTAGTTCGAGAACTACGAGTGAGAATTGAAGTCCTACACTCGGTGGAGACGGTGGTTAATTTTGCAGGGCTTCCATCTAGGTCCTATTTAGTCTATACTAAGCCTTTGACAACAGCGCTTTACCTCGAATCTATGACCTACCACACTCACTTCATGACAAGCTCCAGTTTGTAACCAGAATTTACAAACTTATGGAATGAACATATCTTATCAACTTATGCACTAACTCCAAAAAAGGTTGGTAGAACAGAAGTGCATTGGGAATTTGGGATAGTTCCATTTTTGTAATTTTGAGCTAACTCATCCCGAAAATACTCCCAAATTTTATCCAGTTTAGGGTGTCCCTTGTGGCAAAGCGTCATAGCACATTTTCCACATAAAATCACCCATGGAACCCACTATACTTTGGTCAAAAATGAAACACCATGCCTGAACAGTGTCGGACTCGGATCAACACCCCCGGGGGCCTCTATGCACTGGACGTTCATGGGCCAATGTGATATGAGACCTGAGAGCTTAAGGCTGACCATCGGGGGCCCCTATGCACGAGACATTCATGGGCCCACTGTGATATGACAGCTGAGAGCTTAAGGCTGACCATCGGGGGCCCCCTATGCACGAGACATTCATGGGCCCACTGTGATATGACAGCTGAGAGCTTAAGGCTGATCATCGGGGGCCCCTATGCACGAGACATTCATGGGCCCACTGTGATATGACAGCTGAGAGCTTAAGGCTGACCATAGGGGGCCCTCTGAGCACTGGGGACTCTAGGCACGCGCTTAGAGGATACTAATCCGGCACTGTGCAGCGTAAACTTCCACGAAAATTACCCAACCAATATGAAATTCCCTGACGTGTATGACAATTTTAAAATTCTCTGACGCCCGTTTTCAAAATCCCAACGGACAACCCTCCATTATCTTCCCTGGCCCTTTCCCTGATATAATTTGATAGGCACTTACTTTTGCGTCATTCTTTCAATCGTGTACGAGGTAAAGTCCAAGGCCTTTTGATACAAAGACTTCAGGTCCAAGTTTGACGCATTGAGGACACTATCATCTAAGCTGTTCTCAACTTTCTCCACCTCTTTCAAGATACTCAAGTAATTTCGAAATATGATCAAACTATCCTGATCCAAGGTGTAGTCCGCAAAGATGGCCATCAAGTATTTCAGGCACTCCTTGTACTTGACACTCTGCGGATTCAGGTACGTGGTCGTGGCGAAGACCACTCGCAATTTGCTTCTCGTCTTCAAATCGTGATCAAAATTGCTGACATCCGTTTCCAGAATTGCCTGATCACGTTTGTTCTTGTCTAATTCCCCAAAGGCTTTTCGTTTCACGGTTTCTATTCGAGCTAGGGCTGCCTTAACCTCGTTCCCGAACCTTAGGTTGCGTCTGATTGGTGTTTTACATTTGGGACACGAGAGTATTTTGACTTCGCTAGTCTTTTCGTTCTGGGCTTGAATCCATTTGGTTAAGCCATAGATTTCGATGACGTGTTTGCAGTCTTCCAACTGAATAAATCTGTATCGCGAGAATTTATAGCTCTTAGATCTGTGTTCCTTAATTACCCTTGACTTTTGATATTATTGCTTATTATAAACACAACGTCAACTAGTAATTTTAACAGAAGACTGATTTGTTGCAATAAGTGCAACGCTGTATCGATCAAAGTTAATTACAACTTCATTAAACCCAAGTAATTTTCCCGACTAACAACATTAGACCATTAAGTCCGATGTACTTCAAATGTCGGTGGAGATAATTGTAGAGAGACACTTACCTGGCCTTTGGATGGTCCTCCTCCCCAAAGAATATCGTTTCCAACTCTTCCTTATTGCACGTTCGGCAAAGCTTCGGACACGGCTCTCCGCACATTCCAACGCAAATATGTCCGCATTTTAGTTTCCTGGTGCACGTAAACTTGCACGGGGGTCTGTTGCAAATCTCTCCGCATTTGGCAAGACATTTGTGATGTTTACAGCTCCATTTACACTTTTCCAAACAAGGCGGACAAGGATAGCCGCACGTCTGTTGACATCGACTATGAGGACACCTATTGTCGCAACGGTACCCGCACGGTGGGCAACTATTGGAACAAGGCGCCTGACAAGCGTGTCCGCAAACCAGAATCTTCTTGCAAGGCATATTGCAAGGGGCGTGAAGTCTCCCTTGAAAGCACTCTCCGCAACTGCCGGAACAAGTGTGTTCGCAATTCAACTTCGCGTTGCATTTTGCGGCGCAATTTTCTTGTAAATTGACGCGATCCTTGGATTTATAGCAACTGGATTTGACTACGTGCCCGCAATCCAATTGCACATTCACTTTGGAGATGCAATTAGTTTGGCAAGGCTTACCGCATTTTTTATCGCATTTATGGCCGCAACTCAAAACCTTGGGACAATTACCATTGCAAGCGTCGATGAGTTCAGCGTTATCCTTGGAAAAAAGGCACTGTATTCGGATATCGTGTCCGCATGGTCCAGTAACGGTGACGAGTCTCCTGCAATCGCCACAACGTTCCCCGCATGTTCTGGGGCATCCATGACCGCATGTTAGCAACTTGCGACAAGGCAGTGTACATTTATGTGACTTTTCATCAACGTGGCATGGCAGGAATACTTCGTGGCCACATTTGGGAACAGTTTTCATAACCCTAACCACGCAATCTCCGCATGGTTCGTGGCACTTTTTGGGACATCGATGTTTTAAAGGACAGTTGACGCGTTCGCAAGGTTTAGGGCATTTAACATCCTGATGTTCCTTGTTCAAGGGATGACACTTTTTCTCACAGACATGTCCGCAAGGCAACCGAAAATCACAAGGTTCAGCGCAACCTCCATCCGGTACTTGGCTGAAATCGAATGAAGAGGCGACTTCAACGACATTTCCGTGATTCTGGCATTTCAATTGTAACCTGGGACCAATAGCCTTGGTTGTCTCCAAGGTTTTTGTTATATTGGACCATAGCGGACTTTTTTGGGCGAATAAATCAAAATTGCCAATACAAAAGAGTCCCTTCTTAGCCCTGGACAACGCGACGCAAACACGGTTCTCAGTCTTCAAAAAGCCTATATAACCATCCTCGTTACTTCTGACAAAGGACAGCAAGATAATGTCATTCTCCTCGCCTTGAAAATTGTCAACCACCGTGGCTCTCACCTCCCTCAGGGACCCGGTCAACAAACGTTTGATGGTAAATAACTGTCCCAAGTAGGTCGTTAAAATAGTGATTTTAGTGGGTTCGTAACCTTGCTGCAAGATATACCGGACCAAAGACACGAGAAATTGCGCTTCGTGGTTATTGACTCGCGATGTACTATCGGTTTCCTGTTGCTCATTGTGAGAGTGTTTTACAAAGAAGACGCTTTTGTTGAAACCCATGATTTCTTCGTACTTAAAAACGGACTCGTGGTCCTCAAGATCGCTGTAGATATGAGGGACAAGTAGTCGCGATATATCCGGTTTCATTCTGTGTTGAATACCCAATCGGACAAACGGTACCCCATTGTTGATCAAGCGTTCGAAGAGCGATATTTCCAGATTGTATTTCTTAGCCAAGTCGTAGACGACAGGGTTGGGTCGCAACTGTTGATGGTCACCAATAAGGACCAAGTGTTTCGTGTACTTACTGAGCGACGTTACAATCTGAGCTTCGAGTACTTCGGCCGCTTCTTCGACGATGACAATCTTGGAACGTATGTTACGAACCAAGTGTCGATACTTTGCAGCACCCGTTGTGGTCATACCAATGACCAAGGCGGCTTTGGCGACGATAATCTCTTCTTCCGTTTTGGCTTCTCCGATGGTGGCCAGCTTCCTCTCGTACTCTCGTTTCAAGTCGTCGACATCCGTTTCGATGGTTGTGGTGTATAAGTTAATCCACGTCTTGTACAAACGCCATTTTTCGTCCATTTCGAGGCTCCAAACGTTGCGGCGTTTCAGGATCTCGTCTTCAGTTAGAACCTGGGACGATTTCATCTTGGACATCAAGTATTTTTGACGCGATTTCTTGCCGCCTTGCGTCTGCCATTGACCAGCATTAGCGCCGTTTCTCGGTTGTGGAACTTGATTCGCGGTATCATCGTCGGAATCGGAATCATTTACGTCAACGACAACGCGATTGCGATTTTCTACTCGGTCCTCTTGGCGTTGGGCCATGAGGTACTCTACGTCCTCTTCGTCAGACAATTCCTCATCTTCGTCATTAGGTAATTGCGCTTGTCTGTCATGGTAAATTAAGATTTGTGGTTGGTATCCTGCGCAAGCAGCTAGGTTTGGACAACATTTTTATATTGAAAATCCCCGACTTTTCCAGCTTAACCCTGACGATATTTTGCCCATATCCCTGGGACCATTTTAAGATGACACTTGAGCCCATATTTATCTTTGCTCGAAGCAATCATGGTTTGCTATACCAAACATAATCCCTGACATATCCCCGAGTTTTCAAAACGAAACTTTAAATCCCTGACGTATTCCCCCATTTTCCAAATCCCTGACTTTTCCAGGTTTCGTACGAACCCTGGCAAATGTAACCCTTCTTGACGAAAAACCATATTTGCAAAGACAGGTGCAAAAACATGGGATTTTATAGGAATTACAGGACACCGTTTCATGCAAGCGGAAGTATATCAAGTACTTATGCCTCAGCTGAAAATCGGGTTTTCGATGGTATTCAAAGAGATGTTCATCAACGCGGGATTTTATGGGAATTAAGTACAGGACACCGATAAAGAGGATTACCAAGCGGAAGTATTTCAAGTACTTACCCGTTAGCCGCGGCGGCGGCTTCTCGTGGAAGTTGTACAGGTGGTGGTGGTGGTACTTCCTCATATTCACCAGCATCCAAGTCCAACTCTTCCTCAACCGCTTCCTCCGCATCGGACACGTTCAAGTCTTCAACCTCGATTTCGCGATAGTCTGGCACAATTAGCGCATTTTCATTTGGGACGTTCCAAACGTGTTCCGGTATTTGAAGACCCAACCAATATTGCATAATGGAACCAAGGTGTTTGCTGGACAACCTTAAGTTCTTGGGGGCATCGTTCAAAAAGCTTTGGTAATGGATATCGTGCATGACGTCTCTCAAAGCCACTTCCGACTGAATATCCTTATTGATTGACTTAAGGGTACGTTCTTTTGATTTTATGTCGTGCAACATTCGCTCCAATTCCCTTTTCATGTCGCGAAAATGTCTGCCCATTTGGTTACCGCCTGGCATACTGCGAGAGTAGACTCGTTTAAGGTGGTTCATGGCAAAGGGTTTCAGGGCATCGCTGCCGCTTCTACCGCCCATGCGTACGATTTTGTCAGTTAGTTTAAGTACCCCTTCCAGGAACTGGTCCAAAGCGTGATTTGTGTAGCAGACGATCTGAATTAAGTGTGGGTACGATTTTAGGCTACGCGCACTTGAAGCCCAACTTTGGAACCCCATAACTCTAGCTTAAACAAATTTCCAGGGAAATCCCTTGAGCATGTGTTCGCCCTAATTGTCCTCTATGAAAACATACTAATTACTTGGCCCTATCTTAATCAGGACTCGAGATATACAGGTTTGAAATCAAACACCTTATTCTGACCAATGGAGCTATACCCGTACATCCGACTTTGATGAAGAGCCCTAAGTTAAACAGCCTTATTCTTGACCCTAAGAGCCGAAGCCGAACCTGTCCTCTACCCAGCCCTACTAAACACAGGGGCCCAGATAAAACCCCTAAATTTGCAATTACTTACCAGAATGGGATTGCGTTCTTCGCCCTCAAGTTCATTCCAAGCTTTTTGATTATGTAACAAGGCTTCCATTATCTTCAGTCCCACGAAAGTCTTTCCGGTCCCAGGTGGTCCCTGAATTATGCTAAGTTTTTGTCTAAGGGCCGATTTCAACGCTTTGTACTGAGATGGGTCCAAATTGAAATCCTTGGCGGTAAGCCAAGCACTATCGTCGCACAATATAATGGGTACTTGTCTGGTAGACATTTTGCAAGGACAAGTTAAGTCCTTAAGTCCAATCTATATAAGTCACGAAAAACATTGTTGCGCGGGTACTGTGACAACCCTGATGACTAGCCAAGTCGGGATTGTTAACCAGCTTACCTTTAATCGAACATTCATGCTGGCCATCCGACACAGACCCTCAATGGGCTCCAACTGTACCAAAGTCCGCAAGCAATACACCGTATCGTCATTCAAGTAATCTGGTCTGTCCATTTTCTTTTGCAACTCCACGATGTACTCCTTGAGTGGGAAACTATCCTCCTCAATATCTTGCAGGGCCGTCAAGACGTGTCGACTGGCTTCGAAGTAGGCCTCGGTTTCGACCATGGTAAAGCTTTCAGCCTGGACATTCATAATCTCATCCTGTTTTTCGAACTTGATCCCCAGTTGTCCGTTTTTCAATTTCTCCACGTCGCGTTCGGACACGGTTCCGAAGTAGATCGTTTCGAAGTTGTCAAAGGTTAAGCAAACGAGGGACCCGTACAGCAGACGCTTACTCTTTTCCCATTGGACTCGTCTTCCGTTAGCAACTTCGAATTTAACCGAGTGTACCACCCCGTCATCCGTCAAGATTATTTGACTGATTTTAACGTTCTCATACACTTTGATATCTTGCAAGCGTTGCTTGGTTTTGTTGTTTTTGATTTGTTCCAAGTACATCGCGATTCCTTTAAGGATGTGTAAGTACAGTGTAAGTATCTCGCGTCGCGGTGTAACATGTCATTAGGGGTTGCCATCATGAAATCGCTATAGCTCAGTTTTCAACTCTGTATTGGGAACGCTGTAACTTTACCGTAACTTAATTTCCGGGGAAATCCCTTGAGTCATATGTATGGTAGCTCTAATTGTAGACTATCCAACCGTACTAAATCCTTGGCCCTATCTCAACAGGGCTACAGGTGTACAGCCTCGAGTTCGAGGTGTCCGTGATAGTTCAAATAGGCTTATGCAAAAATCTTGGGTGACTTACCTGAATTAGGTCGCGTTCTTTACCCCTATAAGCCCATTGCAACCTTTTTGATCATGTACCAAACATATCAAACACAAACAAGTATGATTTGATCTTCCCCTGACCTTTTAAGGCCAAACAAAAGCTAGTTGTTAAGGTTAAGAGGGATATTTTCTAACCCATCCATTTTCTCCCTGACCAATGGCAACCCTGTCGATCTTATAGCATTTACAAGACCAAAACTGACCTTCTCTTAAGGGTCTGATGAAATCCTCCCTAAGCAACCTAAACTGGACATCCAAATAATGTTCTACATTCTTGTAGCGTCCTTCAACTATATTCGCCCTCAGGAACGGTCTCGCATTGGTAATTAAGTCGTATTTATCAGGGAAAATTGGGATATCCCTAAAGTAATTGGGTACTTCATCTTCGGGCAGTTTCTTGGTGGCATGTACAACGCTGAAATTATCAACCAAGCTATTCTTGACCGCGTCCAAGGTCTCCAAACGTTCTAAATAGCGCCTTTGTTCCCCTAGGACGTTGGTCAAACGTTTAATGGTGTCCCCGGCTAAGGGCAATAGTATTTGCGTGGTCATAAGTGATTCTTGAGGATGGAACTTTTGTAATGTTTCAATCAAGTCCAAGAGATGACCCATTGACACGAGACGATAGGCGTTTGGGGGACTGTTCTGGGTTTCGAGCAAGTACTTTATGAGGTGACTTGTAAGGAATTTCTCATTCTCCTTCAATAGATTTATAAGGAATTGGGAACGATTTTCCTTATGCTCGCATTGGCAACCCAAGGATATGACTTGAAGACATTTACCAATCTTATCGTTACTGAGGAAATTTTCATTCAATAGTTCTTTGAACCTTAATTTTGAACGTAACACTTAATCAATATTTTTTTATACACGGTGTCCCAAAAGAAGGAATGCAGTGAGGTGGTTCTATAGGAAATCGGTTTTGAGTCAAAGTGTTCTATGATATTTTGTCCCCACAAGGGACACACTATCACGAGTTACGATCATTGGAGTGATTCACCCATAAAGCACTGCTATAATCATAACTTGTGTTAGGGTTGTCCCTTGTGGGGCAAAATCGGTGGTCATAGAAGTATAGAACATTTTCGACTCAAATAGAACCATCCCACTCATGTACTTCGGTCTACCACGATTTTTGGAACACCCTATCGCATTTGAAGCAATTTTGCTAAATATCGCGCCATTTTAGTCAATAGTAACATTTAGGTTCTACTTAAAGACATGTCAGGAGTGATCGCTTACCCGCTACGATTCGAATTGACGGTAAAGACGACTTCCGCCGGTGACTTTGTCTCCAATTCTTCAAGTTTTCGGAATCCCATTGGGTATAATTGTTTAGCTTGTCGTTGTAATCCACCAATGGCATTCTCTTCACGACCATCATTGCCATTCCTAGTAGGTGGTCTTTCGTCATGGTTCACCTCACCAATCACAGGGTGTCCGCCAGCGTCTCTACCATCACCTCCCTGGTTGCGTCTATTCCCTCCAGGACCATTTCCACCACGCCCTCTACGGTTTTGGTTTTGAGGGCCACGAGGTTGGGCGCCTCCGAAGCCATCATGGTCGTCTTGGTCGCGTCTGTTACCTCCGGGAGCATTTCCACCATGTCCTCTACGGTCTTGGTTTTGAGGGCCACGAGGACCTCCGTTTTCTTGACGGTTTCCTCGACGTCCACGACCTTCGTTATGTCCACCACGCGGTCCTCTGTTCCCTTGAGGACCATTCGCGTTAAATTGTTCCTGAGCAATTTCGAAGAGGTCTCTTTGGTCCGCGTCATTGTTTTGGTTACGGCGTCCACGAAAAGGTCGCCGGTTCATTTTAACCGTGGAAGAATTGCTGCAAATGAATTTGCGGTAGCTCCATTGAATACCAGCGTGATATGTTAGCAAAGAATTGCTGTAGGCATAAATGAATTTGCGGTAGCTCCATTGAATACCAGCGTGATATGTTACCAGCGTTGGCACACATTTTATTATTTTATTAATTTCAAAATATTAAATTGACATTTTACATTTTAAACTGGTTTTCCTTGAAGGTTCAAAGTAATTTTTTTCCGTAACAAATTTTGATTTCCACTTTCATTTCAATTTTATATTAAGAAGAGCCAAAAACAATGTCGTGGGTTTAAAAATGACTAGCGTCGTGAACAATAGTTCATGCAAGAAGCGATATCTAGTTTATTAGGGAGAAGGAATAAGACGCCTAAGTATTCGCGCGCCATAGTCCTGCAGTCCCCCTTCGATAATACAAAGGGGGGGGGGACGTAAAAGGAGGTCCCGGGCTATTCGCCTCTCCTCAGTCGGAAAATACGGAATTCTATAGTCATTCGCGTCGCCCTGACGTGAGTTTCAAGAACCAATGAGATGCTGGTTGTAATTTAGAGGCGGGGGGGATTAACTCCGGACAGGCTACGTTTGGACTGGAGATAAAGAGCTGGAAATGTGCAGGCGAATTTATACCTTCTCCCTAATAAACTAGATATCACTTCTTGGTTCATGCTAGTACTACAATGCTCCTGCTACAATAGAAGGAAGTTCAAGTTACCCAAACCAATATGAAATTCCCAGACAACAGTTTTCACATTAGAGAGAGAAAAACCCCGATATGACGCGTAAATTCAAGGTCTACATGTACTGAAGTTGACTCGTTCCAAACGAATAATATTTGGAATTTGGCCAACAAAGAATATTTAAATACCAAGGTGAGTATCATTACGAAATAATTTTACATCAACAAATTTCAACAACGAAATAAAATAACAAAAACTTTGACGGTACGGTAGTGAGGCTCTGTAAAGGGCAGTTCATTTTCGAGGGGACACTCACTCTGGGCAGGGATAGATTTAATTTTAGAAGTAGGAATGGAGAACGGTTAGTATTTACTTGAGTGCGACTCATAGACACCCAGTATAGAGTCCCTCCCTTCAACGCGTAACGAAAAATTTAAATTATCTACGTTTTGATGACGTTGCTGACGGGGACGGCGAAAAACACGTAACACCATTTTACCTCTGTCGCTAACTATGACCCGCCTCTTCTTTCATACCCCCCCCCGGACTATGACGCGCGCAAAGACTCCATGACAAGCTCCAGTTTGTAACCAGTGACAAACTTATGGAACATATCTTATGAATTCAAGAATTTTACTTATGTAAAATGTAATAAAAATTAGTGTATCTTATCTTTTTTAGTTTAGAATTTATTGCAAATAAAATACTAGAGATAAGAATTTAAAATCAATCAGTGATAAAAGTTTTATCGCCTATTTTATCTCTATTCTGGGCATGCATTTTGATAACCGACCCAGGGCCATTTTATTATAATAATTATTATTTGGGATTCGGCAAATAATCCCCGAATACGGCGTGTGAAATTTTCCATTTCATTGTCAATCGATAAAGCAGTAAACGGGCGGTATATTTGTAATACGCAATTCAAAACCGCCATCAAATTTCGATTAGCGTATAAATAAAACTAAGCACACGCCGTGTTTGTGTTAGCCCTTCAGTTGGGTACTATGGAGCAATAGAAGACGGGAGAAGTTTTTCTTCTATTATCGTTAAAGGCAGGGCGTTACGCGATTGGTCGGAGGGGCTTATTTCAAATTAACCATGAAATCTGAACCTAATTTGAATTTTAAAATCCTTCCGAGGCTGTATTTCCTTTAATTTTTTCATTATGCAGACTGGTCTTATAATTAGAAGAAGAATTGATAGAAAAAATCACTTAAAGACTGCTTAGGCAGCATCAGGGTCTCCCGTGTTTATACCTCCATGTCGCCACTATGCCCCTCCCCATTTTGAGCGGGCTAATAAAATTTATTCCGCTAAAGCGTCTGCTCAGCTTAGAGTTCAATATTTGCTTATCGTTGTAGATTATTTTTATCCAATCAAATATTTAAACACTTGACAATAAACTTCGCAGATAACAACATTTGATTAAATTTGTTTAAAAGATATTTTTAGATATTACAAGTAGTAGGTAAGTTACGCCCTATAATCAAATTACTTGAAACTTTATTTTTTTACTTGAGTTATTAATCGTAATTAATAATTAATGGGCAGTTAATCTTAATTAATTACCATAATTAACTAATGTCTGGTTAATTCTAAAACTCATTCCATAAATATAAATAATACACTGTACTTTGTACCCAAAGTGTACAGGCTGAGTCGTTATAAATTCAAAGAAAGTAATGACCAAAGCGTTGGTAATGACACCTCATGACTTTAATTCTACTACAATACACGCGTAGATATGTACACTGACACTACCGGATGATAAAATTTCAACGCCCACCTAAATTACAACTACATAATCAAATTAACAACAATACCTAACCTAACCTTAAAAATTCAATAAAGAATGAAGATACTAACATGTTCATCGTTAATTTTAAACCTAATCTCAAGTATTTAAATTAAATGCTAATAACCCGTAAAATATTTAAATAAAAAAAACAACAAAAACTTACAAATGTTCGTCGTCACTAAGCCTTGGTCAATTTCCGGTGTTTTTTTAAGAACAATGCATTTCAACGTAAAATAGAATGTTATTTGAACGCCGCCTTTGAGACGGTTGGCTTTGGATATGATTGTGTTCACCACCGCATTTTCACACAGCGCTACAAATCGTCAACCGAGTAAACCGAAACTAAAACTTAAACCGAGAGTACTACCTCTGTACCTGTCGTCTCAGCAAAAATCCAAATTTACCGTCTGCAAGCAGCCGGCGTTCAACATGTATTAAAAACCAAGACAAACGGCCGCCGCTTGTATCTCAAATGGTATCTCTAGAATCTTTGTGGAACGGCGCACGCGCAGGGCGGGGCGAGACTGCTTTCATTGCCAAGGTCATATGTCTGTCAGAACTGCTAAGAAGACCCGGGGCCATTTTAAAAATGATGCTAGCTTGTTTTCAACGTAATATCGACTTAGTTACAAGTTAGCGAATAATTAAATACGGGTTAAATACCTAGTATTAATACATAACGTTAATTAACAATTTTTAATTAGTTTTACGCGAAATAAATAATAATCGGCTTTTATGTGAATTGCAATGGCGCCACTGCCGACCTAGCATTTTGATGAAAAACAAACTATTCTGCCTTTCACAACCTAAAAACTACATTTATGCCCGATTTGAGTTAAAGCACCTGAAGAGGCAGATACTAATTTTCTAAAATTGTTAAAAATCGACTTAAATCGGCAATTATTTGGGTTTTAAAATAGGCAACGAAAAGAAAACGATAATTAACAATTTTTAATTAGTTTTATGCGAAATAAATAATAATCCCCTTTTATGTGAATTGCAATGGCGCCACTGCCGACGTAGAATTTTGATGAGATGAAAAACAAACTATTGTGCCTTTCACAACATAAAAACTACATTTATGTCCGATTTGAGTTAAAGCACCTGAAGGGGCAGATACTAATTTTCTAAAAATGTTAAAAATCGACTTAGATCGGCAATTATTTGCGTTTTAAAATAGGCAACGATATGAAAACATTAATTAACGTTTATTTACACTTACTGGACCTTAAAAATAAATTAAATGTTTATTTTAGTGTAAAATTCAATCATAAATAAAAAAAGTCAAAATTATTAAGTGTTTAACTCTTTATTCGTAATTAAAAAAGAAAAAACAAGATAAAGTGTTAAACATAAACACTTGCATTAAAACGAAAAAACACATGGGAAAAAGAAATTATGAACGAAAATGTTTTTGAACGAGTTATATCCTAAAATTGAACATGAAAAAGAAAAAAAAACAACATGGCTGAGTTAACTTATCACAGCGTTGGGCTTCCATGTTCAACATGAATATATTGAATTGATGAACAAATGTTTATTTGAACTTTTCTTAAGTAATTGGAAGATTGCATTCGACGCAATTGGGGCAAATACCTTGCTCCAATAATCCACTTGGAATGCAATTAACATGACCATTAGGACAAGTGTACCATTTCCCAGCGGCGTACGCCATTGGTTCAACCAGCTGGATCATTTCAGATTCCATCTCCATGACTGGCTCGAAACCTGAGATGGAATCAAAATACCTTAAAACCATATCCCTGGTAACCCCGTAGTTTAAATTCTCTGACCCTCGTCAACCTAGGATTAAATTCCCTAATGACTGTTACAGGTTTTCCCTAACCTTTGACAACCCTATCTTAAATTCCCTGACTTCTCCAGGTTTTTCCCTAACCCTTAGCAACCCTATCTTAAATTCCCCGACTTTTCCAGGTTTTCTCTAACCCTTAGCAACCCCTTGCTTGAATTACCCGACTTTTCCAGGTTTTCCCTAACCCTTGACAAGCCCTATCTTAAATTCCCTGACTTCTCCAGGTTTTTCCCTAACCCTTAGCAACCCTATCTTAAATTCCCCGACTTTTCCAGGTTTTCCCTAACCCTTAGCAACCCTATCTTAAATTCCCCGACTTTTCCAGGTTTTCCCTAACCCTTAGCAACCCTATCTTAAATTCCCCGACTTTTGCCACATTTCCCTTGACCCTTGACAACCCTAGCTTACATTCCCTTAACTTTTACAGCTTTTCCCTAGCTTAAATTCCCCGACTTTTCCCACATTTCCCTTGACAACCCTAGCTTAAATTCCCTTAACTTTTCCAGCTTTTCCCTAACTGAATTTCCCCGACTTTTTCCACATTTTCCTTGACCTCTGACAACCCTACTTCAAATCCCCGACCTTTTCAACATTTTCCCTGACCCTTGACAACCCTAGCTTAAAACTCAACCGTCAACCCTAATTTAAATTCCCTGAAAAACAAACCCAAAACAAAAAACGAAAACTTACCCAAAATTTCCAGCAACTTGCGTTTCAATCCGGCCAAAATCTCGTTACAGGTCATTTCATCATGCTCTTGAAATAACAGAACGCTAAACATATCTTGGTAGCATTTCTTAAACTCGTCACTTTGCTGGGCGTAGATGTTAGCGTAAGTCTTAAGGAAGCGCATGGCGCACCTCAACCGACTATTCTCCTTTAAGAGATCATTGCTAATTTGCAAACTTCCGCTGAAAGCCGTATTGGTCATGCGCGAAGCCACGATACCGACAAAAGTGTCGAAATACTTCCTGACTTCGATCAGGATTTTCCCAAATCCGGGATCAGTTTGGGAATCGGGATCGAGCAATCGCAGATCATTTTCAATTTTCAACAAAGCTTGTAGAATCTCGACGTTATTTATGAAGGTGTACAAAATGGCGTGGCTAATCAGGTAACCCGGTTCCAAGAACCTCAGCATGGACGTCACGATGACGTAACTCCATTTGCTAATCGGTTTTCGCGTTACCAATTCATCCAATTTAATTCGCAAATTCGTTTGCGGTTCGGCGGTATGTTCGTAAATCGAAAAATATTTCAGCTTAAATTTTTCGATTCCCAAATTGGCCATTTTAATAAAATGGCGGAAGTAATTGCTTCGTCGAATGGGGGTGTAGCAACAAGGGCAACGAAAGACGTAAATAGCCGAGGTCATTTGACATTGCAGGTAAGTGGCAATTTCGTTCGTTTCGAAAATGTGCCCGCAATCTTCCAATTGTAAGAATTTCAAATTGTCGCCGAATTCGGAGACGTAATTTTTGTGGCAAATTCGGCATAAAAAGGGGCATAATTCGCCGCAAATTCCCAAGCAATTATGACCGCACGGCAATATTTTATCGCAATCGCGGCTGCAAGGGGGACGGTCGCATAATGAATCGCACGTATTTGGGCACGCCCCGTGAATGCAACGACTTTCGCAACTTTCTTGGCAAGGAATGCATGGGTACCCGCACATTTGTTGGCAATAAGTATGGGCGCAACGATTTTGGCAAATCTATCATTGGGGAAATGGTTTTAGGTTAGGGAGATTGTAGACGTCTAGGGGCTGAGTTTATTAACTTAAGAAGTTGTTAATGTTAATATTAAAGGGTACTTTAAGAAGCCGTTAATGTTAATATTAAAGGGTACTTTAAGAAGACGTTAATGTTAAGCTTAAAGGGTACTTTAAGAAGACGTTAATGTTAAGCTTAAAGGGTACTTTAAGAAGACGTTAATGTTAAGCTTAAAGGGTACTTTAAGAAGACGTTAATGTTAATCTTAAAGGGTACTTTAAGAAGATGTTAATGTTAATCTTAAAGGGTACTTTAAGAAGATGTTAATGTTAATATTAATATTAAAGGGTTCTTTAAGAAAATGTTAATGTTAATCTTAAAGGGTACTTTAAGAAGATGTTAATGTTAATATTAAAGGGTTCTTTAAGAAAATGTTAATGTTAATCTTAAAGGGTACTTTAAGAAGATGTTAATGTTAATATTAAAGGGTACTTTAAGATGCTAATGTTAATCTTAAAGGGTAATTTAAGAAGCCGTTAATGTTAATCTTAAAGGGTACTTTAAGAAGACGTTAATGTTAATCTTAAAGGGTACTTTCAGACGTTAATGTTATTCTTAAAGGGTAATCGTTTAAGATGTTAATGTTAATCTTAAAGGGTAATCATTAAAGACGTTAATGTTAATCTTAAAGGGTAATCATTAAAGACGTTAATGTTAATCTTAAAGGGTACTTTAAGAAGATGTTAATGTTAATATGAAAATGAGTGTGAAATATTAAGAACCATTAAACCAACAAACAAACAAACAAGCAAGAAGGCAAACAAAACTAACCTGTCTACATGGAGGACAACTAGCAGAGCATATATCCTGGCAGACGTGTCCACAAACCAGGAACCTCTCGCATTTACTCCTGCAAGGGACGTGTAACCTTCCTCTGAAG